>NW_017618572.1:167500-217720 GCF_001879475.1 Ipomoea nil
TATATATAGTACACGTTTTAGTATAAGTATTAGAAAATAGAGAAATGTTAAAAAAAATGTGGTTTAGCATAGATGGTTGAGTGCATGGTTGGGTTGGACGCAGGCCAGGGTCGATCCCTTTTATCTACTTTCAACATTTCTTTCTGCTTCAACACAATAATATAATCTTCATTTATGCTTCAATACAATAATATAATCTTCATTTATATATTAATAATAATGAGATGAGATGTGTAATTTATAATGGATCTTTTATTCGAATTATTTTATCAAATTGATTATGTTCATTATTTCACATTTTCACTATTATTAATAGTGCATATTGCTTCAACACAATAATATAATCTTCATTTATATATTAATAATGAGATGAGATGTGTAATTTATAATGGATCTTTTATTCAAATTATTTTATCAAATTGATTATGTTCATATTTTGTTATGAATATTTTTATAATGTTTTGATGTGTTTTATAATTTTCTTATATCCAACATTATTTATGGCTATACTTTTGAATTGTTTCATTTTTTTTTCTAATTATCAATTTTGCTTTAATATTTTGCCCCCGCTGAAAAAAATTCCTGGGTCCGCCACTGGGCGCGTGGTTGTTATTCTCCACCCGCCAGTCCTTCCAATCCCTCAATTTCAACATGGTATCAAAGCCTACTTTCCTAGGCTATTTTTCTTCCAATATTTTCGGCAGCACCTATTTTTTGGCGTAAACAAAAACCCGCGACAGTTTTCTCTTGTTCCAACGTGTTTGGTGGTTGTTCTCCAAATCTTTCACCACAGGACTCCTTGGAACCTCGTCGCGAGCCTTCGCCTAAAAATCCATCACCATTCGCAGTCGCACGCTCTATCACGTGTCACTACCGCCGACGGACTAGCTTTCGTTTTTCTGGCCAGATCTCCTCTTCTCCAGTGATTTCCTAGTCTCACCTCCTACATCGTTGGATTCCTCTCCTCGTTGCGACCTTAACTGGAAAATATGGTCTCCTTCCTCCACGCCACCGTTGTCTTCATGCGTCGACGACCTTCCAGCTCTCTTCGTCAGTGCCGCGACTCCATCTATGTGCATGTGTTGTATTTTTCCGGTGAATTTTTTTCCAAATTGTTGTTTTCCCCGTCTTTGGACCTTTTTGGTGAAATTTGAAGGCTGTTGTAAGAATATTAGAATAGACAAGGAGGGGAGAGGGAATGTTCAGACTTCTCATTCATCATACCTAATTCTTATACAAAGGTATCATCATATACAAGGTAATAATGAATACATATAAAAGGTAATAACCATATCAATTACAACTGCTACCATATATATAATAATGTCCACAATAATCGTATTTATAACACTCATTATAACCTGACAAGGCTTAAACCACTGCTTTGTGGCATTTTTTTATGAATGCTGGTGTTGGCTATGTGTAGATTGATCCCCAGGGGTGTGTAAATTCATGTTGTTAGTTTGTTTTTTAAGAAGAAGATTGTAAGAGTACTATGTGTTGTTTATTTTTTTTGGTTCACCGGAGTTGTAACTTACGGTGGTCTGTGCGATTTTGTGTTTTGGCATGTGCAAAGGTGTGCGTAAAATAATTATTTTACGTTGGTGTCTGCGTGTATGTGAGCTGGTGTGTGCGTGTATGTGAGCAGGTGTGTGCAAATTCTGTGGATGGGGGTTATTTTTTTTTTTTTTTTGTTTTTTTTACGCAAATATTTATTATGTATGTGTGTAAATTCATGTTGTTAGTTTGTTTTTTAAGAAGAAGATTGTAAAGTACTATGTGTTGTTTATTTTTTTGGTTCGCCGGAGTTGTAACTTACGGTGGTCTGTGCGATTTTGTGCTTTGGCATGTGCAAAGGTGTGCGTATATGTGTAATAGCGTGTGCGAGTTATTGTAATGCGGTCTAGGAATGACAGTGTTATAACAATGTTTTTTATTTTTTTTTTATTATTTTGGGTTTTGTATTAAAATAATTGGTATTCAGAGTGAGCACGAATGATCAACGTTTTACGTTATGTTAAAATTTATTTTAAAAATACAAAAGCAATGGGCGTGTTAGTTTGAAGAAAGTGTGTGCGTACTTGTGGAAAGGCGTGTGCATATTACAAAATTGTGGTCAATGCAACCGTTTTTTGTTTAAAATTTTTACGAAAACTCTAATTACATGTGTGTGAATTCATGATTTTTTTTATTAAAAAAATTATAGAATTAGGTGGCGTTGGGTTGTTTTTATGTTCCAAAATTGTTTACTTATGGTGATGTGTGCATGGTCAACTCAACCGTTTCTTGTTTTAAATTTTACGGAAATTGTAATTACATGTGTGTGTGCATTCACGATGTTTTTTTTAAAGAAAAGATTAAAAAATTAAGTGGCGTTGGGTTGTTTTCTTGAACCAAAATTATTTCTTTACGGTGATGAGTGCATGGGTGTTGCTGGGCTTGTGCAAGTTATTAAGCCGCGTGCAAAAAACTAGTCGTTGTTATTATTATTATTTTATAAATAAAATCATATGAAATTGTTATTATTAATCATGTGTGCATGGATGTTGTTGGGCTTGTGCAAGTTACTGAGCCGCGGTCAAAAACTAGTCGTTGTTATTATTATTATTATTATTATTATTATTATTATTATTATTATTATTATTATTATTTTCTAAATAAAATCATATGAAATTGTTATTTGGCGTGTGCCAATGCTGCTAAAATATTATATTTATTCATTAAAATAAATGCACACACCATACCACATCTATCCACCCATCAAAGTTCACAAAATGCACACACCATCTCGAACTTACGCACATACAAAATTCAAACAGGAAGTTTTGCAAAATCATTTGCAGAATATCAAAAATGCTAAAAGAATGCTAACATAATCTTAAGTTTCATATCGCTATCAATAATAAATTTTTAAACTTTTTAATAAAATTTAAATTAATTAAAAACAAAATTAAAGACATTTCAATTAATTTGACAAGCATGTAATTAAACTATTACAAAAGTTTAAGAATAAAAAAAAAACAGTACCCAAACCACAATCCCACATCGCACATTTATCCCAAAGCACGACCACACCCAAAAATAAATAAATATAACATAAAAACAAAAAAAAAAAACACATGATGAAAGGTTCAATACCAGTAGTCTGCACAAGACAAACTACTACAACGCATATATTATATTATAATATAACACATGTTTCTGCATGTAAATAATGAACAACTCTATTCTGCCTCATTTTCACTAAGAGATTGAATCATAGTAAAATATGTTCAAAAAGTGAGAATTGTCCTTCAGTATAATGTAAAACTATTCATCATTCCTCCATTATCTGCAATACACTACCTTAAGATAGTCAAGAAAGCTGCTATGAAGCTGGAATTAAACAAGGCTAATTTGGAAAAGACAATAGAAAATGTTCAAAGCCCAAGCCTCTCCATACTATAAAAAAAAAAGTCACTAATTTGATCACTCATCGGTCCCTATTGTGATTCATCAACTTGAACAAATTTAAATCGCCAAAATAGCATCACAGAAACTCCAAAATTCATGATTGCTTCTCTTCTTCTCTAACACGCATTGATCTACTCCATCAATCAGTTTTAAATCCAAATCTAGTTTACAAATCAAATGTTAAACAATGAAAAGAGTTCCTACGTGCGGCTAGTACAAATATCGTAGATTAAACATGTTAGATTTAATCAACAAATGCCAAAGCTGTCCAACGTTGTCAACAAATGCCGGCGGCGTGTCGACGACAACCAAAAAAGGCACCAGCGAACTGAATCCGGTGATTCATGCGTCGTTCGATTCGGCCTTTCGTCTTCACCAGAAGAACTGACGCCATAGTGATGACTCATCCGAAGGGAGAACAGCGAAGAGTCACTCCAGCCATCTACCGTGGTCGCCGGTGTGGCCCCCTAGTTAGCCGAGCCCGTGAGCACACTCCCTGATTGTTGATTTGGATTTTTTAACCATTCAGATCTTGTGGTATTTAAACCCACGTGCAATAGGTGTGTAGATAGGTATGGGTGATTTTGTAATTTCTATTTGTCTTTAATATGACAGTACTATTTTTTCGCCGCTGTACTTGCGTGTGTATTGAGTTATAATAAGTTAAGATTTTCTTTTTGTTTCTCTCCCCTTGATCTCGGTTACCATTCCATTCTCTAAGCCTCCTCGTTACTGCCGCCTCAACCCCATCCGTTCGTCTCCTTCTTCAGCAACACCGGTGATCCGAGCGTTTTTCATAATTGGCGAGTGAAGAGTACTCGAAGAAATCAAATCTAAACTCCATTGATTTAATCTTCTCTCTTCTCAATTTCTCTCATCTCTTCCCAGGTACAATTTTTTTATCCATTCAAAGCGAGGTAAATATGGTATTTAGATGCATAATGTTGGTTTTATGTATGTTTAGAATGAATTAACTGTAGTTGGTTTTTAAAAAATTCAACATGAAGCACAGTTATTTTCCCATGTAAACTGTTTTTTAGTGTGATTGTTTTTTGCTCCTAGACGTTTGTTTGGTTTACGGTTTACAATGTCAACATTCCCGTGATTTAGATGTTTCCCATTTTTCTTTTTTACGGAGTGGTTGCTTTTTATTTCCCCCTTCGTTATTTTAATCAGTTTGTGCAATAATGTTATTCAGGGGGTAAGTGATACAAAGCAAATGTCTGTATCTAGAACTAAATTAATTTACACACGGATCCAGTTCCCAATTAATTTTTAGGTCATCTAATTTTAATTAAACCTTCTTGCTCATGAATCGCTTGGTTCACGCACCAACCAAACAACACACATGCATCAACCTAACAACAGAAACGCAAATAAACTAAATGAGAAAGACAGGAAAATATAAATAATATTGTCAATTAGCAACTAAACCACACCCTATCTTGCACACGGTGCTACGCACAAACAACCACACCAAACAAGGCAACCCCCAAAAAACGCATCAACACGAAAACAGTGGTGCACCCGCCTAAAAAAAGAAGAAAAAAAATAGTTTGTTCACGTGAGGGTTATAAGTAAATGTAGGCGCTTCGACCCAACAAGAAAAACGCACAAAGCCTATGTGAAGAAGATCGGAAAATATAACTAATAGCGCCAATTATCAACTAAACCACACCCTAACTTGCAAATGTTAATACACTGCTACGCAAAAAAAAAAAAAAACCACTGCTCCACCGCATAACATCAGTATAATGCACAGATGATTACTACTACACGCACCCGACCACTAAGCTCCCATCATATATACTTGATGTCATAAACCCGGACGGGTAGCACATGCTTATATGCATCCACGCTACCACGCGCCAGATGTTTCCTGAGGTTCTGAAATAGACCTAATTGATAGTTAGCTATTCCCATCAACCAAAACATTAGTAACGTTCCTATTGGTAATATGCACAGACCAACACACGACTACGCACCGACATAGTATCTAATCATCTATACTGCACTGCCTATTGTTACTCCACGAACCCAGCCCCTAAGCTCCCATTATATACACATGACGTACTAAAGCCGGAAGGGTTACAGACGCTGGTATGCATCCACGATTACACGTAAATGCTGCTTCGAGAGGTTCAAAGATTCCGGTATTTCGTTGGTCGTTCATCAAGTCAACAAAACCAGTAAGAAATGCAAATACATATATTACGCACACGCCACTATGAACGAATGCAAATACCTGTGCTTGGTCCAGCCATTATTGAAGTGCGTTTCTTAGTTCTGTCTGTGCTGCATTTTTTGACTCTCGTCCTTCTGCACTATCAGTATCATTCACGTGTTTAAAGTTTACTACGTGTATGCTGTTGATGAAACGATCCATCTCCTCAATTACCATACATTATATCCCTAATTTAATGCTTAAGATTCCATTACAATTAATGCCATAAATAGTTCAATAAGTACAATTACAGTTTAATCCTTTTGGTCAATATATATCCTTTCTTCTTTTAATAATCTCTAATTATCTGAACCATTGATGGAAAATTAATCAATGGATAGCATGAGTTCTCATGACCTCATTTATCAAAGGGGGTGCACCAGATTTGAAGCCTATATATATATATATATATATATATATATATATATATATATATATATATATATATATATATATATATATATATACTCCCCCATCCCATTTTATGTGTCTGGTTCGGTTAACGATGCTTGACTGAAGTTATTTTTAATTCAATTTTTTACAATATTAAATTTAGTATTTGATGGAATTAATTAAAGCGGGGTCCGGATTAATTAACCCGAATAAACGTAACAAGTATATAATTTAACGATAACAGGGGTACAAATATTGGAACGAATATAGTCACTGGACTGATATTGTATCAATTGTGTATAAAGTGTTATTACAGAGGTGTAATGCTATCACAAGTAGTAGTTTAGGACCAAAGGTAGAAGGTGTCCCATAATAGGACAATTACTAGGCTATTTATGTTAGACTAAAGTATCACATGCATCATATAATATGTGATAATAGGATTGACTAACCTCCAGCCATAGCTCTTTACACGGTTGAACGATCCGGACTGCTGCAGAGATAACGAGTATTTTGTCTCTCACTTTACTCAGCTCTCTCTAGATGGTGTATGAGGTATGTAATGTGAGCAGTGAGAGGACTAGTGACCTTATATAACCACTGGCCATCATTGTGGTTGATTGTCTTTAGGTCTCCTAAACCCTAACCAGACTCCTAATCATAATGGTAGTCTAGCTATTAGGTTATTAGTGTTGCACCACATATCAAATACTGAATATTATCATAACTTATCCTAATTTTATAATAATAGTAACGGATAAAAGTTACATTCTCCCACTTGGTGCAAGCACTACCACTCAATAACAGAAAAACACCAACCATAATGATATGTTCTCATTAGCACAAGTAGTATCCATTATGATCAAATGCAAACTGCCAATTAGCACTTAATTAGGAAACAAAACCCAACGAAATAAACCCTATGTTTATTCCAAGTCCATGAAGTACATTTTCTCATCAATATGAAGCAAATGAAGGTGTACACACTTAATTGAGAAAATGTCTGAATGCCAAAGAATTTTATTGAAACTGAATGTATATACAAATCACAAAGTATGAAAGTCCCATTTTCTGAACCAGATCCTTGAATTTAACTGAAGGCATGCATTTAGTCAAGGGATCTGCTAACACCAACTCAGTATGAATGTGTTCAATAAATACAACTTTATTTTTTACACGATTCCTAATTGCTAAGAACATGATGTCGATGTACTTAATTCGACTCCCACTTTTATGGTCTTAGCTAGGAAGACTGCAGCTGAGTTGTCATAGTAGACTTTCAATGGCTTAGATATAGAATCCATAATTTTAAGCCCAGAGATAAAATTCTTTAGCCAAACACCCTATGAAGTTGCCTCGAAACTGGAAACGAACTCGGCTTCCATGGTAGAAGTAGTTATTAAGGACTGTTTAACACTTCTCCATGAGATAGCCCCACTGGCCATAATAAAGACGCACCCTAAAGTTGATTTTTGAGAATCAACACAGCCAGCAAAGTCCGCGTCTGAATAACCGACAAGATCTAAATTGTCCGTCTGCCTAAACCCAAGCTTGTAACATTTGGTTCATCTTAGATACCTTAGAACCCTCTTTACAGCTCTCCAATGGTCTAACCCCGGATTGTGTTGGTAATGCCCTAGCATTCCAACCGCAAGAGCAATGTTTGGCCTTGTACAGACTTGAATATATCCAAGACATCCAACAAGGGATGTTCTCTATGGATTCTTTCTCCAAGTCTTTTCCCGGACATTGGTCCAAACTGAATTTATCCCCCTTAGCTATGGGAGCAGCGTTAGGTGAACAATTTTGCATATGAAATCTCTCTAAAACTTTGTTCATATAGGTTTCTTGAGATATAAACCCAGTATACCCCGGGACCTATCTCTATGAATTTTAATGCCAATAACATAAGAGGCATCACCCATATCCTTCATATCAAAGTTCTTAGAAAGAAATTGTTTCACATCACGAAGCATCCCCTTATCATTGGTGGCAAGTAAGATGTCATCCACATATAAAACAAGGAAGCAAATTTTACTCCCACTCACCTTCTGGTATATACAGTTATCTGAGGGATTTTCAACAAAACCAAATGAAGAAATTACCCCATCGAATTTGATGTACCATTGACGGGAGGCTTGTTTTAAATCGTATATGGATTTCTTAAGCTTACATATTAAATGCTCACCACCCCTAGAAGAGAAACCTTCAGGTTGTTTCATAAAAACCTCCTCTTCTAGATCACCATTTAGGAAAGCGGTTTTCACATCCATTTGTTGCAACTCAAGATTGAAATGTGCAACTAATGCCAGAATGACCCGAAGTGAATCTTTCTTTGATACAGGAGAAAAAGTCTCCTTGTAATCGATTCCTTCTTTTTGAGTAAATCCCTTGGCAACAAGCCGGGCTTTGTATCTCTTAATATTGCCTAATGAGTTTCTTTTAGCCTTAAAGACCCATCTACAACCAACGGCCTTGGCCCCATTAGGCAACTCAACAAGATCCCAAACTCCATTATCCTTCATGGAATTCATTTCATCTTTCATGGCTTCCAACCATAAGTTAGACTGTGCACAATTTGTGGCTCGAGAGAATGTTTCAGGATCATTTTCAGCCCCTATGTCAGATTCTTGTAGATACGAAACATAATAACTAGGAACTGCTGATTGCCTTATCCGAGTAGACCGTCTTAAGGTTGGACCCTCATCACCTTGTACATGTTGTGGGGCAACTACCTCTTCAGGAACTGGTAGCAGTTCTTGAATCGGTTCAGTCTGCATCGGCTCAGAATCTTGCTGTATATCCTGAGTTGGTTCAACCATTGGTTCGAAATCTAGTTCAGGCGGTTGCTGTAAGTCCTGAACTGGTTCTTCCAAAGGTTGATCCTCAACAGTTTGTGGAATCTCAACGGTAGGTGGTATATCTGCAGGCAGAACTAAAGGAGCACTGCGGATAACTACAACCCCACCAGATGACGTAGAAGGTCGAGAGTCAGTATGATCGAAGGAAGGAACTAAGTCCTTAAACCGATCACTCCCACTAATCGAGTCATCGTCAAGAAATTTAGCATTCCTTGATTCCACTATCCTAGTAGTATGAGATGGACAATATAATCTATAACCCTTAGAAGATTGTGCATATCCAATAAAGAAAACACTAATCGTCCTTGGGTCAAGTTTCTTCTCGTGTGGGTTATATATCCTCACCTCAGACGGACATCCCCAAACACGCATATGTTGCAAACTCGGTTTCCAACCTTTGAATAACTCAAACGGTGTCTCAGGGACAGCCTTGGTTGGAACACGGTTTAATATATACGTTGCCGTCTTAAGTGCTTCATCCCACAACGACTTAGGAAGCTTAGAGTTGCTAAGCATACTCCGCACCATATCCAGAAGGGTCCGATTTCTTCTTTCATCTACACCATTTTGGTCCGGAGAACCAGGCATGGTGTATTGGGCAACAATCCCATACTCTTGAAGAAACTTAGCAAATAGACCAGGTGCTTGTCCATTCTCAGTGTATCTACCATAGTATTCACCACCCCTATCAGACCTAACTATGTGTATTTTTCTGTTACATTGGTTTTCAACTTCAGCTTTAAATGATTTAAAGGCATCCAATGCTTCATGTTTATGATGAAGTAAATACACATAGGAAAAACTTGAGAAGTCATCAATAAAGGTGATGAAATATTTCTGACCAGGTATTGTCATATCAGGACAACATATGTCAGTATGAATAATTTCCAACAACGTTGTACTTCTATTGGCACCTTTCTTTGACTTGTTTGTCTGCTTACCCTTAATGCAGTCAACGCACAGCTTCGACTGGTGATGCAATCTTGTTTCCAGAGAAGATGCTACACTCAGTTCCCGTTGGCTGTCTCAATTTTGTCAAATCCTGCAAAGAGTTTGCAATGTGGATTGTTGAACCAGAGTCAACCCACCAAGAATTAGTATTAACATCTGACATATTAGATTTGAAACAAACAAAAGAAGATGGAACATACCCAAGCTTAGCCACAAGCCTTTGTTCCTCCATTGCACACTTGGTTACCAATTCATTGACAGACCAGTCCTCTTTTTGTGTGATGTAGGAAATCTTAAAAGGATTGTACTCCTGAGGAAGGGTATCAAGTGCAAAAAACACCAAATAATCATCTAGTACAATGATTTCCAACTTCTTTAATTGAGCCGCAATATCCCTGAGTTGCATAATGTGTTCACGCGTTCCCTTGACAGTGGAAAGACACAAATTTCTCAACTTCATGATTAGAGTCATTGCCAAAACTTTCTTTGATTCAATGAAGTTATCATCGATAGCTTTGAGCAGGGGCTTAGCTTTCCTAATGTCCTCAAAGCAAAAACGAATTTTTCTGGAAATTCGTGACTTAATGAAGACCACACATAATCGATTGGATTTCTCCCATCGTGCGCGAAGCTGCTTAGCCTCGCCAGTGCTTTCTTCAGTAACCTCAGGGGGTTCCTCATTGAGAACAGTGTAATCCAACTCTAATAATCTTAATTGTAGGAAAATAGCATCTTTCCACTCCTTGTGGTTATTTATCTTCATTAAGGATTGGAACATTAATTTGTGTTTGAGTGACAGGATGAGTTGCTGTAAAGAATAATAATTAATGCTTGGTTAGAATTTTCGAGACACAAAAATTAGAGAGAGATACTGAAGTACATAATATTACCAATGTAAAATTATGCAAAAGATAAATTCGGATGCCATAAAAATTGCCTGTGGGCTAAATTTTTATGCATAATGAATTTACCAAAACTGAATGGTGGAAATGGAATGGGTGCGATTTTAATTTTTCCACCCTTAATGACAAAACTACCAAAACTATATGCCGATACATAATCCCTGTGGGCAAATTATGATCATAGTATGGTATTTCATCCTAATTAACCCTACAAATATAACAAAATTGCATGTGGGCTAAATTTTGCCATATCACGCAGAGTGAATTACAATATTCTTGCATTAACTTTATGTGAGTAAAACTTAATATGTAATTTTGGAAAAATTAAAGATGCTGTGGCTACTCTTTAATTAACCAAAGAACATAATCACATTAGCAAGAAAACCTAATAAACAAACAAATTAAACCAAAATATGAAAGACAATCCTTAGGTATACTCCCAGGAAAGTTGGTCGAGACGAAGCTCGGTTAAAAACCAACTCTTTAGACAGAGTAGCGTCGCAAGGGGACTAGTAGCAACAAGGCTTTTAAGCCAGGGCCATAGAACTAGTATTTCTCCCCAAGAAACTTCCCTAATTCATGTGTTCTCATTTTTGAAGTAAAATCGTTTGAAAGATCTAAAGAGTAGTTTCACCTATGGATAAGGCTTTGAATAGGGTAAACTACGAATTGTTTATGTACTTTATGTGCTTTAGAACTTTATAAAACACGAGTGGAGTAATAACTGAAGAGTAAGTAATAATATGCATAATCTAACCTGAAAGTCACTAATTCACCTAAAAGGAAATTTTTCTTAATGAGCATGCTTTTCTACAGGCATAATTATAACAGTCAAATAATTATTGCAATAAAGACATAAATAGCATGCTCAAATTACGCACATTACTCACAAATACTCCACAATTAAATTGCAACACTTAATACAATTTAAACTGAAAACATTATTAAATTAAAATTCAACTGAAAAATTAAAACTGAATAATTATTCAAAGTTGAATAATAATTTAATAATAGGCTTAATAAAAAAAAAAAATCAATTGGAAAATTTAATTAGAAGAAGTCCAGATATGATGATAATATTAAACTGAATGAATTGATGTAGTCCAAATATCAATTCAGGTTTGGCCCAAACCCATAACAGGCCCAGATTTTATAAAATTTTTTTTTTATTGATGAGCCCAAGTCTGGCCCAATTGGGCCAGACCTGGCCCATTTAGCTTAGACACCTTCATTCATTATCTTCTTCGTCACGCAGCCAACAACAGCGCACCGCAGCAGCAGGAAACTGGCGACAACAGCAACCAAAGGACGCCGGAAGGAGAGCAGACAGTAGCACCGTCGCTGGGAAACCCAGCGCAGCCGCCGCCTGACCGCCAACCAACGCCAACGCCGTTCGCCGTCCGACTGAACCCTGTGCGTCGCCGTCGCTCCATCACCGGAAAAACGAATCTCTATCGTCGACGGTACTGAAGGAAGAATGACCGGATTGTTTTTATGTAAAGTTCCGGCGTTCTCCTCCGTCAACGATGAGCCGCCGGCGACGTACTCAAGATCGGCGAACCTCATCCGTAAAAATGGCGAAACAGTGATAAAATCCAAAATTTGATTTTTTTTTTTTTATTTCTTCATGTGGAAAAAACTTAATTTCCAGCAGTCCAGAAAATTTAATTGCGGACCAAAGAATATTCACCATATGTAATTTAATTATACAAATATGTATACAACATATGCAAATATTATATGCAATTAAACGAAAAAACTAGGCAGAGATTATTTATGGCGACTGATACCAACTGTTAGACTAAAGTATCACATGCATCATATAATATGTGATAATAGGATCGACTAACCTCCAGCCATAGCTCTTTATACGGTTGAACGATCCGGACTGCTGCAGAGATAATGAGTATTTTGTCTCTCACTTTACTCAGCTCTCTCTAGATGGTGTATGAGGTATGTAATGTGAGCAGTGAGATGACTAGTGACCTTATATAACCACTGGCCATCATTGTGGTTGATTGTCTTTAGGTCTCCTAAACCCTAACCAGACTCCTAATCATAATGGCAGTCTAGCTATTAGGTTATTAGTGTTGCACCACATATCAAATACTGAATATTATCATAACTTATCCTAATGTTATAATAATAGTAACGGATAAACGTTACAATTTATGCAAAGGAAATTCCCACCAATTACTGCTAAATTCGTGGAGGGCCACGAGACTAAATCCAAGCCCATGTGGTGAGCCCCGAGACTAAGTCCAGGCCCATCACTTTAGGCCCGGAGGTAAGCTCCGGGCTTGAGACTCTTCTTGGTTGGGCTGCTCGGGTTATACATTCCTGGACCCACGTCTCTATTATTGTTGGACCATTCCCAATATATCCATCATCAGTCCCCCACTCTCTAAGTTGCGAGAAGTCGACAACGAGAGAGAGTAAACATTTGGCCCAATCGAAGCCGCTTCGAGGCTCCATGCTTGGATGAATGCTTCAGCGTCAACTTGAAAGAATATTTCGCTTATTCCAACACCTTTTAAGCTTTTAGCTTTGCACTTTAATCCGTGATCCAAGTCCTCTCCGTTCGAGAGCGGACTGTCTAGATGACGCAGGGTCATTTATTAGATTTTTGCTCGCGTTATTTTGCTTTGTTTTTTATTTATTTATTTATTTATTTATTTTACGTAGTATGTAGTTATTTGGCCAAGGGTACTCTTGATCCAAAAACTCTTCCGTTGGGGTTGGTACGCTAGGTCGGACCTCGTGCTCCCTTAGGGTACGTTAGCCGCTTAGGCCTAGTCCTGCCGGACTAAGCCACCGAGCTCTTCCGTCGGGGTTGGTACGCGAGGTTGGGCCTCGTGCCCCCTTAGGGTGCGCTACCGGCATGAGCCAAGTCCTGCCGGACTAAGTCATCGGATTCTCCCGTCGGGGTTGGTATGCGAGGTCGAACCTCGTGCCCCCTTAGGGTGCGCAAGCCGCTTGGGCCGAGTCCTGCCGGACTAAGCCACCGAGCTCTTCCGTCGGGGTTGGTACGCGAGGTCGGACCTCGTGCCCC
Organism: Ipomoea nil; assembly: GCF_001879475.1. NCBI lineage: Eukaryota > Viridiplantae > Streptophyta > Magnoliopsida > Solanales > Convolvulaceae > Ipomoea > Ipomoea nil. Next base: position 181,337 of record NW_017618572.1, read on the forward strand.
CTTAGGGTGCGCTACCCGCATGAGCCAAGTCCTGTCGGACTAGGGCATCGGAATTTCCCGTCGGGGTTGGTACGCGAGGTCGGACCTCGTGCCCCCTTAGGGTGCGCAAGCCGCTTGGGCCGAGTCTTGCCGGACTAAGCCACCTAGCTCTTCCGTCGGGATTGGTACGCGAGGTTGGACCTCGTGCCCCCTTAGGGTATTGAGCGAGCAAGCTTTTTTTTCAAAATCAAACGAATTGGAATTCAATTCGGGGACCGTTGGTCCAGAGTCCTTGGTCCCTGCCCCTCTCAGAAGGGTAAAATTTGCCGAACCTGAGCTAATTTTGCAATCGAACAATTATTTTATTATAATAAAACAAATTGTTGGTCGGACCAACATTCCTGGAATAGGCCAATAATAGACTCTTCCATCCAGTAGTGAGCAAGGACGAACCCTGCATCACGGTTAGAAAATGCCAAAATCGGGGCTGGCGCGCACAGCCTCGACTATGAACCCATTATTTTGTCAAGCGCTAGGCGAGATACAAATAATCTTATAAATTTTGAGTGCCATGAGCCCCTCACATGGGTTAGTGGCCCACTAATTAACATGAGATACTATTATACCTGTAAGCATATTGCAAAAATGTATCCTGCATTCTCCAAACTATAGCTTGTAATATATAACTTTTGCCAGTTTCCACAACTTTCTTCCTCTCTAGCTCTCCTGCGATTATTTGTCTAGAAAATGCGCCAAACAAAGTCAATGTTTATAGGAACATCTCATGGCGCCTTTGCTATTTTTGATCATAATTCATTTTCCAAAAAAGAACTGACACCAACCGTTATGAATGTGGCAGTGATCATTTGCATGAATAATTACCAGCAAGAGTTTGTGCACATAATCCTGCAGAGAATATATACTGGCGAGACTGCACATAATTAGGCACAAGATAGGTGTTGTTCACAAAGTCATTCCTGCATTTATTACGGAATATGATCATATTCTCCGAACAAACTAACCCCCCTTCATCTCTGTCCATATGATATATGATATTAATTGAAATCAGAAACTATTTTATAGCGACCAACCATCTTCATTGGGTCGCCTTCAGAGAGCAGTTCAGTTGGACAAACACGAAGGCGATTCCTCCTCCGACGATCACGGCAGTAATAAGAATAATAATACTGCTTCATCTGCCCAAGACGTGGATGCCGTATGAAGTTACATAATTGCTGATAATGAGATCAAAGCGCTCCACTTCGCGTCTCCTTCCTGCGATCCGAAACTTTCGCAACTGATCGGGCAAAGCGGCGGCAGTTTCGGCTTATTCGCTACACTTGTTGTCAACAACAATAATTTCATCAGAAGAGAAATTTCTTGAGGTCAAGTTCTGGAGCGCCATCGCCCCATCGCGATCTTGAATTCCGCCATTAGCGCCCGTGGGCTTTCTCCGATCGCCGATGTCAAGCCAGAGGAGGCGCTTGCGGAGCAAGTTCACGTAGTGGAGATTTTTTTCAAAAAATATGTTCTTGCTATGGTTCGAGTGGTGCATTTTCCACCCCGGTTCCTTCATCACCATCTGTAAAGCCCACGGAAATAGCAGTTCATGCTTCCGACAATGGAGCCTTGTTGGTAGGATGGCAGTCACCACCATCTTGCATTTGCCCTGAGAAAGTTACTGTATAGTGTTTTTCGCTTCACTAAGTTAATTACCTTCTCTGACGAGCTCCCACTCGATCACCAAATCCAATTTTTTCGGCATTGAACCCTTTCGCCAATCACCCCGAGGAGGTGCTGCTCGTCGGCTGTTAAGTATCTACCATCGGAGCTGCTCTTCAGGCGGATTACGAAGTGGGCGCCGTCCACGAATCCCACGGTTCACTTTGCAGCCTTGGAGTTGCCGCGGCTGTCCTGGGAAACCGATCCTAAATTGCGATCGGCCGAAAGGTATTGGTCGTGGTGGCTCTCTAACCTCACAGTTTTGGCTTTCTCCAAAACCACCATTACAGATATGCGAGGTTATGAAATTTCGCATGCCGTAACATTAATGTTTATACTGATCGGCATATTTGGACAGTGTCAACTGTAACCAATGGTGAATCATAAGTCGATGAACACTGATCTCCTAGCGATCTGTGTGCCACGTCCAAAACGAGGTTGTATGGCGAGCCTTGGCCCATGGGACTTTGGTGTTTCAAGCCATCCCGTAGATCTCCTCGCTGGCTCTCAACTCTATTCGTATTGCGCCGGCCCATGGTGCGCATTGCGCTGGAGTGTGAGCAATAGACGGACAAGATAAGCTCCTGTACGAACGTATTTGGACCATGTTTTTCAACGGGAGGAAGAAGAAGATCGGGTACGTACGACAGGAAAGGGTACATGATACTTGATCATGGTAATCATGTTAGACAAGAAATAGAGAATACGCTCAAGCTTGTACAGCCGCTCTTAACAAGAGCACCAATGATGGAATTAATTAAACTGGGGGTCTGGATTAATTAACCCGAATAAACGTAACAAGTATATAATTTAACGATAACAGGGGTACGAATATTGGAACGAATATAGTCACTGGACTGATATTGTATCAATTGTGTATAAAGTGTTATTACAGAGGTGTAATGCTATCACAAGTAGTAGTTTAGGACCAAAGGTAGAAGGTGTCCCTTAATAGGACAATTACTAGGCTATTTATGCAAAGGAAATTCCCACCAATTACTGCTAAATTCGTGGAGGGCCACGGGACTAAATCCAAGCCCATGTGGTGGGCCCCGAGACTAAGTCTAGGCCTATCATTTTAGGCCCGGAGGTAAGCTCCGGGCTTGAGACTCTTCTTGGTTGGGCTGCTCGGGTTATACATTCCCGGACCCAGGTCTCTATTATTATTGGACCATTTCCAATATATCCATCAGTATTAGTATACAAAATTTATATATTTAGAAACTAGACTAAAAGTACTATTAAACACAAAAATTCAAATTTAAAAATTTCAAATTTAAAAATAAGTAATATATATATATATATATATATATATATATATATATATATATATATATATATATATATATATATATATATACTTCCTGTCAAAAACAGTTTTATACTATTAAAATTTAATTTGCGTAATATTGTAAAATAGTGTAATATAATTCATAATAGAATATATTGTTTTATACTTTCCTATTTGTACTACAATTCTACGTTACAATTCCTATTATAATATTGTAAAATAGTGTAATACAATTCTTAATACAATATATTGTTTCCCACTTTCCTATTCGTAATACAATTCTATAATAAAATTTCTATTCGTAATACAATACATGTAACTATATTAGATTGTAAATGTTATAAAAATATAAAATATTGTAGAAAAATTTTACATGTCAATCATTATAAATCAGAAGGCATGATAACAAGATTTTTTTTTTTTTGCAAATCTATACTATATTATTTAAAAAAAAAAAAAATGAAACCCCCTTTCTTGAATTCCCGCCCAAACAATAGAAAAGGAAAAATGTAAGAAGAAAACTGAATAATACTAAATACTAATTAGTAAAAAAGTTAGCAGTAAAAAAAAAATCTAATTGAGTTAATTATATTCTTAGTCTTATATTTATAGGTGACAGTCCATTTTTAGTCCATTTTTTTATACAACATCCCTTTTGGTCCTAGTATTATTGTGACATGACCAATTTTGGTCCTCTATCAACAAAATCGTTGAAATACCATTAAATTGAAGGACATTTTGATCTTTTTAATACAAAGTGCATTAACCCGTTAACATTATAACTGTTACATCGTCACGCATAATAAACATCTACTCCTCAAATATCGTGCCCATATTAACGTTGAATGGTGCAGTCAGTCCATGTCTATTAAATATTTATTCAAATACGTAAACAAAGGAAATGATAGGGTCACGATAGAGTTAATGAGTAGCTCATCGAATGCTCTCAATAGTGGTTTAGTCGATGAGATTGACATGTAATACGATTGTTGCTATATATCAACATGCGAAGCCATGTGATAGTTATTGGTGTACATGATACATTATTGGACGCCACATGTGGAGAGGTTAAATTTTCACTTAGAGCACCAGAAGAATGTTGTCTATGGTGAATATCAGCCCCTCGACGAGATTGTGGAGAACCAAACGGTTAAGCAAAGGCAGTTCAAAGCTTGGTTTGAGGTGAACAAAAAATACGAAGAGGCTCGGTCACTCACTTATGCTGAGTTCCCCAGTAAGTTTGTTTGGAGACAAAATTTGCGTGAATGGCATCCGAGGAAAAAAGGCTTCTCCATAGGACGATTGTTCTATGTTTCAGCAAGGTGTGGAGAATTATATATACTATCTTAGATGCCTTTTAAATTTGGTGCGTGGACCTTCTAGACATGAGATATTCACACTATTACGGGGGTCATTCACAATTCGTTTAGGGATGCGTGTTATGAATATGGATTATTAGAAGATGGTAAGGAGTACATTAACGGCATTACTAATCGAGTTACTGGGCATCCGCGTATGCTTTTCGAAGGTTGTTTGCTACACTACTCACTTCAAGTTCACTCAGTAGGCCAGAAGTGGTGTTGAATGTCGTTTAGAAATTTCTTACCGAGGATACACAGTTTCAGCGTCGATGTGTCACACATACTCTAATTATATCGAGCTCCAATCTATTTATTCGACTTTGTTATTTACTTATCATTATTTATAAATAAACTAATTTGTTATGTTTTAGTTTTTTTTTTCCTTTTAAGAGTTGATGCTATCAGATTCAGATATGAAATAGTTCGCTATGGTGGGCGGCGATTTTGGTAAAAATACAGTAGTTTTGGGCGGCGATTTTAGACAGATCTTACCCGTTATTCCGAAAGAACCGAGACCAGTAGTTGTAGAGCCATTATTAATTCTCTATACCCCTGGACAAATTGCAAAGTATTAAGGCTCACCAAGAACTTGAGACTACGGAGCTTAGCTTCAAAGGAAGATCGACGGATTGTTGATTGGTTTTCAAAATCGATTGCATACATTGAAGATAGGATTGAAGGGGTTGTAAATGACGGTTCATATGAGATCCATATTTTGGCACGGTTTTGGTTGAAGTGTGGACACGATCCCTTAGAATAACGAACATATTTAAATTATGACTCTTTGTGTAAGGAAGAATCTGACATTGAAAACCAATCAGAAGTACACACTACTAAATTATTAAATAGTTTGAGATTGTCTGGTTTACCTAATCATTCATTGACATTAAAGGTCGGTGCACCTGTTATGTTATTGCGGAACATAGACCACTCTCTTGGTCTTTGTAACGGTACGCGGCTCATCTTCACAAGATTGACAAATCACATTGTCGAAGCAAAAATAGTTAATGGGACACATGAATGAACTAATAAATTTAAATCTAAGATAATTTTAAGATAATCATCCTAATTAAATAATAAAACTAATTCTAAAATATTCTAATATTCTAACAACCAATTGTTGATTCTCGTGCCCACAACACTTGCATATGTTATGACAATCAACAAAAGCCAGGACTAAACTACTACTATATAATATTTGATGTTATAATTTATATAATTATATATCGATCCAAATATTCTTAATATATTATAACAAATCCATTTCATGCATCGCACGGATGAAACTACTATTACTACTACTACTACTACTACTACTAGATTTGTTGTAATATATTAAGAATATTTGAATAGATATATAATTATTTAAATTAGAACATCAAATATTATATAGTGCAATTAAAGATATGGTCTGGATCGTTTATGTATTTTGATGTTAACATTGCTTGAATTTGTGTAAATAATTGCTCAAATTAATAGCTAATGTCTAGATGTACACATGTGGTGTTATAACTTTGAATATTTTATTTATCATTGTTTGTAAAATGTTTTCTTAAAAGAAAAAGTAAAATAATAAGTCATTAAGTTAAGACTTCTTAAATAAAAGCCTTTTGGCTTATCAATATTTACCCACGTTGATGGGCAAGCAGGCCCGGCTGGGCCCTTGCCCAGGACCCACGCTTGGAAGGGGCCCTCCACCTTATGTTATTACTTATTACCTTTAATATACAGTATAGATCTCAATATAATAATATATTATAAATTCATATTGTTGAAATCAAAGTCTGCTGATTTAGTTAGTTTCACGTTTTCTATGCTCGAAGTCCAGGGATCGAATCCGGTTAACGTGCCTTCCCATTATATTTTGGAAGGGGCTCACCACCCTTTCCCATCACCGTTTATATATGTTACGGAGTATATATGTATGTTATAGATGTCTCATATAATAAATTAAGATACAGTATTAAATTTGTAAAATTTATTTATATTTTTAATTTGTATTTTTTAAAAATCTAATTTTTAAATTTTTATAATTATAGTGAGATTTATACTATAAATTTTTTTTTGTGATTTATATCAAAATTTGAATTTATTTGTATTCGAGTAATTTATTACTTATATTTAAAATAGGGAAAATGACACTTTTTCCCCCTAAGTTATATACTTATAGTACTTTTCCCCCCTCAATTATTTATGTAAGCACATTAGCCCCCTCAATTATTTTAAAAGTGGTGGTTTTTCCCCCTAATATATTAAATTGACATTTCTACCCTTAAAGTAAACATTTTATTTATTTTACTTCTCCAACAAATTATTGCGTATATGTAGCGATGACCACGGTTTGGTTCGAACTGAACCGGACACTATAGTAATCGAATTAAAAGTTTTCGGTTATGATTCAGATCTAAAACCCAATATTTGGATTTCAATTTATTAAATTTATGAATCAAAAAAACTAGATCCTGAACCGTGAACCGATGGTTCCGGATCCGGTTTGCGATTTTGAACCGTCTTTATTTTAAAATTTTATTTTTTTATTTTAAAATAGTCTAAATTCAACAAAAAATTTATTTTATTTTTTTCAGTTCGGAACATGAACCGGCCATTCCGGTTTGCGATTTTAATAAACTCTAAATATCGCGTTTTGATTATAAATTGTAATTGGAATATTTTGGTTTGGTTGTTATAGTATATGTTTGGTTTGAACCAAATTATAGTAATAATTTGTTAGAGAAGAAAAATAAATGAAATATTTATTTTAAGGGTAAATATGTCCATTTAACATTTCAGGGGGAAAAAGAACCACTTAAATAATTCAGGGGAGAAAAGTGCTATAAGTATATAACTTAGGGAGAAAAAGTGCCATTTTTCCTTTAAAATATGTGCTATTTTGTTAACTTTATAATGAGTTATTATATGTAATATATTTTGTGAATTAGTTATGAAAAATATCTTAAAAGATAGTTTAGTATTTCTATGAATTATCTAGTCAATGTAGTTTAGAAGTCATATTATGCGTCATCGTATTCGATTAAATTAATCTTTTATTCAATTAATTAAGTTTCAGATTTTATTATGAATATCTTTAATCACGTTTAGATTATTCTGATTTATTGCTCTCAATAATTAAGATTTTATGCTATGCTCTTATTTGTAAGTTTTATTTTATAAATTGTTAAAAATTACTTTATTATTTATTAAAATAATAATGTCATTTTCTATAAGCTCATTTGGTTTTAAATTATTTATTCATTTTTATAAATTATAATTTTTTATTTATTTATGAAAGCACTGATGCGGTTATTGATTATTTTAGATTAGAAATGTATCTAGACTTATTTTCATGTGTATGTATAAATGTTTAAAACTTGTGGATTTTATTTCAAATTATTTGAAATTAATATTTTTATTAATATTTAATTCAAATTTTAGTTATAAAAATATTTATTAATTTAATTTAGGGCCCCTTTTTGTTGTTACGCCCCGAGCCTATAAGAATATATATAATAAAATAATAATAATAATAATAATAATAATAATAATAATAATAATAATAATAATAATAATAATAAGCACTCCCTAAGCATCGATTTTTTTCTATTTTTTATTTTTATTAAATGTAAAAAGAAATTAAAAATTATCAAAATTCACTAATAACATAAGGTTCTCATCGTTTTTTCTTACAAGCTATTTATTTAAGTGGCTATAAAATTGTTTAAAATATAGTTGAAACCATCTAAATACATAAAAAGATAAAATTTAGAGCAAAAGAAGCATTTTTGAGAAATTGATGGGGCAAAACGGACAACCGACTCAAAAGTTACATTCGCAAAGTTTTTAACCTAATCCCAAGAAAAGAGAGATTTTTTAAGAATTGGGCGGGAAGTTAAAATTCAGGATTCTGTTTTTATATATAGTATAGATATAGATTAGAACATAATTGTATTACATTATTTTATAATATTAGAATATGAATTTTAACCTAGAATTATAGTACAAATAGGAAAGTAGAAAACAATATATTTGTATCAGAAAGAGAGATTTTTTGAGAATTTGGGCGGGAAGTTAAAATTCAGGATTTTATTTTTATATATAGTATTGATTAGAATGGAATTGTATTACACTATTTTACAATATTAGAATATGAATTTTAAGCTAGAATTATAGTACGAATAGGAAAGTAGAAAACAATATATTTTTATCAGAAAGAGAGATTTTTTAGGAATTGGGCGGGAAGTAAAAATTCAAGATTTTGTTTTTATATATAGTATAGATATAGATATAGATTATACTCAAAATCTACATGCAGTGATAAAAAAAAAGTCCCAAATCTATATATATATATATATATATATATATAAAAGTAAAATCCTCCTAACAAATTCTCCCCCCTCCCCCCAAAACTTTTGTAGTAAAACTTATTTGGTAAGTAATTGTCAAATTGAAATTAAATAAAATCTATTAATTGATAATATTATATATGGTATTATATTCTATAATATAATATAATTGATAATATTATTGTTCAAGTATAATAAAAATATTATTGTTCAAGTATAAAATAAAATTAAAATAATAACAATAGCAATAACAACAACACAACAACAACAACAACAACAACAACAACAACAATAATAATAATAATAATAATAATAATAATAATAATAATCCAAACAAAACTATATACAAAATAAAATTAAAATTTTAAAAAAATAAAAGAAGAAGACAAAGGTGGCTCCCCTTAATAAATGATGTAGGGTCATTTTGATCCCACATTGAAAATGTTTGGAAAGAGGAGCTCTTGATCTCCTCTATATAAGAGGAGCAATGCTCTTCTTACAACCATACAATTGCTTGCCCATCAATGTGGGCAAGTATTGAGAAGTCCAAAGGCTTTTTTATAGTACTACTATTGACCCGACAAATTATGCTGTGAAACTGTGTCCACCTTGCAAGATAGACATGGTTCAAAAATAGTTCATAATTATGAATATAATAATCAATATATATTTCAATAATTATGAACATATAGTTCTATAATTATGAACATAGTGTTGTGAAAATAATTATGAACACATAGTTATCTAATTATGAATATAGAGATTCAATAATTGTGAATATGAAGTTTAAAAATTATGAATATATATATGTTTATAATTATGAACATATAATTCAATAACTATGAACATAGAGTTCTGTAATTATGAATATAGAGTTCAATAATTATGAATATGAAGTTCAAAGATTATGAATATATAGCTTTATAATAATGAACTTATAGTGCAGTATTTATGAACATAGAACTGTGTCCACCTTGCAAGGTGGACACGGTTCCACAACCTATTAAAACCCAACGTGTCAAATGGTTCTTATTTAAAAAAACTTATCTTAATAGATTCTTAATGAATTCCACTTTTGGTCCTACTGTTATTGGGGTCATTCCAATTTTAGTCCACCATAATTTTTTTTTGCCATATTGCACTCACTGTTAATGAAATCGTTCCAATTTTAGTCCACATTAGACTTTCTGTCATCTGACCGTGATTTCAAGGGTTATTTCTGTCTTTGTCTTTAGTTTGTCTTGTCCTCGACTAAGGAAATTAGGAAATCAAACCTAAAACCTAATTCCCAACCAAACAAAATCGAAGCAATGACGCAAATTTTGGCTTCTGAGCAGACCAAATTAGTTTGTTTATGGTGTGTTGTTGTTGGTGGATTAGGGCGAATTTCCTATTGGCTCTGCGTTAGAACATCACACAACGTTAGAGAGGAACTCCGGCGTAGTAATAGAACCGCCACCGCCGCCGCCTTGGTCCACCCCTCTACGCCGCAAAACCAGTGGCAACGCGAAAGACGGCACTGGAGAAGAGTTCGTCGACCTGCTCTGCTTCGCCGGAAAAAGGAGAACATGGGTTGCTACCGTCACGACTGCTCTGTCGAAGGTATCCCCACAATATTCTTCAGCTTCCCTTGCCACAGCAGCTCCCCAATCCGCGTGCTTGGCAGTGGAGCCGGTGCCTAGACCACCACCATGCCAGACTTCACAGGTGAGCAAGAAGAAGACGGGGATAGATTAGAGTGCATTCGACGCTTGCTTTTGGGTCTTTGTAGCTGCCTGCTTCGATTGCCAGTGGGAGTTCGGTGAGAAGGTCGGCATTAGCTACTGGCTTGATAGATTTGCAAGAAGATGCCCAAATAAAATTAAATTAAGCTTAGAGAATTGCATAATCATCATCATCTTCACTGCCCTTTTTGTGTACGGGAACATGTGGCTACGGCGGGATAGTTCACGAAGATGGACGGCGCCGGTGCCCACCAATTGCTCCATCGCCGCTATTGCCATCAAGGATAAGCTTCTCAACCTCCTCGAAGCAGAATCGAGAAAGGAATCGTCGTCTCCTGCGGACGGAGTAGAGGTTGCGGGAGGAAGAAGCTCTGGAAATTGAAACTCCCTTTTTGGGTGGAAGAGGGATCCTCTGAAAATTGAAAATCTTTTTTGGGTACAAGTCCTCTTTTGCTTCCAGAATCAACAATTCCATTTGTCAAATTAGTTCTAGGCTCAAATTATTTTTGCTTCACGATCTGTTGCGCTAAGCTTTGAGGAGTTTTGCTTCACGATATGCTGCGCTAAGCTTTGTCCGCATCGAATTAATTTTTGGTGGCTTGCGTTGGAAAAGCATAAAATGTAGGATATAACATGGAAAGACATAAATGCCCCTAAATTAAACGGCCAACACATGAAAAAATTAACGGAGGACTAAAATTGGAACAATTTCATTAACAGTGGGTGTAATGTGGCAAAAAAAATTATGGTGGACTAAAATTGGAAAGACCCCAATAACAGTAGGACCAAAAATGGAATTCACTCATTTTTTTTTTAATTTATTAGGGGGTTTGGGAAAGATTAACCAAAAATATATATGAGTTGTTTTAGTTTTTAGCAGTTTTGAGAAAATTGTTAAGTTATTAAATAATATTTTTGATATTTTGATAAAATATAAAATTTTAAACAAACGAATTTCTTAAAATTTTACCGAATTTTCCAAATAATCAAATTACAATAACAACAACAACAACAACAATAATAATAATCCAAACAAAATTATATACAAAATTAAATTAAATTAAAAACAAAAAACAAAAAAAAACAAAAAAAAAAAAACAAAAAAAAAAAAGACAAAGGGGAGTCACGGGCTCCCTTTGTAAATGATTTTGAAATCATTTTTATCCCACATTGAAAATGTTTGAAAATAGAGAGCTCCTCTATATAAGAGGAGCAATGATCCCCTTACAAACATAATTTCTTGCCCATCAATGTGGACAAGTATTGAGATTGAGATGTCAAAAGGTTCTTATTTAAGAAGTTTCAACTTTGTCTTCTTATTTTAGTTTTTATTTATTTATTATTAATGGGGATTGTGAAAGATTAACACAAAATGTATGTGTTGTATTAGTTTTTAGCCATTTGGAACAAATTTATTTATTTATTATTAATGGGGGTTGTGAAAGATTAACACAAAATGTATGTGTTGTATTAGTTTATAGCCATTTGAAACAAATTACTGAGTTACTATATAATTTTTTGGGGGGTTTTGATTAAAGTTAAAATGACGAATTGGTTAAAATTTTGGCGAATTTATCAACAATCAAATAAATAAATAATAATAATAACAACAACAACAACAACAATAATAATAATAATAATAATAATAATAATAATAATAATAATAATAATAATAATAATAATAATAATAATCCAAACAAAACAATATACAAAATAAAATTAAAACTAAAATAAATAAGAAGAAGACAAAATGGTGCCACGGACTCCCTTTTGTAAATGATGTTGGATCATTTGATCCCACATTGAAAATGTTTAGAAAAGGAGCTCTTGAGCTCCTATATATAAGAGGAGCAATGCTCCTTTTACAAACATAATTGCTTGCCCATCAATGTGGGCAAGTATTGAGAAGTCCAAAGATTTTTTTTTTTTTTTTTGTACTATTGACCCGATAAATTATGATGTGGAATTGTGTCCACCTTAGTTGCAAGGTAGACACGATTCCAAAATTGTTCATAATTATGAATATATAGTTCAACAATTATGAACATATAGTTTTATAATTATGAACATAGTGTTGTGAGCATAATTATGAATTGTGAATATATAGTTATGTAATTATGAATATAGAGATTCAAAACTTATTTGGTAAGTAATTGTCAAATTGAAATTAAATAAAATCTATTAATTGGTAATATTATATATGGTATTATATTCTATAATATAATATAATTGATAATATTATTGTTCAAGTATAATAAAAATATTATTGTTTGTTAGTGTTTTATTTATTCAAAAACCCCAACTTATAATTGGCAATATTATTATGGCATACTAATATAGGATTCAGTCTAGAGTCTGTTTTGGTCTACAGAGGACTGATTAATCAGAGACAACAACAGAGAGACTGACACTGAAGATCTGATTTAGGAAGCTGTTTTCTATCAGCGAATATTTTCGGGAAAGGTATGGACCTAATCTTCAAAGATTACATTCCTATATTGCAGTCCTACCTTCTACAATCAAAGATATCTATGGAGAGTGTTTATTGGTGGAACTATAAGTACTCTTATTCATCAAGAATTAGGGTTACGACTTTGAGACAGAAGAAACACTCCATATAGTATTTATGAGATCTCATCTTTGATTCGACTGCACCTTCTCAACACAATATGTGTATGGTGATTATGATGATGAACATGAGAAGGACACTGGTTGCTTAACCGAAAGGACACTACGATCACAAGTTGTGGGAACAACTAAATAGAGCGTCACTCAAGTGGACTGCATCAGAGTTAGCTCTCCAAGAGAAGGGATTTCCTTGGACTTCTGGATGCATGGCTCTCCATCTTCAACAATCCACTAAATCTGTGTAGACTGGGTACGTACCTTGTGTGGGGCACTTGGGTGAGATTATTGTTTCTCTACCGTTGTACATTTGATTATGTTATAGTGGATTGGACGCCTAAGTGATCGTCCCATAGACGTAGATACACACTGTATCGAACTGGGTAAACATCTTGTGTGTTGATTTGTTATGCTGTCTCTCTCGTTTACTCGTACTGTGATCTATCTTACTGATTGATCTTATCAACAAATCAGTCACTCTAATTCGACAGTCTAATTACATTAAAATTGACTAAGAGTGAGAGAATGCAAAATTACATGTGGTATCAGAGCTTTTAAGTCTACATAGTGACTTGATCCTTACGGGAATTTATTTTTGCATTTAGTCTCTCTCTTTTGGCTGTCCCTCTCTGTGTTCTTGTTGGCTGGTCCCCTGTGTTTAGGATGGATGCAAATATGAAACCTCCTGAACTAGATGGTCACAACTACTCATTCTGAAAGGCTCGCATGGAAATCTACCTTCAAGCACAAGGTACCATACTGTATCGAACTGTTTTGTCTGGTTGGAGAAAACAAACAACTCAGAATCTTGATGGAATTACTGGTGAGAAACCCATTGAAACCTGGACAGAAGATGAAATAAATACCTCTGATCTGAACAACAAAGCCTTGAACTCAATTGTTGGATCTCTGCATGAATCTGTTTTTACTCTTGTTATGGGAGTAAAAGAAGCCAAGCGTGTATGGGAATTACTGGAAACAAGATTTGAGGGTACTAGTGATGTCAAACAGTCAAAACTGCAGATGGTCCTGTCAGAATTTGAAGCTCTCAGAATGGACGAAGAGGAAACTATTTCAACTTTCCACAGCCGGGTACAGAATCTTATGAATAGAGCTGCTATTTTGGGTGAACCTTTTACTGATGAGAGAGTTGTCAAAAAGATCCTTCGATCCTTACCAAAACGCTTTCGAATGAAAGTAACAGCTATTCAGGAACATACAGGATGGGAAAAGAAGAGTGTGGGAGAACTTATGGGAAGTTTACACACATACGAACTTGAAGTTCTGGCTTATGATGATCATGTCTCTAACAAAAAAGGCAAGTCAGTTGCTTTTGTGGCCGAAGCTGATCGAGAATCTGACACAGATGACATAGATGATGAAACCTTGGCTCTTCTGACCAAGAACTTTAAGAAAATTCTGAATGGATTCAACAAAAAGGGTCAAGGACAATCTACCAGCTCACTATACAAAGGTGGTAACTCCTCATATCAGAAAACCAAAACCACACCATTCTCTCAGAACACTCAACCTCAAATTGTTCGGACAAGGAACAACAGAAACAGTACCCCTGATACAGGCAGATCTCTCAACCGATCAGTGCAATGCAGAGAAAGTGAAGGTTTTGGGCACATACAGGCTGAATGTGCAACGTATCTTAAAAGAAAGAAATCTATGTCAGTGCTACACTAAGTGATGATGAGGAGGAACCTACAAATGATCAGTCAGACGACAATGTAGGAAATTTTGTAGCTTTCTTTACAGCCACGGATGAACAGTCAGAGAATAATGAATCCGATGAAGAGTCCTACATCTCGACTGATGATTTTGAGGAGAGGCACACTCAGCTGGAAGTAGAATTTGCCAAACTTGTTGCAAGTTGGGAACAACTGGTGAAAGTCAACAAGAATCTGAATGAAGAACTGAGACTGAAGGATGATCTTCTGAAGAAACTAAAAACATATCGTGTCCTAAAAGAAGACCTGATAACTCAAACCAGATCCAGAGAAGGTAAACTGATAAAAGAACTAGAAGATTTGAAGAAGAATATTAAGATGATGGATACCACATCAACCTTAGACAAAATACTGGATTCAGGCAGAAATCCAAATGATAAAAAAGGTCTTGGCTTTGAGCGTGGAGAGTCTTCAAAGAGTGCTCCTATGTTCATCAAAGAAGGATTATCAAGTCTGTCAGCTCCGAAATCTGGTTACAGTTATGATAAACGACAAGAGGAATGGATACAGTCAATCATCAGGAAATGACTTTGGTAGAACTGCTCCTCAATCTCAGTACTTAAAACGTAAAAATAAGTTCGTCCGTGTTAAACAATATACTCCTACCTGTCATTACTGTCAAACAAAAGGGCATACTAGACCAGAGTGTTATTTCTTCTATAGAGATCAACGAAAAGAGAAATACAAGAACAAGACTATTGCTCCGTTCAGAAGGCAGGTATGGGTTAGAAAGTAAGAAGTGATATGCTACCCCACGATAGTTCTAACCGCATCAATGACTGAAGCAAGATGGTACTTCGACAGTGGTTGTTCTAGACATATGACAGGGAATGTGAAGTGTCTCATGTTCATTCAATCAAGCAGTGGGTCTGTTACATATGGAGATAGTCAAAAAGGTAAAATAATTGGGAAAGGAACACTGAATGTACCTGGTTTACCTCACTTGGAAGAAGTTCTGTTGGTCAGTGGATTGAAAGCTAATTTGATCAGTATAAGTTAGTTGTGTGATCAAAACTGGAATGTGTGCTTCAATTTGCAACTGTTGCTGAGTTAGTGACAATTCAGATAAGTTAGTCATGGAAGGGACTCGATCTTCAGACAACTGCTATGTGTTGACAAATGAGATTGCTTGTCATTTATCAAAATCTGATGAATCAAAACTCTGGCACAGACGGCTGGGTCACATAAACTTCAGAGACATGGATAAAATGATTATACTAGATGCTGTAAGGGGAGTACCTAAGCTCAGAGTAGATCCAGGGAAGGTGTGTGGTGGTTGTGCTATTGGAAAATAATCAGAATCCCACACAAAGCTGTAAAAGTAATCACAACATAGAGATGTCTAGAGCTGGTACATATAGATCTCATGGGGCCAACTCAAATAGAGAGCATTGGTGGAAAGAAATATATATTTGTATGTGTAGATGACTTCTCTAGATACAGCTGGGTATACTTTCTAAGAGAAAAGTCTGAGGCCTTCAATGCTTTTAAAACACTGTGCATCCGTGTTCAAAAAGAAAAAGATGAGCCTATAATCAAAATTCAGAGACTGAGAAGTGATCATGGAAAAGAATTCGAAAACTCTCTCTATTCGGATTTCTGTTCAGAAAATGGAATATCCCATGAATTCTCAGCTCCAGGACAGCTCAACAAAAATGGGGTGGTGGAAAGAAAGAACAGGACTTTACAGGAAATGGCTAGAGTACAGTCATGCTGCATGCTTCTCATCTACCACAGCGTTTCTGGGCTGAAGCAGTCCACACAGCCTGCCATACAGTGAATAGAGTCTATCTTAGACCTAGTATGACCAAAACACCCTATGAGATCTGGAAGGGAAAGAAACCTAATCTGAAGTACTTTCATGTCTTTGGAACTAAGTGCTATGTGCTGATTGACAGAGAACAAAGAGGAAAATTTGAACCCAAAAGTGATGAGAGTATATTTCTTAGCTACTCTCCAAACATTAGGGCATACAGAATTTACAACAAGATAACTCAGTTTGTGATGGAATCAGTAAATGTGGTGATAGATGACAACCCAGATGAGTCAGTGGAAGCATCAGTATCTATCTCTGAAACAGTACCTCCTGTCAGTGAAGCAAGAACTACCGATGACAACAACCAGCCCAAAATTCTAGAATCCTCAGATGATGAGCACGAAAGGTCTGATCAAGAAAGCACTCATCCTGCAGATACAGGCAAAGACAAACCTACCAGAACTCAGAAAAACCATCCTTCAGACAACATAATTGGAGATCTGACAGATGGAATGAAGACCAGAAGCAGAATAAGAAATAATCTTACAGAGATATCTGGCTCTGCCTGTTATACCTCAAAGATTGAACCAAAAAATGTTAAAGAAGCTCTACAAGATGATCTATGGATCAAGGCTATGCAAGAGGAGCTACACCAGTTTGAGCGAAATCATGTTTGGGATCTAGTGCCAAGACCTGAACATGTTAATGTCATTGGGACAAAGTGGATCTTTAAGAATAAGACAGATGAAGCTGGGAATATTGCAAGGAACAAAGCTCGGTTAGTGGCACAAGGGTACACCCAGATTGAAGGAATTGACTATGATGAGACGTTGCCCCTGTGGCAAGACTTGAGTCAATCAGGATTCTGTTGACTGTCGCATGTATTCTGGGATTCACACTGTTTCAGATGGATGTTAAGACAGCATTTCTGAATGGATATCTGCACGAAGAAATCTATGTGGCGCAACCTAAAGGATTCGAAAATCCAGATCATCCATCATATGTATATAAGCTCCGAAAAGCTCTCTATGGTCTGAAACAAGCTCCACGGGCATGGTATGAAAGACTGACACGGTACTTACTTCAGCATGGATATAAATGAGGTAGTGTCGACAAAACCCTGTTTGTAAAAACTACTGGAAGTCATATAACCATTGCTCAAATCTATGTGGATGACATTGTGTTTGGGTCAACCTACCATAGATACACTGATGAGTTAGTAAAAGTTATGAAGGAAGAGTTTGAGATGTCCATGGTTGGTCAACTGACGTATTTTCTAGGACTGCAAGTTAAGCAAAGTTCTGAAGGATATTTTATCTCTCAAGAAAAGTATGCTAAGAATCTTGTCAAGAAGTTTGATTTGGAATCATGTAAACCATCCAGGACACCAATTTCTACATCCACAAAAGTATCAAAGGATGAAACTGGTGTCTCAGTAGATAACACAGTCTATCGAAGTCTGATAGACAGTCTATTGTATCTAACTGCTAGTCGACCAGACATAATGTTCAGTGTTGGAATTTGTGCAAGGTATCAATCTGATCCCAAGGAATCACATTTGATAGTTGCAAAACGAATTCTGAAATATGTAAAGGGAACGTTGCAGTATGGCCTCTGGTACTCCAAGGACAGTGAACTAAGTCTTGTTGCATACTGTGATGCTGATTGGGCAGGAAATATTGATGATCGAAAGAGTACTTCTGGTGGATGTTTCTTTGTTGGTAAGAACTTGGTATCATGGCTGAGTAAGAAACAGAATTCAATTTCATTAAGCACTGCAGAGGCAGAATACATAGCTGCTGGTGGATGCTGTACACAATTGGTATGGATGGAACAAATGTTAATGGATTATGGTCTTACTCAAGGGATTATGACACTCTATTGTGACAATATCAGTGTTATTAATATCTCAAAAAATCCAGTTCAACATTCCAGAACAAAGCATATTGACATCAGGCATCATTACATCCGAGACCTGGTTGAATCCAAGGAAATTGAATTGGAATGTATTCAAACTGACAAACAACTGGCTGACATTCTAACTAAGCCACTAGACGCAAATCGTTTTGAAATTCTCAGGTCTGCTCTAGGAATTTGCATAATTGACTAATACAGCCGTTGGTCATTCAGAGAGGAGTAAAAGTTTAATTATACAGGTCAAATTTATGGTTTGATTTCCTTTTAAGACTTCTCTCTATTTTGTTAAGTGAATTTCATATCATAATTTATTTTAAGGATATCTTAAAGATTCTAATATTATTTTTGAAATTCAAATTTCCTTGGGTTCCGTTTTCTTCCTAAAAAGGAGCTGTACCGTTGTGTCAATCAATCGCGTCTGCATGCTATTTGACTAGCCACATTGATTAGGGTTCATCACCCTTAAGTCCATTTGTTACCGGGCTGGGAAGAAAAATATCTGCTCATATCTCAGCACTCAGATTTTCTCTCTCTCTCTCTGCATCCGTGCCATCCTTGCTTTTCTCTTCCTCTTCTCACAAGACATTCTCCGATGGCGGACCCTGTAAGAAGCATCATTATCAAACTCGGAAGCAAGATACATTCTCCAGAAGTGGCGTTTAAAAATATTCAGACTCTTTTACAGTTTGTCATGAAGAAGAAGCTTAAGCTTGATCCTCTGCTTCGCGATGAGATTTTGGTGACAGTTATGTCAAACTATCCAGAGTTTTATGCTGACTGGTCTGCAGATGATGCCACAGAATTGCTGATGATGGTTTCTGAAGCCAGTGATGAGGTTTCTCCAGTGTCTATTCCAGAACCCTCGGATGGAAATCGGGCCGGGGCATTCCTCCAATACTTTGCGCAACGTGCCCTAGAATCTACTGAAGTTTCTTGTAAACGGGCAGAGTCGCAGCCACTGTACCTCCAAGCTGCTCATGATGAGACAAAACACAGACTGGAGATCATCCGAAACAGGTCTAATACTTCTAACTCTCCTATTGAGATTTCACCGGATAAACCTGATGAGTCTGTGTCCACTGCTGCTCCCTCTTGTGTGCCTGTTAACATTGATAGTCTATCTGCTTTAAATCCTGAGAAACCTTCTGTAGCAGTTGATCCTGCATCTTTGTCTTTGAGTGAGCCTGATTGTGTAAAAGATAGTGTCTTGCATGTCTCTGATGAGAAAGAGAAATCATCTGAAGAACCAAATAATTTGAGCTTGGTTGTATTCTCTGCTGATAATGTTGTTTTGCCTTCTGCTGAAACTGTCATTGATCCCGCTGAAACTGTCATTGATCCCAAAGAAGTTTTCCCTGCTGATGATCCTTCTACATTACCTGCTGCTGTTGAGACGGTTGACCTCTCAAGTCCCCACAAGTCTGAGAAATCTGGTGAAATCCCAGTCTACACTGCAACTTCGTTGGGTGAAAGTCTGGAACATGTGCACCATTCTGTTGGCCTACCATCTGCTTCCATTCCACAACCATATCGAGTGGTTCATCCATCTGAATCTTCAAGTGAAGATGATAAAATTCTGGCTGAAGTTTATGGGTCTCAAGCTCCTCCATCTGCTCTTCCAACCGTTGAGGCCACTGCTCACCCTGACTCTACAAAGTTCAAAATCCGTGAGGTTACAAATCTGCTTGGTAGCTCTTCTGCACATGTCTTTGACTCCAGTCATTCTGTATCTTCTGTTCACTCTCCTCCTAAGGAGACAAGACGATCGAAGAGAAAGAACATTCATGTGAAGGTTGTAGTTGAATCTGGTGATGATGTTGCAGATACAGATCAACCTGAGAAGAAAAGGAAGTCTGGTGAGCCCGTGAAAACTGAGACCAATCCTCCTGTTCTACAAGTGTTTAAGAGCTTGAGGTCTTCTGTGAAGCAAAAGAGCTCTGTTGCTACTCCAACTACTACTGTTCCACCATCCTCTTCAAGAAAAGGGAAGCCTGCTACTCGTGCCAGGGGAAGGAGTGTTACTCCTGAAGTTCCAACTGTTGAAAGTTCTGACTTGTCCATCTACAGACCACATTTCGTTTCTCCTACTGCTCAAGCCAAATGGTCTACCATGGTTCGAAGAGATTTGATAGTTCAACGATCTGTGGATGAAAATCAGATGAATTCTGTCAGTGATGTTCTGCCGCTGCTGCAAGAAGTTGGTCTGCTGAAGACTGTGTCTGGCATCTGTCCTTACTCAAAATTGCTCACTTATGAATTTTATTGTAATCTAAATGATGAGGTAGACAATTTGTCTGGTGAGCGCCCAATGCAGATCTTTGTTCGTGGGAAGTGGTATGTGTTTGGACCAGATGTTATTAACGAGTACTATGGTCTGCAAGGAGTCCAAGAGGACACTATCACTGATTGGGATGCAGTGGCCAAGACTATAACTGGTGGACAAGCTGACAAATGGCCAACTGGAGATAAGGATATTTTGCCTAGCTCGCAGCTCACCTCCAAATATGTGATACCACATCGACTTGCATTGCACAACTGGCTTCCTTCCGCTCACTTCCACACTGTTGGCAAGCAATTAGCTGGTCTCCTTTTCAGAATTGGAATGAAGATGACTATTGATCTGGGGGCGTGGATATATTATCACATTCTCACTCTGATCCACCCAAGAGAACAAAAGGTACGGCTGCCCTTTCAAAATCTGATCTTTGGTATTCTAACAACTCAGGGTCTTGTACCTATGCCAAGTGAGGTGATAAGTCCTACTCTCCTGTACACGGTCGACCGGCGCTTATTGAGTGGTGATCATATTTGCGATGTTATACCGGTGTCTGGCCCCTCCAATTCTGAGACTGAAGCAGTGACGGATGATTCTCCACATGCACGGGATCTTCAACTCTCCATCCATCTGAAGGCTCGAGTTTCTGAGCTTGAAACGGTACATGGTATAATTGCAAGACAGTTGACAGGAGCTCGGACGGAATTGGCCACTGTTCTTCTTAGATTGAGCCTGACAGAAGCTGCTGCTGCTGATCTAGCAAAGTCTGATAGTGAGACTCCCTCCAACGCGTAATTTGGTTTGGCTCTCCTTTGGCAAAAAGGGGGAGTAGTGAACTCAGGGGGAGTTTGTGATTGGAGTTGTTTTTGTATCTTCTGGCCCTGTCTGGGTGTTGTGTGTTTGTGATGGCATCTGGTTAAACAATGGTCTCTTGACTCTACTTTTGTTTCAGCATGATGTGTATGTTGTTTTTCTTGTCTGCTTTGTAATCGAATTATTGGTTTGGATAATCCATCTTAGTTGTTTTTTATTTTTATATGCTTTTAAGTAGTCGAGTTGTTTTGCCAAATAATAGCCAAAGGGGGAGTTTGTTAGTGTTTTATTTATTCAAAAACCCCAACTTATAATTGACAATATTATTATGGCATACTAAGATAGGATTCAGTCTAGAGTCTGTTTTGTAGGGATGTCAATTTAGCTCGAACCCGATGGGCCAACCCGATAAAATCGAAACCGACAGGGCTATGGCCCGAACGGGCTAGCCCGATAAAACACATTAGCTCGACGAGCCCGAAACCGATTAGCCCAATGCCCCGATAGGGCTAGCCCGAAATTAAAAGGGCTAGCCCGACAATCCGAACTATTGAAAACTATTCTATTATAGAAGTGATGTGAAACATAACATATATGAAATAATTAATATAATTAAAAAAAGAAAGAAAGAATTAAATAAATAAATAAATAAATAAATATATATATATATATATATATATATATATATATATAAGTAATGCTACTATACAGTAGCATTACGTTTATATATATATATATATATATATATATATATATATATATATAATTTAAATTAAAATTTAAGTTTTTAGTTTTTCTTAAATTTAAAATAACATTAATTTAATATTTTAATTAAAAATTAATGAGGACGGGATTCTTGTCAAATTTTCCGCGGGAACGTAGATAAGGGCTATTTTCAATTTCTCAATTTCTTGTTGAGGACGGAGACGGGGAGTATACTTCCCGCCCCGCTATTATTCCTACTCTAAATATGAGTACTCACTTTCAGTTTCTAATTTTAGTTCAGATTGTTCAACCCGCCCGATTAGCCCGACAATCCGAAGTTTAGGGTTTGGGGCAAAATCGAACCCGAGAATAAAATATTAATTAATCGATTAGTCCGAACCGATTAGCCCGACAACCCGATAGGGTTAGCCCGAAATTGAGTGGGCTGGCCCGATTGACATCCCTACTGTTTTGGTCTACAGAGGACTGATTAATCAGAGACAACAACAGAGAGACTGACACTGAAGATCTGATTTAGGAAGCTGTTTTCTATAAGGCTGAACGCGGTATGAGCAGACAAGTTTGGAAAGAAGATCAGCGAATATTTTCGGGAAAGGTATGGACCTAATCTTCAAAGATTACATTCCTATATTGCAGTCCTACCTTCTACAATCAAAGATATCTATGGAGAGTGTTTATTGGTGGAACTATAAGTACTCTTATTCATCAAGAATTAGGGTTACGACTTTGAGACAGAAGAAACACTCCATATAGTTTTTATGAGATCTCATCTTTGATTCGACTGCACCTTCTCAACACAATATGTGTATGGTGATTATGATGATGAACATGAGAAGGACACTGGTTGCTTAACCGAAAGGACACTACGATCACAAGTTGTGGGAACAACTAAATAGAGCGTCACTCAAGTGGACTGCATTAGAGTTGGCTCTCCAAGAGAAGGGATTTCCTTGGACTTCTGGATGCATGGCTCTCCATCTTCAACAATCCACTAAATCTATGTAGACTGGGTACGTACCTTGTGTGGGGCACTTGGGTGAGATTATTGTTTCTCTACCGTTGTACATTTGATTATGTTATAGTGGATTGGACGCCTAAGTGATCGTCCCCCAGACGTAGATACACACTGTATTGAACTAGGTAAACATCTTGTGTGTTGATTTGTTATGCTGTCTCTCTCGTTTACTCGTACTGTGATCTATCTTACTGATTGATCTTATCAACAAATCAGTCACTCTAATTCGACAGTCTAATTACATTAAAATTGACTAAGAGTGAGAGAATGCAAAATTACATTGTTCAAGTATGATAGGAATATTTTTGTAAGTTTTGATGAGCCAAATGTATCTTTAGATCCCCTTGGTCTTTTGGTCTTTAGTACAAGCATCATAAATCAGAATATTGAAATCAGAAGGAATCTACCATAGGAAGAACAAAATTAATTTGAAAAATTAATTTTGGTCCTACGAGTATTCATCCGTGAAAGAAGCATAAAGCAATGGCGTTGCAAGGAATGATCGGATGAGCCTAACGGTGAAATGGTAGAGGTCCTTACTCTAAACGATCACACCCGACACTACTACAAAAAAGGGCTTTAACGTCGGTCTTTTTACCCCATTTAACGTCGGATTTCGACCGACGTCTAGGTAGCAGACGTCGTAAGTATGAGATACGACGTCGGTTAAAAAAACCGACGTCGTATAATTTTTAAATTTTTAATATTAACATACGACGTCGGTTATTAAGTAATAACCGACGTCGTATAGTTTTAAAAATATTTTTAATTAAGAAACGACGTCGGTTTTTTAAAAAAACCGACGTCGTATATTTTTAAAAAAAATATAATAAATTCACATAAGACGTCGGTTTTTTCTTAAAAACCGACGTCTTATGTTCACTTTAAAAAATAAATAAATAAATAAACAACGTACGTCGTTTATTTTTTTTTATTAAAATTTAAACGAGAATGAGAGTACCAGACAAGAACTCCTCCCAACAGCACTGTACATGGATATTTAAGGATGATAAAAAAAATTGAAGTACCAAGCAACAATTTCAGATTTAGCAAACACTTCAGGCATATCAACTAGCAAAACTAAAAGGAGAAATAAATAAAGAACAGTGAAAGATAGAAGAAAAGTCTCAAGTTTAGATGTTATACCTTGCATTGGGGTTCCACAGTAAGACTAGTGCTCTGTTGAATTTCTTCGATTTCCAGATAAGCATTAGAAGGATCTTCTATCATATGTTCAATGCTTGACAAATCACTTTTACCACCTTTATAAACATAATAAATAGAGGCAATGTATAAGCAATATGAATCCGTTCATTAGTTGCTAATAATTAATTTCTCTCCACATAAAAGATCACCCATCTATATGACACTATTATCTGAATGATCACTGCCATGGCTGTCAATACAACGGAGGTGCATGATGAGTGTAAAGATGTAAATAAAATAATCGTCATATGTTTGGAATGAAGTTTGAAGCACTCATAAGAAAATCCATATTTTCACCTTGCTCCTATACTGACAAGGTCAATAGTTTTCAGTCATGTACGAATTATTAGTATATAATAATTTAATTAACATGCAAAATGATCTTCCTAAGAAAGAGATCATCCTTCTCTTTCTAACAAGACGAGCAACATTCAACCATGGAACCTCCTAAAAGCAACAGCAAGGGAGTAGCCCAATTATGGGAGAGATGAGAAAAGGATAACATTTGAATCAGATTGTCATACTTCAATTGAAAGAACGTCCAAACCAAGTACACATTGAGAACGCAAAAGAGAAAATGGATAATAATTGCAATTTTCACCTAAGCCAAAATTTGATAGGTATCATTTCCTAGCATGCATATTGAATCGACCAATTATGGATTAGCCGGTCCTTAAATTATCTAATTTCTTGAAAAAATCATCTTAAACTTAAAATAGCATGCGTATAACTTTATTTTCAACTAAGTGGGCTATGTGCAATGGCCACTGAGGTAGATGAAACAAGATATGAGTAAGGAGCAGACCATGTAACACGGTCTCAATAGCCTTGTTACACTTCATGATTTCAGCTTCCACAATCTGTTGTTGCTCCCACTGTAAATAAATAAATTAAAATGAATTTAATTTAGCATGTCCAACTGCAAGTTCATTAAAGGTTTAACTAATATCCAAAGAATATCCATATAAGCAACCAAGGAATACCTTGGTACACAAACTTGCAGTCTCATCCTCCCCCAACTTAAGCAACCAAAGAATATCCATATAGTAACTCAAGATATATTATTGGTGCAAACCATTCAAGTTGTGTAATCTCATGCACCTCTACTACTCACTAGAATACTAGATTATGAAACCAGAGATCTTACATCCTCTTCGATTAATCAAGTAGCTCTAATATAACCATAATATGATCAAACAATTCAATGTAAAATAGTTTGAGGCTAGTCTTGCTCATATAACAGAAGAATATAATTCACAGTATGTGCACATCTTTGTCAGCCACATTTTTCTTTCAAAAGCGCAAAAGTTATGTTTTTCATAAGAATTTTTGAAATTCACGACCAACTCTTAACCCACAGGTCATTTATTCAATCCCTCAAAGAATAGATTTTAGGAGTGAAATAAATAGTCTCAATATAAAAAGGTTCGCCCTGACTATCTTCTTCATGTTATTATCAGTTTATTGGCACTATTAGTAATACTATGAATACTACTGCTTTATCACAATACAATTAGGAGCAGCCTGGAAGAAGATAAAGAGAAATTCACCAGCTTGGAAAGCAACTTCAATATTGGTCAGTTTGATATCTTTATAAGCAAATGATATAATAATCTTCAGTTTCCATCTTCATCTTCTTTGTATCCATTGCGCTGAAAACCACAAGAAATACTAGTCGATCACAGATAAAGATTAAAGATATGCACCCACTATAAGGCTGATTTGCTTCCTTCCCTAAAACCAATTCGAGTTTACACAACGAAACTAACAACAATTAGGGAAGAGCAACTGACAACAAAGATGCAGGCATCAATGATTAAGCAACTAAATGCAATACTTTTTTTTTTTTTGAAACGTGCACAACATTAGTATAGTTGTATATATAGATATAGATACTGATTACACCGGCATATAACAATGAAAGAATCATATTTACACTACCCTAAGAAACACATTTGAAATAAATTTAGCTACAACAAATAAAAGAAAGGTGCAAACCTGTTGTGACTCGGAACACATGATCACGATCACGCAGCTTCTTGTGCTTCTTCTTTTTGGCACCTCCAGACTTCACATCTAGAGCCTTGCCCTTTAGCTTCAACTTTCCAACAACTACATTTTCATATGCCGACATTTTTCCTGATAAAGTTCCACAAGTATGCAAGTAGACTACCTAATATATCTGCATAAAATAAAACCAGTTAATTAGACCACATCTCCACCCTAAAAGGCAGGGATTAGACAAATATGCATGTGCAACAACTCTTCCTCAGATCTAAGCCATTAGTGCTAGATTAATTACATAGACAATGCCCTTAATTTCATAGAGCGTTCCTGATTGCGGTAATTGCAAAATTTTCAGTACAAATGTTCGTAGATAGGCAAATAATTCTACAAAAATAAGCTTACCGCAGTGTGCGGCGAGGTGACTTCCGGCGACCAAGTGCGGCGAGGCGATGTCCGGTGAAGCTTTTGCGGCGACGCAACGCGACGGCTTGGGGCAGCTGGCGAATACGAAGTTGAAAGGGGCGACGGCTGACTGTTGCGGCGGCTGGCGAAGACGACCTCGAAGTGGGCGGCAACAGTGGCGACGATAAGAAGGGCTGGAGCAGTGGCGATGGTGTTAGGCGACAGTGTAGCGTGTGGTGTGATGGGGCGGCGGTGTGATGTGTTGAAGAAGAAGAGATCTCTTTTGTTCGAATAAGCTGTATATCTAGGGTTGAATTAAAAATACGACGTCGGATATAAAAGTAGCCGACGTCATATATTTAATAATTTATTATTTTTTTTAAAAAATAAAGGTTACGGCGTCGGTTTTCTATACGACCGACGTCGTAACCTTAATAAAAATAAAAAAATAAAAATCGTATACTATACGACGTCGGCTCGTTAGTTAGCCGACGTCGTATAGTATATTTATTTCTTTTTTTAATTTTAAATACATATAAAACGTCGGTTGTCTCACAAAACCGACGTCTTATGTATTTTTAAAAAAAATTTAATTAATTTTAAATTTTTAACGTCGGTTTTTTAAAAAACCGACGTTAAATTGGCGACGTTATAAGTGTTTTCTGTAGTAGTGCGAGATCGATTCCCCCCCAAGGACCTATATTTTTAATAAGGCAGATTTTTGAAGGAGCACAATGTGTGCTAAAGGAGCACAATGTGTGCCAAAGGAGCACAATGTGACCAAATATGAAAAGAGCACAATGCAGCTAAGGAGCACAATGTGTCCGAAGGAGCACGATGCTCACCAAAGGGTCACAATGTGACCAAATCTGAAAAGAGCACAATGCAGCTAAGGAGCACAATGTGTCCGAAGGAGCACGATGCTCACCGAAGGAGCACGATGTGACCAAATCTGAAAAGAGCACAATATGTCCGAAGGAGCACGATGCTCACCAAAGGAGCACAATGCGAAGAAGCACAATGTTGTCTATAAAGCACAATGTTGTGCCAAAGAGCACAATGCATCAAAAGAAGCACGATGTTCAAGTCAGAGGAGCACAATGTGGCAAAAGAGCAAGATGATCAGAAATTGGATAAATTCGAAGGAATTTACTCCAAGTCCACCCACATGCCACAAAACTCCAAAATTGCCTGAAAGATATTTGATCAGAACGGAAAAATATTTATGAAGGCTTGAATATAAAAACTTATCCTAGAAATAAATTCTATCAGATGAATTTATTTCAAAGATTCGTTGGATATTCAAATTGACAATTAAAGTAATATTTTTAGAAACAACTAGAAAATCAAAGTTGTGCTAAAAATAATTACTTTGTCAGGCAAGTTGACAAATCAAATCAAAATTGAAGATCTACTACTGTCAACAATATCAGGCTATGAAGATTCAAAATTCAAATATCAAATTATCCCACTCCAACGGATATATTTGATTGAGTATAAACAGCCATGAAGACTTGAAGACAAAGAGCGTGAGAAGAACAAAAAAAAACGAGATAGAATACAAGTGCAAAATTCAAAAGTGCTAGTGCTCAAAATATTCAAAGAGACTTAGTCTGAATAGTCTCAAAATCTAGTTGGAGAGAGAAATACAAATCCTTGTATTTGTAAATTGTAGAAAGAGTATAGCTGTGTGCAAAATACTCTAGTGAGTGTAGCTGTGTGCAAAACACTCGTAGTTGCTAAGTGTAGCTGTGTGCAAGACACTTAGTTGGCGTTTAGTATAGCTGTGTGCGAAATACTCGGAGTTGAGTGTAGCTGTGTGCGAGACACTCGGAGCAGGGTGTAGCTGTGTGCAAGACATCCGGAGGAAGTGCCTGTGTAGCACTTGTTCACTATTGTAACTGTGTGTGGAAAATAGTGAATTTCTCCTAGAAGTGAAAGGAGAAAAGTGGACTAGGAAGATTACGCCACTTCCGAACCACTATAAATTGCCTCTCTCATTTACATACCACACTTACATTATTTGCTACATTTATCTATCTCATCCGTCTAACCCGTTTACTATTCACGATTAATCTTTATCATCCGGGTTTAGTGTGTTCTCACGTATGCATGTGACTTAAACTTCTCGAGCTTAAATAGTGATTTATTCTAAGCACGTTTGACGTGTTGCATGTAACATTCGTCACACGTTCGACGTGATACGATATTTATTTACAATCTTGAATATTGTTATTATATATTGAGTGAACCATCTCCTTTATATATTCAAGATATCTCTGTCACTTTACATATCATTTGTACCTAACTTACTTATACCTGCACACTTAATTTACTAGTTGGGCATAACTCTTATTCCGCTGTGCAGTACAAACTTGCTCTATTTACTTGTTACTTAGAGTTGAAGTTATCAAAGAGTTAGTTAATTTGAAAAAGCTTGAAAGTCTATTCACCCCCCCCCTCTAGACTTTCACCACCCTATCGGGACCAACAATTGGTATCAGAGCGGTTGTCTACCTGAGTCAATTTTGACTGCTAGACAGATCTCGAAAAATCAAGATGATGAAAAGAGATAATGCTCTTGCCCAAAATTTATTATTTTCTCTAGAAAAATTTGACGATTGGAAAATTCGTATGCAGGTACATTTATCCGCATTACATGATGAAATGTGGGAAGTGGTTACGAGTGGTCCTATTGAGATTTTACAAGTCAACACTTCATCCGAACAAACGAGTGAAACTCCACAATACATTCCAAAACCAAAAGTGGAATGGTCTCGTGAATATAGAACAAGAAATAACTTGGACAATATTGCCAAGGATATTTTGTTTAAATCTATCGATGACACGATATTTCCAAAAGTTCGAAAGTGTCAATCCGCGAAGGAAGTTTGGGAAACGCTCATTCAAATTGGTGAAGAAGACGAACAAGAAAAAGATAATAAGCTCACTATAGCATTAAAGAAATTCGAGGATTTCAAAATGCTAAACGGCGAGAATATTACCGATATGGAAACGAGATTTGCCAAAATCTTAGGAGAGATTAATGATCTTGGAAAAGATATTAATCAAAAAGAAATCTCACTCAAAATTCTACGTGGTTTACCATCTACATGGGACATGAAGGTCACGGCCATGAGAGATCATAGGGATCTAAAAACTCTATCAACCGATAAGCTCTTTAGTGATCTAAAAGCTTATGAATTTGAGATGAAATCAAGATTAGAGGAAGATCATGAAGAAAAGAACAACGCGCTTATAGCCGAGCAACCATCAACCTCAAGGTCAGTACAAAATGTTGAATTATTGCCTAATGATCAATTTGCTCTCTTTGTCAAGAAATTCAGGAAATTCATGAAGAGAAGCAACTACAAGAAAAATCTACAAGGGAAATCATGGAATACAATGAAGAATTCGAAGAAAGAAATTATTGAGGAAGATTCAAATTTGTGTTACAACTGTAGAAAACCGGGACACTTTGCAGCAAGTTGTCCATATCCCAAGGTGAGTAAAAGTCAGTACACAAATGTTACTAACCCTCAACAGGAAGAATTCAAGCCCAAAGATAAAAGATTAAAAGAAAGAAGAAAAGCACTCATCAGTGACCCACTTGAAATAAGTGAGTCAGAAGAATCTTCAAGTGATGAAAGTGACACCTCAAAGGATGACAATGCAATGTTTTGCATGAGCATCTCCAACAATGCACCACACGAGGACATGTGTCTTATGGCTAATGGACATGAAGAAAATGAGGTAACATCTAAATCTTATGACTCTGTCAACTCTTCATTTTCTAGAGAGTCCTTCTTTCACTTAATGGAAGAATGTCAAACTGTGATGGACACTCACTCTCAACTCAAAGAGCGCAATAATCATCTGATTCTTGAAAAGGATCAATTAAATGAAAAATTGCAAAATGCTCTACTTGAAGTGAAAGACTTGAAAGATAAAATTATTTGTCTTCAAGAAGAGTGTAAATCAAGGGAAGTGAGAGAACACAACCTCAGGGAGGTTATAGCTACATTTACACATTCATCCAAAATAATGGACAAAATGGTAAATATGCAAAAACCCTCAAGTGATAAAATCGGACTTGGTTATGATCCATCGTGTTCTCAAGCCTCCGAAAAATTGACCAATTCTACTACTACTTTAAGTAATAAAGTTCAAGTAGTAAAATTTGTAAAAGGTCAAGAAAGCACAGTGAGACAAGGAATTGGTTACCAAACTGATGTCAAAATTAACACTGTTGGACTAAAGCATCAAAGAAACAATACTTCGTCCAAACAGTACATTAAAAGACAAAAGTTTGTTCCTAAATGGAAATATACCAATGAGTTTAGTGCACAAAGTCCTCATAGGAAAATGGGAAATCCGAGGATTGGGGCAGGGAGATTCTATCCCTCTAAACAAGATTGGTTTGGAAATATTAAACCATGGACTAAGTCCAGATTTAATGCTAATCACAGGCCCAAACAATCTATATCCCACGTGTCAAGAAATGGAGTCAATTTTCAAAAACCGGCACAAAAAATGTTTTCAAAAATTAAATATGATTATAATGTGTTTAATGGTTACCAATCACCTAAACTTAGATCAGCGAGTACAAGGTGGATTTGGGTACCAAAAATGACTAACACCCAAGGACCCAAGTCAAGTTGGGTACCTAAATATGTTTAATTTGTTTACAGGAAGTTTGGTACTTCGATAGTGGATGTTCTAGACACATGACTGGGAATAAATCAAGTCTTGTGAATCTTAAAAATATCGAAGGACCAAAAGTCGTATTCGGTGGAAATGAACGATACGGCATAACAAAAGGAATCGGCACAATATCTAGAAATGGTTTGAAAATCGAAGATGTATCCTTTGTTGAAGGTCTAAAATTCAACTTGTTAAGTACAAGTCAATTTTGTGACAAAGGATATCTAGTAGAGTTCTTCAAAGAGAAGTGCCAAGTGAAAAATAATTCCACAGGAGAAGTTGTTCTCGAAGGAATAAGAAAGAAAAACATGTACGTTGTGGATTGGAACACAACAAAAGAATCAGTGTGTCTACTAGCAAACAACTCACACGCAACAAGTTGGGAATGGCACAAGAAGTTGAATCATCTAAACTTCAAAACCATCAACAAGCTAGCAAGAAACAAATTAGTTGAAGGTCTGCCCGACATTGTCTACAAGAAAGATCAAATATGTGATGCTTGCCAAAGAGGAAAGCAAGTCAAGACATCTTTCAAATCCAAAGCTCAAGAATCTACAACAAAACCGCTAAGTCTACTACACATGGATCTATTTGGTCCAGTAGACCCAGCAAGTCTAAGTGGTAAGAAATATACACTAGTTGTTGTTGATGACTTTTCCAGGTACACATGGACAATATTTCTCAAAAAGAAAAATGAAGTGGAGCAAAAGTTGCCAGAGCTACTGAAGCTGCTATAAAATGAGAAAGACTTGAAAATTGCAAAAATCCGAACGGATCGTGGAACTGAGTTTGTGAATCAAGTGATTGAAGCCTACTGCAATTCCCAAGGAATTCTACATCAACTGTCTGCCGCACGTACACCTCAACAAAACGGTGTAGCCGAAAGAAGAAATAGAACGCTAAAAGAAGCCGCACGAGTGATGATTACGTCAGCCGAGCTACCTAAAAGATATTGGGCTGAAGCAATCAACACCGCTTGATACACACAAAATCGGAGCTTGATACATAAGTCTTACAATAAGACTCCGTACGAATTATGGAAAGGGAGAAAACCTAAACTCAACTATTTCCATACTTTTGGTATCAAATGCTTTATTCTTAATAATGGTAAAACATATCTAAAGACTTTTGATGAGCGTGCAGATGAAGGAATATTTTTGGGATATTCATCTACCAGTAAAGCATTCAGAGTATTGAACAAGAAATCAATGGTGGTAGAAGAATCAATTCATGCCACATTTGATGAAGCTCATATGAAGGAAACCCAAAGCAACAAAAATGATCAGGAGATTTGTCATGTTGAAAAATCATTTAATGATGCTGACATATCTTTCAAAGATCAAATTGTACAGCGTATGGAGCAATTGGATATTGATTGCAATAGTGAAGAACACGTGGAAGCCAATGAAGATGCACACGTTGAAAATCAAAACTCTCAAGTCAATACACAAATTGGAGATCAATCTGATGAGCAAAATGTGTCTACCTCCAATTTACCTACTGAACAAGGAAACGTGGAAAGCCCATGCAATCTACAACCTGACTTGAGATGGCTCAAAAATCACCCTCCAGAGCTAGTAATTGGAGATCCACGAGAAGGAGTAAAAACAAGGTCCTCAAGTATAAATTCTTTATTCTCTTGTTTTCTTTCTCAGGTGGAGCCCACAAGCATTGAAGAAGCACTAAGTGATCCAGATTGGATCAATGCAATGCAAGAAGAGCTTGAACAGTTTAAGAGAAATGACGTATGGGAATTAGTTCCAAGACCTGAAAATTACAATGTAATTGGAACAAAATGGGTCTTTCGGAATAAAGCTAATGAGGATGGAATCGTCATTCGAAACAAAGCACGTTTAGTGGCAAAAGGATATTCACAAGAAGAAGGCATAGATTTCGATGAAACATTTGCACCCGTGGCAAGACTAGAAGCCATCAGAATATTTCTAGCTTATGCCGCATACAAGAATTTCACTGTCTATCAAATGGACGTGAAAAGTGCATTTTTAAACGGATTACTTGAAGAGGAAGTCTACGTTGAGCAACCTCCCGGTTTCGAGGTAAAAGGTGATATTAATAAGGTCTACAGATTAAAGAAGGCGTTATATGGGCTAAAACAAGCACCGAGAGCTTGGTATGACACCCTATCAACGTTCCTAATTAACTGTGGTTTCACAAAAGGCCTTGTGATAAAACCTTATTTAGAATTCAAGAAAATGATCATATTTTATTAGTACAAATTTATGTTGATGATATTATCTTTGGAAGTACTAATAAAATTCTTTGTGAGAAATTTTCTAAGCTCATGCAGAATAAGTTTGAGATGAGCATGATGGGAGAACTGAATTACTTTCTTGGACTACAAGTAAAGCAACTCAGCGAAGGAATATTCATCAATCAGGCCAAGTACACAAAGGATCTTATAAGGAAATTTGGTCAAGATGGAAAATCCTCAACCAAGATCCCAATGAGCACATCTTTACGATTAGATAAAGATGATGAAGGCAAGGATATTGACGAAACAAAATATCGAGGAATGATTGGATCATTACTATACCTCACTGCAAGTCGACCAGACATATCTTACTCAGTGGGAGTATGTGCCAGGTTCCAGTCAAAGCCAAAAGAGAGTCATCTTCTTGCTACCAAGAAAATCATCCGATACTTAAAAGGAACAGTCAATGTGGGATTATGGTATCCCAAAGAAGGTAACTTTACACTAACTGGTTTCTCAGATGCAGATTTTGCAGGATGTAAAATCGATCGCAAAAGTACCTCAGGAACATGCCAGTTCTTAGGGGGAAGGTTGGTTTCATGGTTCAGCAAAAAGCAAAACTCCATAGCTACAAGTACAGCCAAAGCTGAATATATAGCTGCTGGAAGTTGTTGTGCGCAAATTCTTTGGATGAAACAACAGCTGAAAGATTATGGCGTGATCTGTGAAAATGTCAATATATTGTGTGACAATACAAGTGCTATTGCCATAACACATAATCCCGTGTTGCATTCAAGAACAAAACACATTGATGTGAGACATCATTTTATCCGGGATCATGTTGAAAAGAAGGAATTATCAATCGAATATATCCCGACCGAGAATCAATTAGCTGATATTCTCACAAAGCCTCTGTGTGAATCAAGATTTTCGAAATTAAGACACGAAATGGGCATGATTGAATTGAGCTAAGCTTCTAAACTCTATTTTATTTATAAGCTCAATTTTTCATCTGACATTTTGACACTATCTGATTCAAATTTTCGTGCCTATGTGTCAAACATGCAAAAAATGTCACATCTTTTTAATGTCCACCTATATCTATTAAATGGTGATAAAGCACATAATGCTTATATGTCTTTCTAACCGTATATATATACATATGTACAAGTAGAAATCATCTAGATATGCAAATCTTACCATTTAAGAGTGATAAGATGGTGTGATGATAGAATGTCTTAAATGAGAACACCTTTTTATGGTAGTTGTGCACAATAAATAGTCTAGAAAGAACAAACTTCTCTCTCTTCCATCTACATAAAAACGTGTAGATACATACATATTATTTTCGAACAGATTTAGTGCTCTTTGAATTTTATTTCAGGTAAAATCAGTCCGAGTATCTAAATTTTTGGCGCCACATCAGCAGACAAATTGGATGGAGAATATATAACCTAAAACTAACTATCAGTTAGGTCAAAGGTTGGAAGCTATTGGAATATCAAAAATATCCCTCAATTATTAAAAGTCAACATTTAATTGTGAGGATATTTGTGTAAAGACACCTCCTTTCTAACCCAATCGGTTGGAGAAGCCACCATTACACTCAAATTTTCAAAAGCTATTCATCTTCCATAGCCGAAATACAAACCTCTTCTTCCAAAAATTCTCAATCCCTCAAATCTCCTAAAAATATCAATCGCATTATGGCCACCATTGGAGATACAAGCTCATAACCGAATGAAGAACACACCACACAACTCAACCTTGCAAAGCTAGCAGTGGGAATCAAGGCCGGAGGAAGTTTTGACCCTCAAGGATTCCTCAAGGAAGCCGAGAACTCTCCTCTTGCAGAAAGAATCATCAATGCACTTCAACAAAGCAATCTAATGAGGTTATGTTCTTACTCATATTCTGGATTTTATGATGAAGATGTAGCAGAGTTTTATATGAATGCCAAGGTTGTTGGATGGACCATTGAGTCCACCGTGAATGAAACTCTCATCACCATTGATGAACACGAGTTACACACAACCTTTGGACTGCCCATATCTAGTCCAGAACAACCACTGTTGGACTTAGATGTTCATTTGTATGATCATACGGAAATTTGGACAGAAATTCGGAATGAGAATGCTTCTCTCGAACCAAATATTTCCGGTCAAAAATCTGAGTTGAAGTTGGAATATGAAATGCTTGTTAAAATTCTCTACAAATGTGTGTTGTGCAAATTAAATAGCATGGAAGATATTTCACCCGTAAGAATTGGTTATGTACATGCTATCATGAATGTGGTTAGGGCTGATTGGAGTAAGCTTGTCTTGAGCCGAATTGCTCACTTTGTGAAAGGTGCAAAAATAAGGAATGGGAAGTTCAACCGTATATTAGGGTTCGGTTTGCTCATTGGAGAGATTATCAAAAGAAAAGGGTTGACTATGAGGTCAAAGAAACCTTTTGGGAGTAATAGAATCCTGTTTAAAGATCATGAAGCAGTTAGTGATCTAAACTCCAAAAGAAAGAGGAAGCCGAGAGGTATCCCAGCTAGAAAGAGACCAGTTGCAGAAATTCTTGGT
>NW_017618572.1:217820-253287 GCF_001879475.1 Ipomoea nil
CGAAGGAATAAGAAAGAAAACATGTACGTTGTGGGATTGAACACAACAAAAGAATCAGTGTGTCTACTAGCAACAACTCACACGCACAAGTTGGAATGGCACAAGAAGTTTGAATCATCTAAACTTCAAAACCATCAACAAGCTAGCAAGAAACAAATTAGTTGAAGGTCTGCCCGACATTGTCTACAAGAAAGATCAAATATGTGATGCTTCCAAAGAGGAAAGCAAGTCAAGACATCTTTCAAATCCAAAGCTCAAGAATCTACAACAAAACCGCTAAGTCTACTACACTGGATCTATTTGGTCCAGTAGACCCAGCAAGTCTAAGTGGTAAGAAATATACACTAGTTGTTGTTGATGACTTTTCCAGGTACACATGGACAATATTTCTCAAAAAGAAAAATGAAGTGGAGCAAAAGTTGCCAGAGCTACTGAAGCTGCTATAAAATGAGAAAGACTTGAAAATTGCAAAAATCCGAACGGATCGTGGAACTGAGTTTGTGAATCAAGTGATTGAAGCCTACTGCAATTCCCAAGGAATTCTACATCAACTGTCTGCCGCACGTACACCTCAACAAAACGGTGTAGCCGAAAGAAGAAATAGAACGCTAAAAGAAGCCGCACGAGTGATGATTACGTCAGCCGAGCTACCTAAAAGATATTGGCTGAAGCAATCAACACCGCTTGATACACACAAAATCGGAGCTTGATACATAAGTCTTACAATAAGACTCCGTACGAATTATGGAAAGGGAGAAAACTAAACTCAACTATTTCCATACTTTTGGTATCAAATGCTTTATTCTTAATAATGGTAAAACATATCTAAAGACTTTTGATGAGCGTGCAGATGAAGGAATATTTTTGGGATATTCATCTACCAGTAAAGCATTCAGAGTATTGAACAAGAAATCAATGGTGGTAGAAGAATCAATTCATGCCACATTTGATGAAGCTCATATGAAGGAAACCCAAAGCAACAAAAATGATCAGGAGATTTGTCATGTTGAAAAATCATTTAATGATGCTGACATATCTTTCAAAGATCAAATTGTACAGCGTATGGAGCAATTGGATATTGATTGCAATAGTGAAGAACACGTGGAAGCCAATGAAGATGCACACGTTGAAAATCAAAACTCTCAAGTCAATACACAAATTGGAGATCAATCTGATGAGCAAAATGTGTCTACCTCCAATTTACCTACTGAACAAGGAAACGTGGAAAGCCCATGCAATCTACAACCTGACTTGAGATGGCTCAAAAATCACCCTCCAGAGCTAGTAATTGGAGATCCACGAGAAGGAGTAAAAACAAGGTCTCAAGTATAAATTCTTTATTCTCTTGTTTTCTTTCTCAGGTGGAGCCCACAAGCATTGAAGAAGCACTAAGTGATCCAGATTGGATCAATGCAATGCAAGAAGAGCTTGAACAGTTTAAGAGAAATGACGTATGGGAATTAGTTCCAAGACCTGAAAATTACAATGTAATTGGAACAAAATGGGTCTTTCGGAATAAAGCTAATGAGGATGGAATCGTCATTCGAAACAAAGCACGTTTAGTGGCAAAAGGATATTCACAAGAAGAAGGCATAGATTTCGATGAAACATTTGCACCCGTGGCAAGACTAGAAGCCATCAGAATATTTCTAGCTTATGCCGCATACAAGAATTTCACTGTCTATCAAATGGACGTGAAAAGTGCATTTTTAAACGGATTACTTGAAGAGGAAGTCTACGTTGAGCAACCTCCCGGTTTCGAGGTAAAAGGTGATATTAATAAGGTCTACAGATTAAAGAAGGCGTTATATGGGCTAAAACAAGCACCGAGAGCTTGGTATGACACCCTATCAACGTTCCTAATTAACTGTGGTTTCACAAAAGGCCTTGTGATAAAACCTTATTTAGAATTCAAGAAAATGATCATATTTTATTAGTACAAATTTATGTTGATGATATTATCTTTGGAAGTACTAATAAAATTCTTTGTGAGAAATTTCTAAGCTCATGCAGAATAAGTTTGAGATGAGCATGATGGGAGAACTGAATTACTTTCTTGGACTACAAGTAAAGCAACTCAGCGAAGGAATATTCATCAATCAGGCCAAGTACACAAAGGATCTTATAAGGAAATTTGGTCAAGATGGAAAATCCTCAACCAAGATCCCAATGAGCACATCTTTACGATTAGATAAAGATGATGAAGGCAAGGATATTGACGAAACAAAATATCGAGGAATGATTGGATCATTACTATACCTCACTGCAAGTCGACCAGACATATCTTACTCAGTGGGAGTATGTGCCAGGTTCCAGTCAAAGCCAAAAGAGAGTCATCTTCTTGCTACCAAGAAAATCATCCGATACTTAAAAGGAACAGTCAATGTGGGATTATGGTATCCCAAAGAAGGTAACTTTACACTAACTGGTTTCTCAGATGCAGATTTTGCAGGATGTAAAATCGATCGCAAAAGTACCTCAGGAACATGCCAGTTCTTAGGGGGAAGGTTGGTTTCATGGTTCAGCAAAAAGCAAAACTCCATAGCTACAAGTACAGCCAAAGCTGAATATATAGCTGCTGGAAGTTGTTGTGCGCAAATTCTTTGGATGAAACAACAGCTGAAAGATTATGGCGTGATCTGTGAAAATGTCAATATATTGTGTGACAATACAAGTGCTATTGCCATAACACATAATCCCGTGTTGCATTCAAGAACAAAACACATTGATGTGAGACATCATTTTATCCGGGATCATGTTGAAAAGAAGGAATTATCAATCGAATATATCCCGACCGAGAATCAATTAGCTGATATTCTCACAAAGCCTCTGTGTGAATCAAGATTTTCGAAATTAAGACACGAAATGGGCATGATTGAATTGAGCTAAGCTTCTAAACTCTATTTTATTTATAAGCTCAATTTTTCATCTGACATTTTGACACTATCTGATTCAAATTTTCGTGCCTATGTGTCAAACATGCAAAAAATGTCACATCTTTTTAATGTCCACCTATATCTATTAAATGGTGATAAAGCACATAATGCTTATATGTCTTTCTAACCGTATATATATACATATGTACAAGTAGAAATCATCTAGATATGCCAAATCTTACCATTTAAGAGTGATAAGATGGTGTGATGATAGAATGTCTTAAATGAGAACACCTTTTTATGGTAGTTGTGCACAATAAATAGTCTAGAAAGAACAAACTTCTCTCTCTTCCATCTACATAAAAACGTGTAGATACATACATATTATTTTCGAACAGATTTAGTGCTCTTTGAATTTTATTTCAGGTAAAATCAGTCCGAGTATCTAAATTTTTGGCGCCACATCAGCAGACAAATTGGATGGAGAATATATAACCTAAAACTAACTATCAGTTAGGTCAAAGGTTGGAAGCTATTGGAATATCAAAAATATCCCTCAATTATTAAAAGTCAACATTTAATTGTGAGGATATTTGTGTAAAGACACCTCCTTTCTACCCAATCGGTTGGAGAAGCCACCATTACACTCAAATTTTCAAAAGCTATTCATCTTCCATAGCCGAAATACAAACCTCTTCTTCCAAAAATTCTCAATCCCTCAAATCTCCTAAAAATATCAATCGCATTATGGCCACCATTGGAGATACAAGCTCATAACCGAATGAAGAACACACCACACAACTCAACCTTGCAAAGCTAGCAGTGGGAATCAAGGCCGGAGGAAGTTTTGACCCTCAAGGATTCCTCAAGGAAGCCGAGAACTCTCCTCTTGCAGAAAGAATCATCAATGCACTTCAACAAAGCAATCTAATGAGGTTATGT
Source organism: Ipomoea nil (assembly GCF_001879475.1). Classification (NCBI taxonomy): domain Eukaryota; kingdom Viridiplantae; phylum Streptophyta; class Magnoliopsida; order Solanales; family Convolvulaceae; genus Ipomoea; species Ipomoea nil. The sequence continues at coordinate 221,639 of NW_017618572.1, forward strand.
TCTTACTCATATTCTGGATTTTATGATGAAGATGTAGCAGAGTTTTATATGAATGCCAAGGTTGTTGGATGGACCATTGAGTCCACCGTGAATGAAACTCTCATCACCATTGATGAACACGAGTTACACACAACCTTTGGACTGCCCATATCTAGTCCAGAACAACCACTGTTGGACTTAGATGTTCATTTGTATGATCATACGGAAATTTGGACAGAAATTCGGAATGAGAATGCTTCTCTCGAACCAAATATTTCCGGTCAAAAATCTGAGTTGAAGTTGGAATATGAAATGCTTGTTAAAATTCTCTACAAATGTGTGTTGTGCAAATTAAATAGCATGGAAGATATTTCACCCGTAAGAATTGGTTATGTACATGCTATCATGAATGTGGTTAGGGCTGATTGGAGTAAGCTTGTCTTGAGCCGAATTGCTCACTTTGTGAAAGGTGCAAAAATAAGGAATGGGAAGTTCAACCGTATATTAGGGTTCGGTTTGCTCATTGGAGAGATTATCAAAAGAAAAGGGTTGACTATGAGGTCAAAGAAACCTTTTGGGAGTAATAGAATCCTGTTTAAAGATCATGAAGCAGTTAGTGATCTAAACTCCAAAAGAAAGAGGAAGCCGAGAGGTATCCCAGCTAGAAAGAGACCAGTTGCAGAAATTCTTGGTCTACCCTCTCAATCCCATGAAAACCCCACATCAAGCCAAAATCCAAACACAAGCCATAACCCCACCTCAAGCCTAAACCCTACCACAAACCAAAATCCTACCACATATCTTAACCCAAATGCAAGCCAAAGTCTCTTAAATCCTTTTTCCCAAATTGCCGAATTGGAAACAATGTTGAATGAGGAGATTCATCAAGTTGAAGGATTAGACTGTGTATTAGTGAATGAATACCGTAGAGTCCTAAGTTGGAGAAAATGGAGACTTGGTCCTTATGATGAGTTGTTGAATAAGGGACCAAGTATGCATGAAGAAGAATTGTTTTCACTAAATTGGATTGGCAATTTTGATGTTTGCCATGCAACCTTGTTGTCTACGGTGAATGGAGCATTTGTGAACAAATTGAAAGCCAAATTGGCCGAAGGTACTGTTGACTGCACTGTTCAAGGTGATTTGCCTACTGAAGAAAATTTCTTAGTTGATATGGCCGAATTTGTGACAAGGGATGTTGAAGAAAATGTCACGTATGGTGTACACTTGATGGATAGTGGCTTATATGATGTGAGTGTGTTAAATCTCACTGAAATAAGTCAAGACCAAAATGCCATGCAAGCTAGTCAACATACGGAGGAAATTCAATCTATTAATGCAGAAAGTGCCCATGGTGACACTCACGTGTTACTAACTCCGGAAAGGGAAGGAAATATAGTGGAAAATCAAGCTCAATCTCACATGCTTGAAGCCGATTTTGTCCAAGAAGGAGCAAGGTGTTTTCCCTCATCCCGAGAAGAGCAAGAACTTGATGGCACACCTACAAATGAGAAGTTAGAAAATCTGGAGAAAGTTGTCTTAAGCCTTGTTGACCGAATGGAGAACATGTTTCAAGGGATCTACACTCATGTGGATCAAGTTGTCAATATTCAAGGTGGAAAATTCGAAGCATCTTTTGTTGAAAATCGGAGAAGTCAACAACATTTGATTGATACCCACCAAGCACTTGAAAGACAAGTCGGAAGTTTGAATCACAATGTCAAAGGGCAACTCAATGAGTTCTATATCCAACTTTCACAAATCCTCAAGAATTCTGGAAAGGCAAATGAAGCAATTGCCGTGAACCAAAGCCAAGGTATTCTTAATGTTGTTCATCAACATGAAAAGCAGATTAGTGATGTCCACACGGATCTCATCTCAGTTAACACCAAAGTGGGTTGTCTTCGGGGCTCTTATGAGAATATTTCCGAATCCATTTCATCTCTTCGTGAATCGGTTCACATACTTCTTGATTACGCCAAAAAGGGGGAAGAGAGATTCAGTTATTTGGAAAGCATGATTGAGATGATGATGACTGCCATGGCTAGCAGAAATGTTGGCACAAGCAGTAGTAGAGGTGGAGGAGGCAGGTCTGCTGGAAGAAATGCACCAAGAAAAGGAAGATTGGAGTATTGGTTCGGTGGTGGTGAAGCTGGCAGTCCAGGAGGATCAAGCAGTGCAAATACCACTAACCGTTTTTTTCGTGATATTGTGTGTGCAGGGGGAAACATTGAGCAAATAAATTGGTACAACCGTGCAGCTCTTTATTTGGAATCCACACCGAGAGATGGTAGAGTTGAAATGCCAAAATTGGTGACTTTGAATGATCTACCAAAAGGAATGAAGAAAAGTGGTCCTAGTGATCAAAACATGTGGGTTTCAAGTGAAAATTTCAGAAGAATTCAAAGCTATGCTAGAGCCTTGATGATTATGGTTCTAAGGGACTACATCAAAGTCAATGATGCCGAGCTACAAAATGGAAAAAGTCTAGAAGAGTGCATCATATGGTATGAAGAAGGTATACTGCCCGGGAACAACATCACTGAAGCTTTCAACTACTATTCAGTTGGGCAGGTATGCAACAACTTTGCCATTAGTGACAATTTCGTTGATGTTCAGAACCATATTAACAATGTGCTCAAGGAAAAGAGAAACAAAGTGATTAGATGATTTGTATGATTGGTACAATTTTTTTTTGGTCTACGGGTACATGAACCCATGAATATTTTGGAACAATTTGAAATGATTCAAATTATCTGTTTATGATGCTATTAAGTTGTTTCTTAATTTTATTATTTGTCTTGAAAGGTTATATTTTTAGCTTAGAGTGTATCAAATCGCATGAATTGGAAAAATGCAAAAATTCATTATCATTAAAATTCCAAAAATGCGAAATAGGAGTATAGTGGCTAAAAATACCTTTCCTAGAGTCAAAATCATTTGTTAAACTCATCTTGGCTATGTCAATGAAAATAAAATCTTTTGAAAAATAATTGTTTTAAAAGACAAGCCAAATGACTGAGTATAGGTTTTGGCGTCATCAAAAAGGGGGAAAATTGATAGGAATATTTTTGTAAGTTTTGATGAGCCAAATGTATCTTTAGATCCCCTTGGTCTTTAGGTCTTTAGTACAAGCATCATAAATCAAAATATTGAAATCAGAAGGAATCTACCATAGGAAGAACAAAATTAATTTGAAAAATTAATTTTGGTCCTACGAGTATTCATCCGTGAAAGAAGCATAAAGCAATGGCGTTGCAAGGAATGACCGGATGAGCCTAACGGCGAAATAGTAGAGGTCCTTACTCTAAACGATCACACCCGAGATCAATTCCCCCCCCAAGGACCTATATTTTTAATAAGGCAGATTTTTGAAGGAGCACAATGTGTGCCAAAGGGTCACAATGTGACCAAATCTGAAAAGAGCACGATGCTCACCAAAGGAGCACAATGTGACCAAATCTGAAAAGAGCACAATGCAGCTAAGGAGCACAATGCTAAAAAGCACAATGTTTTCTAAAAAGCACAATGTTGTCAGAAGAGCACAATGCATCAAAAGAAGCACGATGTTCAAGTCAGAGGAGCACAATGTGGCAAAAGAGCAAGATGATCAGAAATTGGATAAATTCGAAGGAATTTACTCCAAGTCCACCCACATGCCACAAAACTCCAAAATTGCCTGAAAGACATTTGATCAGAACGGAAAAATATTTATGAAGGCTTGAATATAAAAACTTATCCTAGAAATAAATTCTATCAGATGAATTTATTTCAAAGATTCGTTGGATATTCAAATTGACAATTAAAGTAATATTTTTAGAAACAACTAGAAAATCAAAGTTGTGCTAAAAATAATTACTTTGTCAGGCAAGTTGACAAATCAAATCAAAATTGAAGATCTACTACTGTCAACAATATCAGGCTATGAAGATTCAAAATTCAAATATCAAATTATCCCACTCCAACGGATATATTTGCTTGAGTATAAAAAGCCATGAAGACTTGAAGACAAAGAGCGTGAGAAGAACAAAAAAAAAAAAAAAAACGAGATAGAATACAAGTGCAAAATTCAAAAGTGCTAGTGCTCAAAATATTTAAAGAGACTTAGTCTGAATAGTCTCAAAATCTAGTTGGAGAGAGAAATACAAATCCTTGTATTTGTAAATTGTAGAAAGAGTATAGCTGTGTGCAAAATACTCTAGTGAGTGTAGCTGTGTGCAAAACACTCGTAGTTGCTAAGTGTAGCTGTGTGCAAGACACTTAGTTGGCGTTGAGTATAGCTGTGTGCGAAATACTCGGAGTTGAGTGTAGCTGTGTGCGAGACACTCGGAGCAGGGTGTAGCTGTGTGCAAGACATCCGGAGGAAGTGCCTGTGTAGCACTTGTTCACTATTGTAACTGTGTGTGGAAAATAGTGAATTTCTCCTAGAAGTGAAAGGAGAAAAGTGGACTAGGAAGATTACGCCACTTCCGAACCACTATAAATTGCGTCTCTCATTTACATACCGCACTTACATTATTTGCTACATTTATCTATCTCATCCGTCTAACCCGTTTACTATTCACGATTAATCTTTATCATCCGGGTTTAGTATGTTCTCACGTATGCATGTGACTTAAACTTCTCGAGCTTAAATAGTGATTTATTCTAAGCAAGTTTGACGTGTTGCATGTAACATTCGTCACACGTTCGACGTGATACGATATTTATTTACAATCTTGAATATTGTTATTATATATTGAGTGAACCATCTCCTTTATATATTCAAGATATCTCTGTCACTTTACATATCGTTTGTACCTAACTTACTTATACCTGCACACTTAATTTACTAGTTGGGCATAACTCTTATTCCGCTGTGCAGTACAAACTTGCTCTATTTACTTGTTACTTAGAGTTGAAGTTACCAAAGAGTTAGTTAATTTGAAAAAGCTTGAAAGTCTATTCACCCCCCCCCCCTCCTCTAGACTTTCACCACCCTATCGGGACCAACAAAGTATAAAATAAAATTAAAATAATAACAATAACAATGACAACAACAACAACAACATCAACAACAACAACAACAACAACAACAACAACAACAACAATAATAATAATAATAATAATAATAATAATAATAATAATAATAATAATCCAAACAAAACTATATAGAAAATAAAATTAAAATTTTAAAAAAAAATAAGAAGAAGACAAAGGTGGCTCCCCTTAGTAAATGATGTGGGATCATTTTGATCCCACATTGAAAATGTTTGGAAAGATGAGCTCTTGATCTCCTCTATATAAGAGGAGCAATGCTCTTCTTAAAACCATACAATTGCTTGCCCATCAATGTGGGCAAGTATTGAGAAGTCCGAAGGCTTTTTATAGTACTACTATTGACCCGACAAATTATGTTGTGAAATTGTGTCCACCTTGCAAGGTAGACATGGTTCAAAAATAGTTCATAATTATGAATATAATAATCAATATATAGTTCAAAATTTATGAACATATAGTTCTATAATTATGAACATAGTGTTGTGAAAATAATTATGAACACATAGTTATCTAGTTATGAATATAGAGATTCAATAATTGTGAATATGAAGTTTAAAAATTATGAATATATATGTTTATAATTATGAACATATAATTCAATAACTATGAACATAGAGTTCTGTAATTATGAATATAGAGTTCAATAATTATGAATATGAAGTTCAAAGATTATGAATATATAGCTTTATAATAATGAACTTATAGTGCAATATTTATGAACATAGAACTGTGTCCACCTTGCAAGGTGGACACAGTTCCACAACCTATTAAAACCCAACATGTCAAATGGCTCTTATTTAAAAAAACTTATCTTAATGGATTCTTAATTATTTTTTTATTTTTTTAATTTATTAGGGGAATTGGGAAAGATTAACCAAAAATGTATATGAGGATTAGAGAATGTCTTTCGATTCAATAGAAACGGATAAAGATTACAGAGTATATCACAACAACTAAAACTCTAACTAACCCTGAGATGTAGAACTAGCCTTGACTAACTAATAATAACCACAGACTATAAGACTATATGTTATACAATAATAATATGAAATAATAACTTCACTAATACACCCCCTCAAGCGCAAGACGGCAAAGAGGCCACATTGAGCTTGCCCCGTAGTGTAGCCAAACGTGGTGATGGAAGCGGTTTGGTGAAGATGTAGGCCAGTGGATCAGTAGTTGACACGTAATTAACCACGAAGTCCCCTGCAGCCACTTTGTCACGAACGAAGTGGTAGTCGATCTCTACGTGTTTAGTGCGCGCATGAAAAACTGGGTTTGCACAAAGATACGTCGCACCAAGATTGTCACACCATAGCGTCGCAGGTTGACCCGAGTGTAACTCAAGCTCTTTAAGTAACGAAACAACCCAGGTGACTTCAGTAGATACATCAGCTAACGCCTTATACTCAGATTCAGTGGAAGAACGATCCACAGTGCGCTGCTTCTTGGACAGCCATGAGATGAGATTGGAGCCCAGATAAACAGCATAACCACTAGTACTCTTCCTGTCGACGGGACAGCCAGCCCAGTCCGAATCAGAGTAGGCATGAATGACAGTAGAAGCAGACGGAGTAAGCTGCAATCCATAGCCAAGTGTACCTTTGATGTAGCGTAGAACTCGTTTTACCAGATTCCAGTGATCTTCGGTTGGAGAATGCATGAACTGACAAAGCCGATTGACCGCATAAGATAAGTCTGGTCGCGTGATCGTCAAATACTGTAACGCGCCAATAATACGCCGATACTGTGTCGGATTATCGTACGGGGTATCCACCGTAGTGAGTGACTTGGTTACAGCAGCTGGAGTGGTAAGAGGTTTACAGTCTACCATACTCGAACGACCAAGTAGATCTGTCATATAGCGCCGTTGTGACAAAAGTAGACCATCGCCTACCATAACTGTCTTGATACCCAAAAAGAATCCCGGGGTTCCTAGATCTCGGATTTTGAAGGTTGTAGACAGTCGCTGTAGTAAGTTAGTCACAAACTTGGCATCGTTGCCCATCATAATTATGTCATCGACATAGACCAACAAAAACACACGGGAATCTCCTGCAGTGTAGTAAAACAAAGAAACATCGGTTTTGGATGCCTGAAAACCTGTGGACAACAGAAAATCGTGCAGACGCTTGAACCAGGCCCTGGGTGCCTGTTTTAGCCCAAAAAGAGACCGCTGTAGATGACACACATGACCCGGTGTGGTGGGATCCTCGTACCCTGGTGGCTGTTTCATGTAGACTGTTTCGTCTAGATGGCCGTTTAGGAAGGCATTGTGCACATCTAATTGTCGTAGAGTCCAACCCTTGGATACAGCCAAAGAAAACAACATGCGAACGGTAGTGGGTTTGACTATAGGACTAAATGTGTCAAAAAAGTCCTCCCCTGCGACCTGGTTAAACCCTTTGGCCACCAAACGAGCTTTATATCGCTCTACTGATCCATCAGCGGTGCGCTTAGTGCGGAACACCCACTTGCATCCAATAATATTCATGTGGGGTTCTGGCGGGACTAGGTGCCAGGTATGTTTGTGGAGAAGAGCATTAAACTCATATTCCATGGCCTCACGCCAGTGGGCATGTCCAACGGCCTGTGAATAACACGTCGGGTCTGCACTAACAGTTAAGGCGTGAAAGGGCTCGTCCGTGCCCTTAGTCATGTGACGGAGACGCATAACAAGGTCTCGTCCATGTAGTTGAGTATGCCGCTTCCGGGTGCGCACCGGGGCGGTGTTAGTGATCGCCAGTTGTGGTGGATCACGGGCCAAGGGCATGGGCTCAGGCTCAGCAACCTCTTGTGGGCCTGGTGGATCAGTGAGTACTAAAGATGTACTTGTTATGACAACAGGTGCAGCCGCCCAAGGTAAACTCGGTGGAGGCAAAACTTGTTGTACTTTCTTTGCTGAAAAAGGAAACACATGTTCATCAAAACGGACATGGTGGCAGATATAGGTCTTACCAGTAGCCAAGTCAGTGCATCTATATCCCCTAAAGGAGGGAGGGTAACCTAGGAAGACACATGGGGTGGAGCGATACTCTATCTTATACCTGTTATACGGGCGTAGATATGGGTAACACTGACACCCGAAGACGCGAAGAAAGGTGTATGGCGGTGGTGTTTTGAAGAGACGCGAGTATGGGCTATCATAATTAATAGCAGAAGACGGCAAGTAGTTGATTAAAATAGTTGCTGTTTCAAAGGCATATTCCCAATATTCGTGAGGAACTTGACCCTCAGCAAGTAGAGTTAAGCCCATTTCGATGATGTGTCGATTACGGCGCTATACACGCCCATTTTGCTCATGTGTGTATGCACATAACTGGCGATGATTAATGCCTAAGGTTTGAAATACAGTGTGTAATTTTCTGTATTCACCCCCTAGATCCGATTGGATTGACTTTATGGAACGCCCAAATTGGCGCTCGACCAGAACACGAAACGACTTGAAACATTTATATATGTCTGATTTTACCTGTAATGGATAAAACCAGCAAAAGCGGGAGAAATCATCTACAAATAAGCAAAAATAACAGTAACCACTAACAGATAATACCGGGGATGGCCCCCAAATATCGGTAAAAATAAGATCTAGTACATTTTCACTAGAACGTGGTACACTGTCTAATTTAAAACGCGATGATTTCCCGAGATGGCACGAGACGCAGGAACTGACAGGATCATTTTTATTGGATTTGACTGGGCAACTCTGTAGGACTTTATTCTGGACAGTTTTATGCGGGTGACCGAGCCTTTGGTGCCAAACTGTGGGAGTGGCCCGGGAACTGACATACGAAAAATGTGATGGTGACGCCGAAAGCTTGTAGAGCCCGCCCGTAGCAGGACCGCTTTGGTGAGGGAATCCTTCACAAAAAAACAGGAATCGTGAAATTCAAAAAACACACTGTTATCAACTGCAAATTTATGTACAGAAAGTAACGGGACTGAGAGACTCGGGACATATAATATATTGTTTAAACTAAGAGATTTTGACTCAGAAGGGAGGGATGCACGACCGACTCTAGTAATGGCCAAACCTGCACCATTACCCACACGGAGCACATCAGAACCAGCATATTCCTCTGACTGTCCCATCATGTTTGCATCGAGGGTCGCATGCGCGGTGGCACCGGTGTCCGGGTACCATCCGTCCGCAGGGGCGTGCACCGGCGCCGGCGGAGTATCTCCCGATACAGCAACGTGAGCTTGCGGCGTGGCCGGTTGCGGATGATACCACTTGAAGCAGTACATAGCCGAATGTCCATGTGAGCGACAAATTTGGCACCGAGGACCTCCGCGGCCACCTCGGTTCTGCCGGCCACCGCGGCCACCAAATTGCTAAGATCCTCGCCCGGATTGCTGATGTTGCTGCCGTCCGCCTCCAGAAGACGCGCCACGACCCGAGCCAGCATAGTACGCCGAGTGGGCAGTAGCTCCGTCGACAGCAGGGTATTCGTCGACCAAAATAAACTCATTCGCCTGCAGGTAATCCGAAAGGTGTGCAAGGGTGACAGCATTGCCGGAGGTGAAGAAGGCAGCTAAGGTTTTGAGTTCTGGACGTAGACCACGAATGACATACAAATTTTGTTCCATCATAATTATGAATATAATAATCAACATAATAATCAAATATAATAATCAATATATAGTTCAAAAATTATGAACATATAGTTCTATAATTATGAACATAGTGTTGTGAAAATAATTATGAACACATAATTATCTAATTATGAATATAGAGATTCAATAATTGTGAATATGAAGTTTAAAAATTATGAATATATATCTTTATAATTATGAACATATAATTCAATAACTATGAACATAGAGTTCTGTAATTATGAATATAGAGTTCAATAATTATAAATATGAAGTTCAAAGATTATGAATATATAGCTTTATAATAATGAACTTATAGTTCAGTATTTATGAATATAGAACTGTGCCCACCTTGAAAGGTGGACATGGTTCCACAACCTATTAAAATCCAACGTGTCAAATGGCTCTTATTTAAAAAACTTATCATAATGGATTCTTAATTATTATTATTTTTTTAATTTATTAGGGAGTTTGGGAACGATTAACCAAAAATGTATATGAGTTTTTTAAGCAGTTTTGAGCAAATTGTTAAGTTATTAAATAATATTTTTGGTGTTTTGATAAAATATAAAATGTTAAACAGACAAATTTCTTAAAATTTTGACGAATTTTCCAAATAATCAAATTACAATAACAACAACAACAACAACAACAATAACAACAACAATAATAATAATCCAAACAAAACTATATACAAAATAAAATTAAAATTAAAAACAAAAACAAAACAAAACAAAAAACAAAAAACAAAAAAAAAAAAAACAAAAAAAGACAAAGGGGAGTCACGGACTCCCTTTGTAAATGATTTTGAGATCATTTTTATACCACATTGAAAATGTTTGAAAAGAGATAGCTCATCTATATAAGAGGAGCAATGATCCCCTTACAAGCATAATTTCTTGCCAATCAATGTGGGCAAGTATTGAGATGTTAAAAAGGTTCTTATTTAAGAAGCTTCAACTTTGTCTTCTTATTTTAGTTTTTATTTGTTATTTATTTATTTATTTATTTATTATTAATGAGGATTGTGAAAGATTAACACAAAATGCATGTGTTGTATTAGTTTTTAGTCATTTGGAGCAAATTATTGAGTTACTATATAATTTTTTGGGGGTTTTTGATTAAACTTATAATTTTTTGGGGGGTTTTTGATTAAAGTTAAAATGTTAAAATGACGAATTGGTTAAAATTTTGGCGAATTTATCAACACTCAAATAATAATAATAATAATAATAATAATAATAATAATAATAATAATAATAATAATAATAATAATAATAATAATAATCGAAACAAAACGATATACAAAATAAAATTAAAACTGAAATAAATAAGAAGAAGACAAAAGAGTGCCACGGACCCCCCTCTGTAAATGATGTTGGATCATTTGATCCCACATTGAAAATGTTTAGAAAATGAGCTCTTGAGCTCCTCTATATAAGAGGAGCAATGCTCCTTTTACAAACATAATTGCTTGCCCATCAATGTTGGCAAGTATTGAGAAGTCCAAAGATTATTTTTTTTTAGTACTATTCACCCGATAAATTAAGCTATGGAATTGTGTCCACCTTGCAAGGTAGACACGATTCCAAAATTGTTCATAATTATTATGAATATATAGTTCAACAATTATGAACATATAGTTTTATAATTATGAACATAGTGTTGTTAGCATAATTATGAACATATAGTTATGTAATTATGAATATAGAGATTCAAAACTTATTTGGTAAGTAAATGTCAAGTGGAAATTAAATAAAATATATTAATTGGTAATATTATATATGGTATTATATTCTATAATATAATATAATTGATAATATTATTGGTAATAGTTATAACTTTAATCAAAATCTATTAATTGGTAATATTATTGGTAATAGTTATTGGTAAAGATTAACCTAAAATGTATGTGTTGTATTAGTTATTAGTAGTTTGGAGCAAATTTCTGAGTTATTATATAAAATTTTTGTTGTTATGATTAAACTTAAAATGTTAAAATGACGAATTCGTTAAAATTTTGACGAATTTATCAATAATGATAATAATAATAATAATAATAATAATAATAATAATAATAATAATAATAATAATAATCCAAACAAAACAATATACAAAATAAAAGTAAAATTAAAAATAATAATAATAAGACAAAAGGGACCCACGGGCTCCCTTTGTAAATGATGTTGGATCATTTTGATCCCATATTGAAAATGTTTGGAAAGATGAGCTCTTGAGTTCCTCTATATATTACTTCTCTTACAAACACAATTGTTTGACCATCAATGTGGACACGGTTTCACAGCATAACTATTTATAAATAGTCAATGAAAATTAAAAATGAAACGAAAATATTAGGTAAAAATATCATTGCATCTATATTCTAATTGACTAATTGACTAAAAATAAAAAAGAAATATTAACTGAAAATGAATCTAATATTACAAATTGACTGAAATTATAAGAGGAAATGAATATTAATAATTGACTGCAAATAAAAAATGATCCATAATTGACTAAAAAACAAGAAAAAAATGGTCAGATCATTGCATTTTAATTAAAAATGGAATGAATATTAAAAATTGGAGGGAAATATTTCAATAATAATATTCTACATTATCAATAGTAAATGCATATTTTAAAAAATAGTAAAAGTAAAGAATGGAAATATTTCAATAATAATATCTACATCATCAATTAAAAATGGAACGAAAATTATGTAAAAATATCACTGCATTTGATATTCTAATTGACTAATTGACTGAAAATATAAAAGGATAACTAATTGAGATTCTACCATTATATATTTTCACCCAAGTAACCCGTCATGTTGGATTGAAGGTGTTAACTCTAGATGAAGATGAATAAGATTGTGTTGCCACTAGCAATGTCGTCTAGAAAGTGGTTTCAATAATGTGTAAATATAATCGGTGATATTAAGTTTTTTTTTTTAAAATGAAAAAATTGTTATATATCTAGACAAAAAAATATATCTTCCATACAAATGAATAAGGATAGCAATTCATTTCTATAACTAAGCTGTTAGAGCACGAGCACATTTGCCTAATTTATGAAAATACTAAACAATGATAAATAAAATCTTTAAAGTTATAGCACCGCATGTGTACATCTAGACATTAGCTATTAATTTGAGCAATTATTTGCACAAATTCAAGAAATGATATCATTAAAATATATAAACGATCTAAACCATATCTTTAAGTGCACTATATAATATTTGATGTTCTAATTTAAATAATTATATATAAATTCATATATTCTTAACAAATTCATTCCGTGCATTGCAGGGGTGCAAATACTAGTAGATAATTAAAAAAGTTTTTGTTGATGATCATTTGTACTACATTAACAATTTTAATAAAAATTATCAAATAGACCCTTAAATTATACTCAAAAGTGTAATTAAACAAATAAACTTTAAAAAGGTAAAAAAAAATTCGAATGCTACTGACTCTATTACATTGTAGTATCTGTTTAAACATATTTTCTCAACTACTGAGATTCGATCTTATGACCTCCCACATGTGAGAGGTTACTACATACCATCTGAGCACAACGTAAAATTACATATTCAAATATGTCAAATAGGCGTATTTACTGATAACTTATTGATTACTTGTATAATTATCATTGTTTATCGTCGTTTAACACCGCAGTTGATGGTCATATGTACTGCATTAATTAATTAATTTATTTATTTTTAAATCAAATACATTGTTTAACGTGCCGTAAACCGAACTGGTATCTAACAGGTGAATTTTGGTAATTAAAAAAAAAAAAAAAAAAACTATCACGCAACAAACACTAAGCATGAATTTGTTGTGTGATCTTAGCATCAATTTGACGTGGGCGAGAAATTGTGATAATTAATTGGGCCTTCTAAAAAGCATTCATTCATCCGTATATATGTTATTAATAACTAGTATTTTCACATGTACGATACACATCAATTTGCAAAGTTTGTTTTATGAAGTTATTATTGTTTAGGAGTTTCTAATTTTTTATTTTTTTTTTGAGTTTTTGTTTGGGAATTGATACGCCTAATTTAACTGGTTTTGTCAATGCGTGATTATCTGAAAGTGCTATATGAGGGAGTTTTGTTAGTGGCTCTTAGTTAGTAGCTAAAATTGATATCTTCCTTGGATATGTTATTGCTCAATTTGTAAGTTAACTGGTTAAAAAAAAAAATCTACTTTTATCAAAGTCAGATCGTATTACTAGTCAGACTTTGTTAAAAAAAAAAAAAAAATTTGCAGGACATTATATTGGAGGAGCATCTATATGCCTTTAAAAGGGCCTCAAACTTCATTCATATCTTCGTCTGAACTTCATTCATCTTCATTCATCTTCATCTTTGCCAAATAACAGTATGTTTTGGCTGCTAGTATTTGCTTACTCCTTCACAATCTGCTGGCCTAGTCTAAATGCCATTGCTCCACCACCTCCCCCTACTCCCATTTCTCCAATCCTACCAAATGGAAGTAAGGATTCCAGTCCAATTGAAGCTTCCCATCACGGTTGTGGTACCGGTTCAAATCCCCGTTTCACATTCCGATCATGGTCAGAGTGGCAGTGCTAGTCTCAGTCCGCCTTTCACGTCCCCGTCACGGTCCAATGGTCGCGGTACCACTCCCCATCCTAGTTCACCTGTTTCACCTCCCTGTCCCGGTCACAGTCGCGGTATCACTCCCCATCCTAATCCATATGTTTCACCTCCCCGTCTCGGTCCGCCCATTTCATGTCCTGGTCACGGTCGGCGTACCACTCCCCATCCTAGTCCACCTGTTTTACCTCCGGGTCCTCCGCAATGGGTAGGCTTTCACCTCACATTGCTTTGGTGTCTTGGTTAATGTGAAATAACTAGCGACTGTAAAAAAGCCAAAATCAAATAGATGTCTACAATACACAGCTTATGGTTGTTTGACCAGAACGGGCAGGACCCGAAGTCCACTTTTATGCCTGATGATAAATTAGTAAGTTTATTATTATTATTATTATTATTATTATTATTATTATTATTGTTAGGAATATAGCGGAATAATGCGGAAGCGAAGAATCGAAAATTGAGAATTATAGAAGTTAAATAATAGGGAAATATATAAAAATGACAAAAGAATTAATAAGAATGAAAATATAAATATATATATATATATATATATTACTATCAAGAATATAATATATATATATAAGTATGCTACGTGAGAAAGAAAGAATGAATATAATATATATTGAATTGATGTGTATTAAACAAAGCAAAACACAAAGCTATTTATACATTACAAACAAGAGAAATAATCGCATGAAACATGGAAACGTGTTGCGGCATGGCGTGAAGAATCGAGACCAACAAGGACGTGCATGCAACGTGGAAGACTTATTCTCCATGCATTTGAGCCACATAAAATAGTATTTTCTAACAATCTCCACCTTGGATCAAATTCATCTGTGGAAATTAACAACTGGAATAATCGACTAAACTCAAGCACTGCTTGAACTTAGCAATAGGAAAAGCTTCAGAATATCAGGATGGATCACCATCAACTTCCTGTGTGACTGAAAGAGCATAAGCAACCAAGTTGTTTTCATCATCACTAGCATACCTAGCAGGTTTTTTAATTGTCCTCCTAGGACGATCCATAGCAATGGAATACTCTCGTTGTGGCTCGACGAGAGGTGTTGTGCTAGTAGATGCATCATCTTTAGTATTACCGTCAGCAGTAGTAACACTATCAATAGGCCTGAATTCAAACTCCACCTTCTCACCAGTACTCTGTGTCTCACCTGTACTGGGAACTTTTCCAGAAGAAAGTAGTGCATTTTCATCAAAAGTGATATCTCGACTCAGAATGATTTTCCGAGAATCAGGAGACCATAGACGATACCCTTTTGACTCAGAAGCATAACCAAGGAAAATGCATTTGACAGCTCTCGGGTTTAATTTACCCGTACTGGAATGAGCATAAGCAGGACATCCAAAAACTCTTAAGATAGAGTAATCAACAGGATTACCTGACCAAACTTCCTCTGGAATTTTGAAATCAAGGGATGAATGCGGAGATCTATTTACCAAATAGCAAGCAGTAGAAACAGCCTCGGCCCAAAAATCACGCCGTTTCCATAACCCAGCATTAGAGAGCATACAACGAGCTCTTTCCAATAGTGTCCTGTTTAGACGTTCGGCAACACCATTTTGCTGGGGTTTACCAGGCAAGGTCTTGTGCCTGGCGATTCCATTTGCCGCACAGAAGTCATTGAAATCTGACTCACAGAATTCCAAGCCATTGTCTGTCCTGAGCTTCTTGACCTTTTTCCCTGTCTGAGTCTCAACAAGTATTTTCCACTTTTTGAAAATAAGAAAAGCCTGATTTTTGTGTTTCAAGAAATAGACCCAAACCTTACGGGAAAAGTCATCAATAATAGACATGAAATATCTACAGCCTCCCATAGACTGGAATTTAGTCGGTCCCCATAAATCGGAATGTATATATTCCAATACATCTTTGGTACGGTGTGTAGCAGTAGAGAAACTAACCCTCTTTTGTTTCCCAAAAACACAATGCTCACAAAATTGTAATTTACCCGTACCTGAATCACCAAGGAGACCTTTCTTGCTCAGGAGATGCATGCCTTTCTCACTCATATGCCCCAGACGCATATGCCATAGTTGAGTGAGATCCGCATCAGACATCGATGAGGATACCGCTACTGAACCCGTCACAGTACTGCCATGCAAGACGTACACGCTTCCAGAACGAGAAGCTTTCATGAGAACAAGAGAGCCTTTGATGACCTTTAGAACTCCACCTTCAGCTATGTACTTGCACCCCAGAGATTCCAAGGTGCCCAATGATATCAGATTGCGTTTCAAATCAGGAATATACCGAACATTGGTAAGAGTCCTGACAACGTTATCATGAGTTTTAATCTGAACACTTCCAATTCCACTAACCTTGCATTGGGTATCATTACCCAGCAAGACAACTCCACCATCAACCGGTTCCAGAGAGATGAACCAATCTTTGTGGGGACACATGTGGAATGTACAACCAGAGTCCAAAATCCACTCGGTTTCACTCCGTTTCTCACCGGAGCTAACAGATAACAACACATCACCATCTGAATCACTTTCAACAACACTAGCTTCAGCGGACTTCTTTTCTCTCTCTTGCTTGTTTTTCAACTTGAAGCATTCAGTCACATCATGACCATGCTTCTTGCAGTACTTACAGGATTTGTTGGACTTATGTCCTTTGGACTTGGATCTAGAATTTTTATTGCTACTCACTGATTCAAGTGAACGACCCCTTACAGTCAAGCCTTCACCTTTGTCCTCAGACTTAATTTCAAAGTCAAACTTTTCTTTGGACAATAGGTTTGACTTAACATTGTCGAAAGTAAGGGTATCACTACTATTACCATACAGCATAATTTCTTTGAAATGCTTGTATGAATTAGGGAGAGAGACAAGCAATAACACAGCACGATCTTCATCTTCAATTACGACATCAATATTTTTCAAGTCCAATAAAATAGAATTAAATTCATCCAAGTGAGATTTAATCGAAGTACCTTCCGTCATACGGATTGTGTACAGACGCTCCTTCAGGCGTAGCTTGTTCGCCAGAGACTTGGCCATATAAAGCGTATCCAGCTTGGACCATAAATCTGACGCAGTCGTCTCACTTAACACCTCACGTAGAACCTCTTTAGACAGGCACAATTGAATGGTTGAACGTGCCTTGTCATCCAAATCTTCCCAATCTTCATCTGTCATTGTAGCCGGTTTCTTCTTCTTCCCAGCTAGCGCTTTCTTCAAACCGTTCTGGGTTAGAACGGCTTCCATCTGAACCTTCCAGATAGAAAAGCTAATTTTCCCGTCGAACTTCTCGATATCGAACTTGGTAACAGTTGACATCTTTGAAAATAACTCTCAATTAAACCGCTCTGATACCACTTGTTAGGAATATAGAGGAATAATGCGGAAGCGAAGAATCGAAAATTGAGAATTATAGAAGTTAAATAATGGGGAAATATATAAAAATGACAAAAGAATTAATAAGAATGAAAATATAAATATATATATATATATTACTATCAAGAATATAATATATATATAAGTATGCTACGTGAGAAAGAAAGAATGAATATAATATATATTGAATTGATGTGTATTAAACAAAGCAAAACACAAAGCTATTTATACATTACAAACAAGAGAAATAATCGCATGAAACATGGAAACGTGTTGCGGCATGGCGTGAAGAATCGAGACCAACAAGGACGTGCATGCAACGTGGAAGACTTATTCTCCATGCATTTGAGCCACATAAAATAGTATTTTCTAACAATTATTATTATTGTTGTTGTTGTTGTTGTTGTTGTTGTTGTTGATAAATTATGGATTCCCATTTTCGATAGCTCTTTGGAACTCTAAGGAAAAAATTGACTCAGAGATGGGCCAACTTGAAAGGAGACGACAAGATATTTTGGAAGAAGCAATGGGAGAAACATGACACAATATCAATTAAGTTATGGATCAAAAATTGTACTTCTAGAAAGCGCTCCAGATGAATGCAGCACTAGGAGATATAAAGTCACTATTGGCACAGGAAAATAAATATACTCCCAATGCTAAGAAATCATTCAAGGGTATTTGGTTCTTAGCATTGGGAGTATATTTATTATCCTGTTCCAATAGTAACTTGATATCTCCTAGTGCTGCATTCATCTGGAGCGCTTTCTGGAAGTACAATTTTTGATCCATCAACTTAATTGATATTGTGCCATGTTTCTTCCATTGCTTCTTAGAAAATATCTTTATCTCCTTTCAAGTTGGCCCATCTCTGAGTCAATTTTTTCCTTAGAGTTCCGGAGAGCTATCAAAAATGGGAATCCATAATTTAATAATAATAATAATAATAATAATAATAATAATAATAATAATAATATAATAATAATAATAATAATAATAATAATAATAATAATAATAATAATAATAATAAAACTTACTAATTTATCGTCATAATTAAGCAGGCATAAAAGTGGATTGTGGGTCCTGCCCGTTGTGGTCAAACGGCCATAAGCCGTATATTGTAAACATCTATTTGATTTTGGGTTTTTTACGGTCGCTAGTTATTTCACAGTAACCAAGACACCAAAGCAATGCGAGGTGAAAGCCTACCCATTGCGGAGGACCCGAAGGTGAAACAGGTGGACTAGGATGAGGAGTGGTACGACGACCGTGACCAGGACATGAAATGGGCGGACCAAGACGGGGAGGTGAAACAGATGGACTAGGATGGGGAGTGATACCGCGACTGTGACCGGGACCGGGAGGTGAAACAGGTGAACTAGGATGGGGAATGGTACCGGGACTATCGGACCGTGACAGGGACGTGAAAGGCGGACTGAGACTAGCACCGCCACTCTGACCACGACCGGAATGTGAAAGTGGGGGATTTGAACCGGTACCACGACCATGATGGGAGGCTTCAATTGGACTGAAATCCTTACTCGCATTTGGCAGGATTGGAGAAATGGGAGTAGGGGGAGGTGGTGGAGCAATGGCATTTAGACTAGGCCAGATTGTGAAGGAATAAGCAAACACCAGCAGCCAAAACATATTGTTGTTTGGCAAGATGAAGATGAATGAAGCTGAAGATCAGATGAAGATTAAGATGAATGAACTTTGAGGCGCTTTTAAAGGCTTGTAAATGCTCGTCCAAGACATTGTCCAGCCAACTTTTTTTTTTTTTTTAAGCTGGCATGTTAAACATGATTTGACAGGTTAAACATGATTTTGGCCTCTCTTTTATTATTGTTATTATTATTTTTTTTGGACCAAAAATTATAAAAGTAGGATTTTATTTTTATTAGTAGTATAGATAAACACTACTACAAAAAAGAACTTTAAGGTCAGCTTTTTGACCCCATTTAATGTCGGTTTTTGACCGACGTCTATGCAGCAGACGTCTAAATATGAGATACGACGTCATAAATATGAGATAATAGAATGAGGAACCATATTCAGTTCAAATTGTGGCAGGCTAGCAAGTGTTACCTTGTACAGGTCGGTATTGCGAGTCTCCGCATCTGCTAACTCTTGCTTCAACTGAAGCGTTTGCAATTTTTCTTTGTTGAGAGACGACTCTAGTTCTTCCTTCTCTGCCTTAAGGGCTGATAAAAGATGTTCACTTGTTTCTTCAACCTTTTTCACCTGCGTAGCACAGTCAGCTCAAACCATAAGGGGATAAGCAAAGGAAAAAAATTAGATGTTTAAATAAATTATTCAGTTGCAAAAAAAAAAAAAAAAAAAAAAAAAAAAAAAAAGTAAGGAATGAAATTAAATAGAGATGTGAAGAAATCAAATGATAGCAACATCAAACAGAAATCAACAGACTTCTATATATGGAGAATTCTTACAACAAAAGCAGACTACATGTTTAAAGAAATATATAGACATGGATGAGAATTGGATTGTAGTAAAAACTCTACAATGAACATTAATAACAAAAGATGTATTAGAACTGATATGGATTATACTTTCCTCAAGCAAAGGTGATAGTGGAGAGATTGTCAAGCAAAAAATTTAATATGAAACTCATTTTATTGGCAACAAATGATATTGATAGATTTATAATGTAATTCCTCCCACATGCTCTGTCGGGTCAGAGTGTGGGGGCCTTAGGGTTGGGGATTCATTCTTTTGGGATAAGATTTATAATTTAATTAAATAATTACATATAGAAAGTAAAAAATTATCATTTAAATTTTGTATGATTAATATAGTGCATAAGTATATATATTATCTTTGTCCTGCCAAACTTAGTTTGACAGGGTTCTTTTTTTTTTTTTTTTTCCGAAAAAGTTTGACAAGTTAATATTCAGGGGTGACATTGATGATAATTGACATATTATGGAGGGCATAAATTACAATTATATATATATATATATATATATATATATATATAGGGATGGACTCAGGTGTGAATAAGTGCCCAGGAAGGAATATGCGAACGAATCAGCGTGCGACACGTGTCCAGATCTAATAACTTAAAAAAAATGCAGTGGCATTTTCGTAAATAATTGAACATCGAAGTGCAAGTAAAATCACTTACAAGTGCACCTACTTTCACCTATAAGTGCATGTAATTTTGCCTTGTTAGCATTCACTTTCCGCAAAGATTCATGCACCTGGGTGTGCTTATAACTATATGCATTTGCAACTATTTATAACTATAGGTGCAATTACTTATAACTATAGGTGCACCTACTTTCACCTATAAGTGCATGTAATTTTGCCTTGTTAACATTCATTGATCTGAGTTCAGCGGGTAGTAATACCCCTGAAAACCACTCGCAAACATTCATACACAGGTGCAACTACTTATAACTGTGTATGCAACTACTTAGAACTATAGGTGCAACTACTTAGAACGATAGGTGCAACTAAGTATTCATGCTCAGTGTAAATTTTTACTTGCACCTATAATACATTTTACATGCACTTGTAATATATTTTACTTGCACTTCGATGTTCAATTATTTACGAAAATGCCACCGCATTTTTTTAAAAAGATCAGTGTTTCTCATCCATTAGATTTGGACACGTGGACGGACAGAATCCATTTCTATTTCGTGCCTGGGCGAAGCATTCGCACCTGAGTGCGATTATATATATATATATATATATATATATATATATATATATATATATATATATATATATATAGTCGTGATCAAGTGCGAAGGATGTCACAGGTGCGAACATGCAATGAGATCTTAGTCGATTAAATCTTGATCAATTGCTCAAATCAATGAAAGTTAAAAGAAAAAAAAAAACTTGAATCTGGAAGGAAGAAGCAAAGTCCAAAAATAGCACATCTTAAATATTAAATCAACACACCTTAAGTTTTAACATCGCACACCTCCAATTTATAAAAATGACGCACTTTAAGTAGCAAAACTTTCTCTCCTTAATTTATTTTTTATTTTTAGTCTTAACAAAGACGCACTCAATATAATTATATATATCCATGTTATAGTTGTGCATGCCTCCGTTAGAGTGCTTATTACCTAACCTTAACAGATGCGCACACCTCGCCAAACACACCATCAATGCCATGTTTTGAAAATTGAATGATAACATTTATACCACTAATAATTCAAGAATGACATTGATAATTAATATATTTTTGAGGGGCATAAATTACAATTTTTCCGATCATAAAATATTACAATTATAAAATCATTTCAATAACTTAGAAAGCAATGAAGTAAATAAACATTACAAATGATTGAGACTTACAGTGCTTCTACTTTCTTCTTGTTCTCTTCCTCACCACTTCTCGTGCTCATCCAATTCTTCATTTATAGTAGAATATACATAAACTCCTAATATAATACACATAACATAACATAATACATAATACACATAAACTCTTAACATAATACACAACTCTTATCGTGCATAATGTAATGTACACCCTGGTTGTTGGAGATTTATATAGTAATAGAGATTAATATTTCAGATGGACTACCATGAAAGCTTAAATAATATTTGGAGTTGTGGAGTTATAAATATTATTTTTGTTTGGTAGAAAGCAAATTGGGAAATAAGAATTTTAATCAATGATTTACACGATTCGTTAGTTTGAATGATTTGTTGGTGTTAATGAATCGTCGGTTTTAACGGATTGTTATTATTGATTGTATTAAATCGTGCTTAACGAATTGTAGTTAAACAATGATATATTTTGTACAATTCATGTGTAAAGGAATCGTGTGGTTAACGATTTGTTATTTGTGTACAAATCGTATTTTGGAGAAATCTACACAATTCGTTGGCCTTGAATTTTGCATGCTAACATCAATTCGTTGGTTCATCGATTCGGTGGACTTTAAGCATTCATCGATTCGGCTTTGGTTTTGCTGCTTGTGTAACGAATGATTATAGCCACTCAAATGATTCAATTCGTTGGATTTATTTTGGCTGCTTTCGTGCAAGTATACATATATATTATTTACTTATTTATTATTTTGCATGGTAACTTGCAATAATAAATATATATATATATATATATATATATATATATAATATGTTTTATTTAATAATTTGACAGGCAGTGCATGAACCTACGAAGGTATATATCTTATGAAAATAAGATTCAATTAATTATTATTATTATTATTATTTCTCATGTTTAATATATCAGTTAAGATATATCTTTTTGGAAGTTGAAGTTTGAAACTTCTGTAACTTCCATGTAACCTCTCATAACCATCAAAATATTTTGTATAAATATTTGGAGAGACATCTGAAAGGGAAAGGAAAATCAACATGCAATTTGATGGAGGCAATCAACTTGCAGGAAACCAAGACATTTCACAGGCTTACAATTCTACAGGAAATTCTCAAACAGAGCAACTTGAGAATTTCATTCATCTTCTTGTATCCCATAAGATTAAATCTTGAACCTTGTTGCTTTTATAGAGGGAGATTTAAAGCTTATAGGAAAGTGATTACACGCCTGAAAATATCAAATGATCCAATTTTTGTTCCCTGATGTATTCTGTATTATTGTTGTATCTCAAATGTATTACACATTACAAACCCTTTCTCCAACAATCTATAAGCTTTAAAACTTATAAACCCGTGATCATTGGTCTTGCCTTGAAAGTTTTGAAGACAAGATGCCAGGCGTGAACAGTTTTCAATCACGAAAGTATTTCGGAATGAGAATTTCGAATTTGGTGGCAAGGATGACAGAAATCACTTTCTATCGTACAAGAAGGTTTTTCATGCGATTTTTGCATGGTGTTCCTGGCATGGTGATTTAAATGCATGCTGTGCAGTTTTGTTTTCATCTTCACTTAAATTCATGGGGTATTAGATTATACCAAGATAATTAGTGAGATGTGAAATTGATTTTATATAAATAAATCATTTTATTAGCAATGATTTATTTGGAACGAGAAGATATGTTATCTCCACGGTGGGGTGTGCGGTTTCAGCGTATCAAAGGCCGGAAGAGATGGATTATCAAGGCAGATACAAGTTATAGGATGTGATCGGTACAGTACCTTTTATATTTTTGTATCGGCTTCGGCAGGTACGTAAGTTTTATTTTACTTACTAGTTAAGTTCTGGTTTCTGTCTAGAAGGTATGCATGCGATTCTTTTGAGTTTTTGCATAGCCTGCTAATACAAGGATATGTTTATGCATGTATATAAATATTTTTATATTGAGACTCTGTCTCGGTTGCATGCATAGTATACAAGATACATATATAATATGTTGGATCTTGGTGTGCTGTATATTGTCAAATTTGGTGTAGTTTGGTGTTGTAAATATTTCTGGTATCATTTGCATGGATACAGAGTTGCATAATGATAAGTTGAAATTATTTTTATTTTTTCATGCATGAAATATTGGTATTTTAGCACACAAATATTTTTATCCTTGTGAATGTTTTTGAAATATTATGTTATTAATATTTCCAATAAAGACATAAATGCCTTCGAAGTATTCTAGTATATTTCTAATGAAGGCATGTAGAAAGTTTTATGCATGAAATATGCATAATGAAATTCATAAAATTTATGAATGTCTTTAACACAAAGTTTCTCATTTTGAGAATGTGTTAAAGTTCTGAAAGTCAAAAAGTTTACTAGTTTATCTAGTATGGAAATTGACAGTGAAAAGAATTTCAAATTTAAATCATGGATTATGATTTAAGTTGGTATGATTCTTCAGTTTAGAAGAAACATGAAAAGTTAAAAGCTTTAAATAAAAAATGGTTTCTTCTCCAAAGTGAATGGATATTCTTGAATGGAGGAGGTTTATCAGTATATGATTTCTCCAAAGTAGTTGGTATTCCAAATGGAGGACGTTTAATTATTTATTTAAGGAATCACTCATTGTTAATGAGTTCAACACGGTGATTGAAATTCTTGGTTATAGAATTTGCAAGAAATAAATATTTATTGACTAGGAACCTATTAAGTGGGTTCCAGTAAAATCAATTGAATATTTTTCTCCAGTTCATTAATAGAATAGTAAATTTCTATCTATCATCGGTTGGCTAAGTGGATGGGATTAAAATGAATTTTGATATACTTGAATAAAACCATTAATTATGGTTTAGTATATTTAATAGAAATTTCCATTCTGAAAAGATTTTCTAATGCCAGTTGAATGTCTAATCATGAAACTTGTTCCTCAATTAGTAGATGGATATTTCTGCTTGGAGGAGGTGTAGTTTTATGGATTTCTAAAAGCAAAGTTGTTTTTTCAACTACGGCATCTGAATTTCTTGTGTTGGCTTCGGCATGAAAATAAGTTGATTGGCTAAGGAATTTAATTATTTAGATTCTGGTTGGGCCAAAATCGATGTCACCAGTTTTAGTACATTGTGACAATGCTACTACACTGGGCATATCATGTAAACAAGTGTTTATAATGGCAAGTGAAGGCACATGGGCTTGAGACTTAGCTATGTGGGAAATCCTAGGTAATTGTGTTATAGCACTGGACTTGGTACAGTCCCGGTTTTAACGGATCCGTTTGCAAGAGTCCTTGCAAGGGACATGGTACATCGGAAGGGATATGGAAAACCTAATTATTTAATTGCAAGTGAAGGAAAGCTCAACTCACGTCTAAGTTATTACGTTAGACCTTGAGTTCAATGTAGATGAGTACTTCATCTTGTGATTGCAAGCATCAAAAGTTTAAATTAAAATTTATATCCCAAGAAAAAAGTGATGCTTGGTTCTGAATTGTTGTAGGGATGAGTTTTTATTCTTAACTGATCTTTTGAAAAAATGCAAGCTGCAGTGCAAGATATAAAAGATTAGCCTTTGTGAGCATGAAGTGTGGCCACTTCAAACAAATTGGGCTTTACTTGGTATGTGCTCATTAATGGATACGAACACATGGCCTTAATAGTGTCAAGTTACAGTGAGTTGTAATGACTATAAAACTTGTGTGTGTTATATCTACGTTTCTTCAAAGCGACTGCGTGATTCAAGGTTCGTCCATCACAGCAATCCGAATTAATGTAACACATATAATACTATGTGAAAGTTCAATCTGTAAGACATTTTCATTTATGCATGAGTTTTGGATCTATCTTGGTACAGTGTTAATTTTTACTATATAAATGGAGGAGGAATGTTGGAGATTTATATAGTAATGGAGATTAATATTTCAGATGGACTACCATGAAAGCTTAAATAATATTTGGAGTTGTGGAGTTATAAATATTATTTTAGTTTGGTAGAAAGTAAATTGGGAAATAAGAATTTTAATCAATGATTTACACGATTCGTTAGTTTGAATGATTTGTTGGTGTTAATGAATCGTCGGTTTTAACGGGTTGTTATTATTGATTGTATTAAATCGTGCTTAACGAATTGTAGTTAAACAATGATATATTTTGTACAATTCATGTGTAAAGGAACCGTGTGGTTAACGATTTGTTATTTGTGTACAAATCGTATTTTGGAGAAATCTACACAATTCGTTGGCCTTGAATTTTGCATGGTAACATCAATTCGTTGGTTCATCGATTCGGCTTTGGTTTTGCTTTGTGTAACGAATGATTATAGCCACTCAAATGATTCAATTCGTTGGTTTTATTTTGGCTGCTTTCGTGCAAGTATACATATATATTATTTACTTATTTATTATTTTGCATGGTAACTTGCAATAATAAATATATAAATAAATATATATATATATATATATATATATATATATATATGTGTGTGTGTGTGTGTGTGTTTTATTTAATAATTTGGCAGGCAGTACATGAACCTACGAAGGTATATATCTTATGAAAATAAGATTTAATTAATTATTATTATTATTATTATTTCTCTATGTTTAATATATCAGTTAAGATATATCTCTTTGGAAGTTGAAGTTTGAAACTTCTGTAACTTCCATGTAACCTCTCATAACCATCAAAATATTTTGTATAAATATTTGGAGAGATATTTGAAAGGGAAAGGAAAATCAACAGCCAATTGATGGATGCAATCAACTTGCAGGAAACCAAGACATTTCACATGCTTACAATTCTACAGGAAATTCTCAAACAGAGCAACTTGAGAATTTCATTCATCTTCTTGTATCCCATAAGATTAAATCTTGAACCTTGTTACTTTTATAGAGGGAGATTTAAAGCTTATAGGAAAGTAATTACACGCCTGAAGATATCAAATGATCCAGTTTTTGTTCCCCTGTTGTATTCTGTATTATTGTTGTATCTCAAATGTATTACAATATACAAGCCACTTTTTCCAACACTGATGCACAATATAATTTGCCTGCCATGACTCATGACTCAAAAGTCACCAAACCAGCACTCAGATCAGACTCACGTTATAATTTGCCTGCCATGACTCACGATATGTGCACCCTAGCTCAAAAGTCACCAAACCAACACATATTCATAGATGAAGAATTCTTCGGATGTCATGACTCATATATGATTCATGAACAAAGCCAAACAAGTAAATAGCGAAGAAAATAGGGAAACTTCCGATGTCACACTCAATCGTACGTTCGTAGATGAAGAATTCTTTGGATGTCATGCTCATATAGTTGTAGGCCGGTATTGAGATGGAAGATTGTGAATTGAATTTATTGCATGTTGAAAATTAGCAATCCTTATACATGGGTTAGGTTCACAGTGCACTATGAATTCAAGTATTTATGTGTGTTTTATATTGTGAATTTTTGTATCTTGTGCTTTAAAATTTTGTATTTTAAAAATATGAATTCTGTTTTCTCAAAAAAAATAAAAATGAATTGTGTACTTAAAACAAATTAATAATTGTGTCTTTTGTTATAAATTTATGTTTACTGTGTTGTGAAATTCTATGCCTATAAACACAAATTATATACCGAAATCAAATTTGGAGAATAAGTAAATATTTAATAATATAATATAGCGAAAATTGTAAAAAAAATGCTCCTCTATAATATGTCAATTATCAATGCCACCCCTGAATTATGAGTGGTGTAAATGTTGTCCCTCAATTATCAAAACGATGCACATATAGCCCCTCCCGTAACGGACATGTGGTTCCCCGTTAGTGTACGACACCATTAAGTCAGAGTAAATATGTAATTTAGTTATTTTTCCCCTCCCTTGATTCGAAGTACCAGCGATGGACAGCGGTGGGGAACCACAAGTCCGTTACGGGAGGGGCTATATGTGCAACATTTACACCACTCATAATTCAGGGGTGACATTGATAATTGGCACATTATAGGGGGGCATTTTTTACAGTTTTCTCTATAATATATGTATGTGTCTTGAGTTGTGATTTTTTGTGTCTTGTATTATGAAAGTTTATACCTCATTAGTATGAATTATGTACATCATCGTTTCGATAAGGGTCTATAGTGCTATGTTGACCCTAGTCCATGATATAAATTGTCAAAAATTAAGGATGTCAATCTTAATCCAAATTTGAAGGGTTAGCCAGATAAAATTGAAATATCTTAAGGTTAGACCCAAAATATTTTAGCAGAATAAAAACTAATCTAATAAGCCAGAAATCTATAAGTTCGGTGGCCTGAAAAGGCTAATAACCCGAAGATTACCCTTTATTATAGAAGTGATGTAAAACATAACATACTTAGAGTTTATATATAAACTCATCTTTAGATCATTGATTGGATGATATATATATATATATATATATATATATATATATATATATATATATATATATATATAGGGTAGAGTTCCAGTGAGAACATGTGCTTAGGTGAGAACGTGAGAACACATCATGTGCATCCATCTAATATTTTGTAATGGTCTAGATTAGATTAAGTGTGTGCGAACACGCATTAAATGTGTGCAAACGCGATTTAGTGTGTTTGCACACATTTAATGCGTGTTCGCACACACTTAATCTAATCTAGACCATTAAAAAATATTAGATGGATGCACATGATGTGTTCTCACGTTCTCATCTAAGCACATGTTCTCATATGATCCTAATTATATATATATATATATATATATATATATATATATATATATATATATATATATATATATATATATATATATATATATATATATATATATATATATATTTAGGTTCTGGTGCGGTTAGGGTGTCCAGGTGCGATTATGCGGTTTAATTTGGGCCTTTCATCTCGCTTAAATCAACGTTCAGGATTATCAAAGTTTTAAAAAACAACGCGGTGGCAATTTTGTAATTTTTGCATATAGGTCAAAATTAAGGTGAGCGGATCTGTAATTAATGTGCGTGAGTTTTGTGCTTAATGTGCGTGTGTTTTGTGCTTAATGTGCGTGAGGTTTGTGCTTAATGTGCGTGGGGTTGTGCCTATCGTGAGTAGTTGTTAAAACTTAAAGTCTGTGAGTTAATACTTAAAGTGCGTGAGTTTTGTGCTTAATGTGCGTGATGTTGTGCTTAATGTGCGTGAGTTTTGTACTTAATGTGCGTGAGTTTTGTGCTTAAAATGCGTGGGGTTGTGCTTATCGTGAGTAGTTGTTAAAACTTAAAGTCTGTGAGTTAATACTTAAAGTGCGTGAGTTTTATGCTTAATGTGCGTGATGTTGTGCTTAATGTGCATGAGTTTTGTACTTAATATGCGTGAGTTTTGTACTTAATGTCAGTAGTTGTTGAAATTTAAAGTATGTGAGTTAATATTTAAAGTGCGGGGATTTTGTGCTTAATGTGCGTGAGGTTGTGCTTAATGTGTGTGGGTTTTGTACTTTATGTGCGTGAGTTTGTGCTTAAGATCTAACACTTAAGGTGCGCCTTAGCTTATACTTCTTTGTTCCAGACGCGCGTTTTTTTTTTTTTTTTTAATTTTCATTGATTTGAGCCGTTGATGGTTTTTTTTTGAACGGTCAGATGGTGTGTTGATGGAATACACGTGTGATTGTTTTAGGGTTGTTTTGTAATTTTCATTTGGCATTTATTATGTCTACGCATATTAACGGAGTTAATTTGGTAAAGAGAGTAAATAAAATATGAATTTTGTCTTGTTATCTCCGCTGTCTTCTTTCTCAGTCTCTTCCGCTTCCCATCAGCTCTCGTTCCTTCTTCACCCGCGTCTTCAACACTTCGGCATAATCTCTTCGTCGTACTCAAAGTTACAGTTTCTTCATAGCTGGTTCAAGCAAGAGGCTGTCCAAGAGGCTTAGGGATTCTCTTCTACTTCAAATACCGGTATTATGTTCATCCATTCTTTTATTTTGTCGTTCTTTATACGATCGCATTTTTTGGTTTTCCATGGTGGGTTTTAACCGGCGTTCTTTACCGGCCGGAGTGGTTGTGGTTTTTGGATTTTTGTATTTTATTTTGGTCGTAGTTCCTCTGGGCGCTTTAGTTTTCTGGTATTTTCATCTCGGGTTTAAGGATGGTGGTTGTCGATTCGAGTAGGTGTGGTGGGCGGCGAGCGTGTTGTTGTCGCTGGTCAAAATTCTAGGTCTAGGGTTAGGGTTTTCGATTTCTTTTTCTAATCGGTTGGGTATTAATGGGGTCCGATGGTGTTTCGTTTATGAGACTGGGAGAATGTTTGCCTGGTTTTTTTTTTTTTTTTTTTTTTTTTTTTTTGTTCACGGGGGGCGTGGCGTGGGTGTTAATTGGTGGTGGTTTGTGCATTTGTGATTGTGATCGTGTGTAATTTAGATTTAAACTGTGGTTGGAGAATTGCTAATGCTTGTTTTGTTGTTTTTTTTTTCTTTTCTAATCGGTTGTGGTATTAATGGGGTCGATGGTGCTTCGTTTATGAGACTGTAATGTGTATTTTGTTTTTATTTCATGCAATGTGTATTTTGGTTTTAGTATTTGCTCAATTTTTTTTAGGGGTACGAGGCTTCAAATGCATGGGTAATTGGCTTGTGGCGGTTTTTTTTTTTTTTTTTTTTTTGTAGTGGTGACATGTTTACTTTTCATGTTTTTTTATGTGTAGGTTTTTTTTGTTGTATGTGTCTTCCATTGTTTTTTCCAACCTAGAATGGGGTTTGGGTTTTGGATTTATTGGTGGGGTAAATGCATATGGGTCAATAGTTTACTGTGATAGTGTCTGGAGTTGTAATATGCATTATGGTTTTCTGTTTCCACTTTTTTCATGATGGTGGTGGGCTACTGGTTTTGGGGGCGGTGGTTGTTGCGTTGTAGGTGGTCGGTTTGTGCATGTTAGGGGTCAAGTGTGGTCGGGTTTGTAAATGTTGGTTTTATTTCGGTTTTGTACGTATGCAGGTTCCATCACTTGTATTGGTTATCTGTGTATTTATTTTTTGTTTTTTTGGGATTTTTGGACTTACCTAATCGGTGGCATAGGTTTGTGCGTTGCAATATGTTCCTTTGTGCAGGTTAGAGTGTAACGTACAAGCCAATTTGCACTAGTTTTTTTAACGGGGATTTTCATTTGGGGCACTAGCATTATGTTCCTTTGCGCAGGTTGGTGCGCGTATGATATTCGGTCGGTGCGTGCTTTTTAATTTATTTATTATTTATTAGGGGTTCGGGATGGTTCTCGTCTATTGGTGGTGGTTTGTGCGTTGTGTCTGTGACCGTGTGCATTTTAGATTTAAAGTGTTGTGGGCAATTGCTAATGATTGTTTTGTTGTTGTTTTTTTCTTTTTTAGGTGGTGCACCACTATTTTTTTGTTGGTGCGTGTTTTTTGTTTATCGGTCGGGGCTTTCTGGTTTGCCTTGTTAGTTGTGGTAGTTTGTGCGTAGCAGTGTATTACCGTTTCCACGTTAGGGTGTGGTTTAGTTGATAATTGGCACTATTAATTTTTTGGGATTTTTGGACTTACGTAATCGGGTGGCATAGGTTTGTGCGTAGCAATATGTTCCTTTGTGGAAGTTAGAGTGTAATGTACAAGCTAAATTGCACTAGTTTTTTTAACGGGGGTTTCATTTGGCCACTAGAAGTATGTTCCAACACAGGAGAGATCACCAAAACTCATGCAAACGAGAACCAAGCACGGGAGCCTGCTTTCAGCTA
>NW_017618572.1:260545-277027 GCF_001879475.1 Ipomoea nil
TACAACGAGCGCTGCAAAAGACACACATAATCAGGATGCGCCTTATCCTCATACCCCGGAGGCTGATGCATGTAAACGGTCTCTACCAACCGACCATTAAGAAAAGCATTATGAATGTCAAGCTGGCAGATCGCCCAGCCATGAGAGTGCGCTAAGATAGAAACAGCGTACAGTCGTCGGTTTAACAACAGGGCTTAAATTCTCAAAAAAGCCCTGCCCGGAACCTGATTGAAACCTTTCGCCACAAGCCTGGCTTTGTAGCGCTCAACCGGGCCATTCGCCTTCCGTTTCACATGTAACACTCACTTGCAGCCAACCACATTCATACCGGACTTAGCTGGGACAAGGCGCCATGTCTGGTTATGTAAGAGAGCATTAAACTCTGCATCCATGGCATCTCTCCACTCAGCATGCCGAACAGCCTGAGTAAAGCAAGTAGGCTCCTGAGGAACAACCTAAGACACCAAAGCACAGTGAGGCTGATCACGAGGCATGTGCCGAAGAGTCATCGTGTGAGAACGAGGTTGCCCCGTACCCGCTGGTTACGAGTACGTACAGGTTGTCTGGAAACACCACTAGGAGCAGGCAAAGTAGGAACAAACACAACAACAGGAGACAGCACAGAAGGCACAGAAGTCAGAGAGAAACCAGCAACGCCCCATGAAAACCCAGACATGGGCTTGCTCACCGGACCCTGCTCAACACTAGAGCGTGAAAAGGAAAGCTGCATTCATCAAAACACACATGTCTACACAAAAAAAAATATGGTTAGTGTTCAGATCCATGTACCTATAACCACGAAAGGACGGAGGGTACCCTAGAAAAACACAAAGAGCAGACCTATAATCCATTTTATGACGATTATAGGGATGCAAGTAGGGCTAGCACTGTAACACCCTCTTTTTCTTAATCCTACTTAAGCAACTAAACCTTTAAAAGATAAACTAAACAGCAGAAATAAACTTAATAAATTAACATAAGGGAGCGTCACCGCCACAACCACCCTACACGGTGATTGCACGGGCTTAGGTAAAACTTAACAAAAACAAGTCAAACTAATCCGAGAATCTAGGGGATAAGACCCTGGTGTTCAACACTATCAAAACAAAGGTTTACTACAAACACCAAACGAATTTAGACTACAACATTAATCTAACTAGTCTAACTCGGAACTCTCTCACGTACCTACGAGCTCGAACCACCTGAAATGGGTTAACAAATAAACAAGTAACAAGCAAACACGTTAGCACGAAGCTAAGTATAACGCCGCTCAACCCTGTAAAGTAAGTACAGTATATACTTTGGAAAACAAGGTTCCACATTCTTTGCTCAAGCAAGTTTAAACACTTAATATACTTTGGCGTAACTTCTAGATGCTTGCAACTTAATACTCAAATAGGCATACTTAAACATAAACAACTCATCACATTCTCATCTTATAAACAATCTAAAGCTTCTCAAATAATCAAAATTCTCATGCTTTCTCATATAAATCAAATATGCAACTCATGCTATCAGGTACTACTCATGCAAGATATATCAATAGGCAATCTCGTGCTACTACTCATGCAACCAAGTGCAAGACATATATTAATAAGCAATCTTGTTCTACTACTCATGCAACCTAGTGCAATACATATATAAATAAGCAATCTCATGCTTCTACTTATGCAATCTAGTGCAAGATAAACAAATAAATATAAATATATTGTCACACTCTAAAAATAATACTTTTCTGTGGAGGCTTCTGATGTCATAAATGACTTGCTTTTCTTCTCTTTTCTTTGAGTTTCAATGACTCTCTTTCTTTCTCTTGAGTGTCTCTTGACTCACTTTCTTTCTCTTGAGTCTCTCTTGACTCACTTACTTTCTCACACTCGTGGACGGTTTAGGGGTTCACAATGGTGTGAATTAACCCATTGGGAACGGCGTATAGCCGACCCAATATCTCCTACCGTCCACAGAACCAATCTAGTGGTCCCTTCTCTCACTCTGTGGAATCAGGTATCGAACTATCAGTGTGCACATCCCCTGACCAGGATTCCAAGCCTAACGGGCAGTTTCCAACCTATTAGTAACGTGGGAATACGCCTCATTACTGATTATCGGATCGCAATTGTCCGAATCTTCTTCTTTTACTCCGAAAGGACATAGTCCAAACGGCTCCTCCAAAATACTGTTTTGCCCACCATAGATACATATAGATAGATATATCACTCATGCATCTCAAGATATGCAAATACTCTTCTCATGCAATCAATGCACATAACTTCTCAATTAAATCTCAATATGATAAGATAACGGATCTCTACGTGGATATGAGATTTTAGAAAAATATACATAGGCTCACATTGGCCACTTATGCACTTTAATATATGAAAAACTCAATGATGCAATCTACAGTAACATGCTTCAAATGACATGTATTGTGAAAATCATGCTTCTAGATTCTACTCACTGTAAACTCACGGATTTCATAACTCATGCTTGAAACATACAACTCCACAATTCTTCTCATCAAACACTTAGCAAGTATAACATGCTATTGGAAAAATAGAAACTTGGTTGTAAACAACTTCAGTTCATAAAATACAATTTAGGCATGCTTTGATAGCTAGAAACAACTAACTTAACTTAGGCTTCTCTATTTAAAAATCAAACAATGACCTGCTTAGCAGATAAAATATCCATGTTTCATAAACAAAAACACTTTCACTGTAAAAACTCAAAAGAACATCTGCAACAAATATGCTTATAAATCTTAGCATAAAATGCTCAATTCTTCTCCAAACTCAACGAAATCAAAGCCAAAACGTGCGTCAAGATGGCCCCGAGGTAGAGAGTCGCAAGGGCCTTCGATACCCCGTCTGAAACGACATATAACGGAGCCACAAGGGCCCGACCACTACACAGAGAACTGCCAATGGGCCTAAGGGCGGGGCTCCTCTAAGCCCGGCCCTCCTTCCGCCTCTTCATCGGTCCTAGGCAACGGCCCTACCCTAGGGCCGATGGCCAACGGCCTTAACCAACGGACCCCTTGTTGGGCCGTTGGCTGGGATCGGTTGGCATATCTGGTGCACACTGGTTGTGCACCAGATGCCTCAAAACCAAAACCAAACATTTTCAGGCAAAACCAACTCCTCCAAAACATCAACAACACAGCATAGATCATCTAATAGCTCAAATAAAACATGTATTTAGAATTTCTACTCATTTCTAGCACAAACAAGACTTCACAGAGTCTATAAAAATAGCTTTAGGAATCCATGGGTTATACCTTTGTAGACCTCTTCTTCTTCTAGCTTGGTTCCCACATCCTTCTCAGCTAGTTATTACCTCTTTCACCTCCTAAACACCTCAAACAAACCATACAACATCTTACTACTAAGTTCTCAGAGGTAGAAAAGAAGGAAAACTTGAAGAATGAATGGCTAGGATTGAAAGGGTAGAATGAAGAAAACTTACTGCTTTGCTTGGTGATTTTGTAGGAGGCTCAATGGTGGAAACAAAGAGGCAAATGTCTGATAAGAGCTAAATTTATAGGACCACAAAACCCTAGGTTGATCCCATATGATTGGTTGATGGCAAAAG
This sequence comes from Ipomoea nil, assembly GCF_001879475.1. Classification (NCBI taxonomy): domain Eukaryota; kingdom Viridiplantae; phylum Streptophyta; class Magnoliopsida; order Solanales; family Convolvulaceae; genus Ipomoea; species Ipomoea nil. Next base: position 264,137 of record NW_017618572.1, read on the forward strand.
TGTAATTCCTTTAGCAAAAGATGACTCAGGAAAGGTTTTGGATGTCTAGTGGTCCACCATGCTCCATAGACCAAGGGCTAGAATTGCTATTTAAAATACTTTGGGGTTGAAAATAGAATTTTCTTAAAAAGTTTTCTAGATGAACACTTGTTTAAGGCTTCTCAGAATTCTCCCGGTTTCACTCAGATAAATTTCTCAGTTCAAAACGTGGCATGCAATGTACCCGAAAAATCAGGATTTTGGAATTAAATCTAATCTTAGTGTCGAATTGAATTTAAAATGGCTCGAAATAAAATATTCAACACCGTTTCCTTTGTAAATCCAATCTTGGTGAACTGTCACTTATAAAATTAGAACTAAAAAAATTGAATTAACTCACCATACTATTACTACAAAATATGTTAGTATTAGAAACTACTAAAAAAAATCTACATTTGATTAAAAAAAAAAAATAGAATTGAAAAAATTCTTAGAAATAAAGTTAAATTTAGATAATTTTAACCATCAAAATTGAAATTGAACAAAAAAAAATAAAGTTTAAAAAAAAAAAAAAAAAAAAAAAAAAAAAAACTCAGTTTGAATGGTTGGTCCATACCTTGAGCAAGTCTAGACGTGGGTGTCTAAAAAAAATTGAGTAATTCTACATGTACTCCCATTTTATACTTTATATGATTTGGCATGTTTTGATTGCTCAATTTTGTAAGGGAACATGATGTTTATCCATTCATTTTTTTCTTCCTTCAATTAAATTTGAACACAAGTGGGAGTAAAATTTTGAAAATACATCAAGTATATAATCATTATTATACTATTAACTATGATCTACATTGCAATACTAAAAATTTATTTTTAATATATTAAATGTTCATTTTTTGTATATATTCAATAATGAACTTACAGTACACCAAAATTAAACAATTAATATATTAATAATAAACATTTATGTATAATCCAAAGTATAATTTGCCAAATTTATATGTAGTACTATAATTAAGTTTAATTTAGTCTCCATTTATTAAATTGAGCAATTCCGTTCACGCTATACCAATCTGGCCAATATTAAAAATACATAATTTAGAACTAGGGTTCACCTTGCAAGGTGAACCTACTCCATACCTCCATGGTATAACAAGTGGCTAAGTGATATTCCTATTCATATTGATATTTTGCTCTGTTATTTCCTGTTCTTCTTGTATTCAAATAAATATATAGCTGCTTTTGAGTTGTGAGATGAGTCAATTTTCAGAAGAAAAGTTCAGAAGAAAAGTTCCATAACGAAGTTGGAAGCTCACCCTCTATTCCACCCCAGAAATTTGATGTTATAATTGGGGATACAATACAATTGTCACAAGCTAAGATACAAAGATGTGTTAAATTTTCAAATTCTAAAGGTTTCGATATAATTGTAATACATAGATAGATATATAACTATCACAACTTCACAAGACAAAATTGTTTGATATTGAATTGCCAAAACTTAAAAGTTCAAATATAATTGTCACACATTAATATAAATGATTGAGATTTTTTCGGGGGCTTGCAAAACAGAAGTAGGCAATAGACATGCTTTTATTAGCAATGATGTATTTATGTCCATTCCCTTGCTTAGAATTCATAACTCTTCTATCCCAGGTTGTCAGAATAATAGAGAGCATGAAGCTAAGTTCAGAGAACAGAGTATTAGGAATTGAAGAAGAAGAATGAACTTTATTTATTACTGTCATAACTGCCATATTACAGGAGAATATAACATTGTCATTCACTTCTAAACTTTCATCCAACTCTGTATAGCTAGAAGCATTAAGCACTCAAAGCATGTGCCCATACTAAAAAAGACTTCAACTTCTTATCTAAAAATTTAAAATAAGCAATCCTCCAAGATTTTACAAGAAACAAAGAACCATAGATGCATCCAAAGCCCACTGCAAATCCTATAACCATGCTAACATAAAACCAATCCACTTCACAACCATCATCTCTTTTGTTTTCATTTGTGGGAATTTTACCTTCATCAATACTGCTACAGCTTTTTGAGATCGGAGGGCCGCAGAGGTTGTTGCCAATGTAACACGAAGCATTAAAGCCTTGCAGTTGAGTACCTGAAGGTATCTTCCCAGATAGGTTGTTATAGGATAGGTCTAAAACACCCAACGATGACAAACTTGAGAAGCTTGATGGAATTTTTCCTGAAAGTTGATTTCTTGAAAAATCAATGGATTCTAATAACTTCATATTTCCCATCTCCACGGGGATATTTCCTGTCAAATTGTTTCTTGATAAATTCAAAGATTTCAATTGCACAAGATTCGTCAATTCAATTGGAATATCCCCATTAAAGTTGTTATTAGAAAAATCCATGCTAACAAACAACATTAGAATGATAGTGAAATACTCGTACTCATGTCCTTTTGTAGTTACTAAAGCACTTTCACCAAAGCTCCCAAAATCTGATGAATACCCCGTTTCAAAGAATCCATATGAAAATTCCTTCTTAATCATTGCAGTGAAATTTTTAAGACACTTGGGTATCACACCAGTGAAGTTGTTATTGGAAATATCTAAAATGCGAAGAGATGTAAGATGGCAGAACTCTGGATACAATTCACCGTTAAAGTTATTTGATCGAAGTCTTAAAATTGTCAAATATGAAAGAGAAGTCCCCAACCATCTTGGGATCGTCCCTGTGAATCCATTTTCAGCCAAATCAACTTTCTTTAGCATGGAGCAATTTTGCAGTGATGGTATAGGGCCAGAAAGCATGTTTTTGTGCATGTCCAAAGATTCCAAATTACTCAAAAGCCTAATGGAATTTGGAATGCTTCCAATCAATTTGTTTTCCTTCATATTTAAAACTTCTAAGTATGGCCAATGCATCCAACAATCTGGAATTTCTCCAAATAAATCATTTCCTCCCAAATGAAGTAGTCTGAGGTCATATTGCACCTTTTGTGCATGGCATAAGAAGTTAGAAATATTTCCTGAGAATGAATTGTTTGACAAGTCTAACCCAATTATGTGGATAGAAATACGAGGTAAGGGACCACTAAATTGGTTAGAGCTCAAGTACACCTCTCTAGTTGAATGAGAAGGTATGTTTTGAATTTGGCCTCGCAATTGGTTGTGTGAAACATTAACTAATTCAATTTGAGAAGAAAAGTTCCATAACCAAGTTGGAATCTCACCCTCTATTCCAGCATTAGAAATGTCCACCGCATAAATTTGATGTTGAGATTGCAACCAAAGAGGAAATTGAGGACCCAAATTCCAGCCACTTAGATAAAGCCGATCAAGTTGGAAGGGAGGTGTCCAGTTTGGATTGACACGCATGGTTAATCTATTTCCAGATGCAACTAAAATGGTTAACTTTGTGAGATTAACAAAGTGATTTTCTGTCACTATGCCTTCCAACTTGTTATCTGAAATGTACAACCTTTCAATCATTGGAAATGAATACCCCAAATTCTCAGGAAGAGGTCCGCATAACCTGTTTCTTGCAAGATTAAGCTCTTGCAGCTTATTGAGATTCCCAATTTGCTTTGGTATCTCTCCAGTAAGCATATTACTAGAGAGAGAAAGCGCTTGCAACTTGCTGAGATTTTCAATTTGCTTTGGTATCTCTCCAGTAAGCATATTCCCATAGAGATAAAGGACAGACAAAGATGTCAAATTGGAAATAGAATTTGAAATGGTTCCTTGCAATTGGTTGTCACTAAGATCTAGTGACTCTAGATTGGTCAAATCATAAATCTGATTTGGTATGTATGAATTCATGCGGTTACTAGAAACATCCAAATTTTTAAGGAATGTCAAGTTTGAGAAACCATTGGGTAAAGGGTTTTGCAATTGATTGAAACTTATGTCCAGAGATGCCAAGTGACTAAGACCAAACAATTGATGGGGTAATGAACCATTCAAATTATTGCTGGAGATGTCAAGAATACTCAGAGATGTCAAGTTCCAAGGACTATTGGGCAAGGAACCTTGAAATTGGTTATCTCTTAGATTCATAGATACCAAACCACTAAGACCAAACAATTGACTAGGTAATGAACCATTCATTTCATTACCACTGATGTTAAGAGTGATAATGGATGTCAAGTTCCAAGGACCATCAGGGAGTGGACATAGAAAACCAGAAGATGTTAGATCAAGAGAAACAAGGTTATTGAGATTAAACATCCACTTAGGAATAACAGTGTTGAATTCATTATAGGAAAGATCAAGGACTTCAAGTAAAGAATTGTTTAGAAGGGAAAGTGACTGGGATAGTTTAGGCAGATCACAATCAGATAAATAAAGCTCACGCAAGGAAGGAAGCATATTAATGGCCTCTAACCAATTATGTGCCATGCTAAGATTAACATAACTCAAATCCAATAACTGTAAATTTGAAAGATTGGACAACCAGTCAAGACTCTTAGTTTTTATGAGACTAGTACCACTCGTTTCATCAATGTTCAATTGCAAAATTAAAGTGTGCAAACTTGTAAGGTTTCCAAGTTGAGGGGGAATCATCCCTTGAAATCCCGAATGGGATAAATCAAGATATTGCAAGTTTGCAAAAGATCCTATGAAATTAGGAATTCGAGATCCACTGAAATATTTATAAAGGCCGCTAAGATCAAGGTGATGTAGTTGTTTCAATTCTAGCAAACAAGGACTGAGTGTACCTTTCGGAAGATGAACAAACTCAAACTGAAAGTTGGGATTTGTTAGCCGGAGTTGAACAACATGACCGGTTACATTGTGGCACATAACTCCCTCCCATTTGGTGCAACAATCAACTCCATCAACCCAAGAGGAGAGTCGATTCATTGGATCTTCAAACTCCTTCTTGAAGCACAATAGTGCTTGCATCTCCCTCTCCTTGCAAACCCCCAAGTTGTTGCTTCCGCTACAATTGCACAGCTCCATAAGCACAAAGGCGAAGAGGATGATGAAGAAATAACTAGTTTGATGGACGAAAGTCGTCCCCATTATGAGGAAAGTTTTTCAAGCTTAATATATATATGACTATAAATGTAATGCTTTGCTTATGTTTATTTGTTTGCTGGATAATAGATATATATACAAACTTCATATGCTATAGCGCGTTATTACTAAGATGGGCGGGAAGCTTCCTTGACAACTACGAAAAACATGGACTGGAAAATGCATTGCATGTCTCAATCGTATAAAATACTAAAATGTAATACTTTTAAATCAAATTGTAAAAGTATTACATTTTCCTTTAAAAATAATATTACATTTACCCTTACAAGTAACAAAATTTTTATTCTTAATTAATATTACATTTACCCGACCCGACTCACGATGAGATGGTCTCAAACAAGTTTTTGCCAATATATAATTGTACGTTGCAAAACCCACGCGAATTAAAAATTATTGTGATATTTAGTCTTATTATCCTTTAATTTTTATAACATTACATTCTTGACTTTTTTTATACAATTAATTAACACTATTATAAGTTAGTATTTGTTCTATACTTTCCTTATCTGTTGTAGTTCAAAGAGTCAAATTCCATCACTAGTGTATTTAAATTTCACTATCTGTATTTAAATTTTACGCTAGGCAGGTCAATATTCAATATCGATGTGCTCAGTTTACAATAAATTGCAAAGTCGAGTATTAGTTACGTAATTTTTTAAGCACCCAGAATTCATGTTAAATTTAATATATAGTTGCATTGTTACTTGCTAGTCTTTAGTCTTTAGTTGTCATTATTCCTGAGCTTTCTCACTCATTAATCAATTTTTAGTGAAATAAATTATTCTACCCCAAATTGTAAGTTTGCTCCGTCAAGGCGTCAACAACTAAAAACAAAGACTTACAAGTCTAACCCAAAATACATGTTAACTATGATAGCAGCATTGCAAGTCATTAGTCTTCTCTTTTTTTTTTTTTTCTTTTTTTCTTTTTTTTGAAGGAAAGTCTTTAGTCTTTAGTCTTTGGTCGTTACTGTCCTGACTCCTGAGTGGCTGAGTTGTCTGGGTCATTAACCAATTTTTTGGGGAACTATCTTACACCACCAAATTTAATAGGTGGAATCCTTACACTTTTAAAAAAAATAAAAATAAAAATCTTTCTTTGGATGACTATGTAAACCTACAGACATTATTAGGTAAATATTACTTTTGTGTAAAAATTATTTAAGAGAGCATGTTGGAAAGACCACGACCACATGCATAATAGACATAAATTGCACTAGGAAGATCGCTCCTAAAAAAATGTTAATAAGAATCGACTTGTAATCTTTAAATACAAAATTCATACTGTACTCACTCGGCCATCTTTTTGAATTTTTTATTTTCTTTACTTGTAGCTAGATGGAAGATTTTTCAATTCATTTGCAGAACCAACATCTTTTAATGTTTGTTGTGACCTACTGTCTCAATGTATGCATCAACCACAGGAAATAGACTCTTCTTCCTGGAGGCATAGCCTAGACTTAGGGAATTTTTTACGAGTTGTTAACATGATACGGAATTAGACACGCAAATAACGGGTCAACTGACTTAACCCGTTAATATTAGCATAGTTATGATTTTTAAATATTATTTTATTATTTTATGAATATTATGGTATGCTATAATGAATATTAGTGTGGTTGACACACAAAAAAATGGTATGCTATATGAATTAAATATATATATATATATATATATATATATATATATATATACTATTTTGTTTATTTAATTATAGATTTAATAAAATAATTTTTTTCTAAAGTTTTATTTTCTAAAAAGAAAATTATATTAACATGTCTAATGAGTTCTAAATATATAAAGTTTTATTGTAGCAGTTACATTTAGTTATATTCTTCAAATTTTGTCTCATTACATTTTTAACTTAAATTTTGTTTACTTACAACGACAAATGTTGAAAAAGACGCTAGGCGCCCTGGGACCGCCTAAGCGCTGATTTTTTGACGCCTAGGCGGCCAATTTATTTATTTATTTATTTTTGTTTTTTTTCTATAAATAAAAGATTTAAAAGGAAAAAAAAAAAAAAAGAAGCAAAACCTAACTAAAAAGTAAAAGGTAAAAACTGATAAAAAAAAAAAACAAATAAAATAAATAACATACGTACGTGAAGGCTGAGTGGCTAGGGCTCAAAGCCTACAAATTGATCATCACTTTACATTAGCCTGAAACAGAATCATCAAGGTGCCCTTTCTGTGTCTGCATATAATATGTTTCTAGTTCTAGAATTATGCTACTACGTGAATGTGTTTAGTTGGTAGTCTATTGTAGCAATTGCATTCGAGTTTGATTGTGGTTTGAGTAGCGTGTGTTTGCTACTAATGGTGAGTTGTACTTGCATTTTCCGAAGCTGAAATTGCTAAAATGGGATTTTAGCTAAAAGTGTTTTTAAAAAGTATTTAACTCTCCAGTGCTGGTGTCTCCAGAGCAAATAAACAACTTCATTTCCAACTTGAATTTGCTTGATCAGATTGGGAATTTTGAGCTTAGCCACTTCTTTGCTCATAGCCAAAGGTTAAACAATGAGGTAATAGTGGCTTTTGTGAGAGCTCTTTGCAAAGTGCCCATGTCAGAATTACAATCTTCAACAGATCGTCGTGTGTTTAGCCTTACAAAAATGGTTGAAGTTGCGTAAGATTCTTTCCTTGAATTTATCAAATATTGCCTCTAAGCCTTCTGTATGCTGAAACACTCTAAAAGTTGATGGGATGAATAGTACCAATCTATTTACTTTATTTTAATTTATTTTTAAATTTTGCAGGTACTATAGTATGAATCGTATTAGATTAGTATGGTCGCACATATGGAGTGTTCATTCCAATTTCTTTGTGGCTGTTGGTCTGTCAGAAAATCTTTCGGTTGCAATTTTTATCATGGATTTGTTGGGAATAAGACATTCAAGAGTGAGGTTTTGCATACAAGTTTGTCCCACATTGGTTTCCCAAGAATAGTTTTCCCACTATTTCACTACCAACCCAAATGGGTCCTTTGAAGTCTTTTCTAGAGAGAGGAAAGGGGGAGCCTCGCGCGTGTCGCCGCCTGCTCGGCTCGGTTCGCACGTGCGGTGTGGTGGGGTCAAAGTTTTATTCTTTGTCCTATTTTTTTGCGCTCCTGAAACCTTCTTGTGGACAGGAGTAATCCGAGCCTCATAGTGGATGGTTTGTGCGCAACCTATCCATCTTTTGCGCTCTTTATTGTGGTGGTAGTGGGAAGGCAGTTGGTATACACCCAGTATAAATACCCAGCCTTCCCATACTGCAAAGTCATTCAGCAACTACGCTTTAAATATACGTATACTCTGTGAAATTTATACGTGAGTATCCTCTGTGTTTGCTGGTCGAAAGCCCCGGTTATAAAAGACTTGCACGGTCTCCGGAATTAGCTTTTAAGGCAGTGTGTCTATACACACGTCACAGAAATTAAACAAATAACTCCTTTTAAATATCGCATTCCAAAACACCCCCAAACCACAACAGTTAAAAGCTAGTCCCTCCGTACCAAAAAACCAATATGTCTTCCTTTGTCGCCAAAGCTGCTGCTGATCTCACGAAAATCGAACCACTCAACGGCCTCAACTATCGCAGGTGGGCGGTGAAACTGATGATCCATTTCGAAGCCTTCGAAATTGATTACGTCGTCATCAACGGTCCACCAGCGAACCTGCTAGATGCGGTCCTGCCTGCACAACCAGCCACAACTGACGATGAACAATCTGAGAATGCGGTCACTGAACAGAATGCAGCAGCAGCAGATCCGAAGACACCTCCTTCGTCCAAGACAGACGATCGAGTCCAAGACACTCGTACCAAATACGAGCGCGATAATAAAACGGTAAGGGGTATTCTGCTTCATTATATGTCCGATGCACTACTGGACATTTATGCCAGCCAGAAGTGCGCAAAAACCATATGGGATTTATTGCGAAAGAAGTACGGCTCAGACGACGCAGGGCGGAAGAAATATGCCGTTGCCCGTTGGTTGAACTACAAAATGATGGATGGTAAGCCAGTCATTGATCAAGTGCATGAATATGAAAATTTGGTTGGAGATTTAATCACCGAAGGTATACCAGTAAGTGACGCTCTTCAAACTTATTCACTTCTTGAAAAACTACCTGAATCATGGTCAGAGTTCCAAAATAAAATGAAACACGAGTCTAAGGAATGTACATGGGAAGAAATGGTAAACCATATCAATATTGAGGAGGCATTTCGCCTCAGGCAAAGCACAATTTCATTTTCTGAAAAAATGAAGGCTAATGTAATAGTAACAAGTGACAGGTCAAAAATTGGAAATGCTGGCCAAAATAAAAACTGGAAGAAGAATGTGAAAGCCAATAACACCAACAACTTCAAGGCGAATAAAAGTCACAAAACAGGTAAAAGGGGAGCATGCTACGTCTGCGGGAAGCATGGTCACCAAGCAGCACAGTGCTACTTCAAGAAAGGAGGAGATGACTCGCAGGGAAATCAAGGCGGATCCAAGAAACAAGCCAATGTGGTGGAAGAAAGTGAAGTGATAGCAGCAGTAATAACGCTTGAAGCCTGCATAGTAGAAGATTCCAAGGAATGGGTAATGGACACCGGAGCTTCACGTCATTTCTGCTCCAATAAAGGCCTCTTCAAAAACTTCCAGGCGATTGCTCGAGGACAAGGTGATCAAGTCTACATGGGCAATGATAGCATGGCTGAGGTAAGAGGTAGTGGTAGTGTAGAAATAAAGCTGTGCTCGGGAAAAAATTTACTATTGAGCAATGTAATGTATGTACCCACTCTGCGTAGAAACTTGGTCTCGGGGCCGCTGTTGGTCAGAGCCGGGATCAAGTTGGTGTTTGAATCTGAAAAAATGATTATGAGTCGCAGGGGGGAATACTTGGGAAAAGGGTATTTGCGTGGGGGGCTGTTTGTGTTGCCTCTCATTGCACTTACCAACGAGAACATTACAAATAATGCCAATAAAGTAAATAATGTGGCCAGTGGTACTGGCAATTCTGCTTACATTGTTATCTCTTATGATATGTGGCATGCTAGGTTAGGACACATAGGCTCTAAATGCATGACTAGACTAAAAAGTATGAATCTATTACATAATGTGTCAAGTGAAAACGGAACTAAATGCGAAACTTGCGTCGAGGCAAAGTTTACGAAAAAACCTTTCTCCTTAGCGCAGCATAATTCAAAATGTGCATTAGACTTAATTCATTCGGATATAGAAGATTTTAGAAATACTGAAACTAAAGGTGGAAAAAGGTATTACATATCTTTCATAGATGACTTTACTCGTTTTTCTAAAATTTATCTGCTTAGAACGAAAGATGAAGCCGAAGAAAAATTCGTGATTTTCAAAAATGAAGTAGAAAATCAATTAAGTCTAAAAATTAAGAGATTACGTTCAGATAGGGGAGGTGAATATGAGTCCTTGTCTTTTAAATCTCTTTGTGAAAAACATGGAATTATCCATGAAGTAACTGCACCATACACCCCTCAACAGAATGGTGTAGCCGAAAGGAAAAATCGGACTTTAAAAGAAATGATAAACGCTTTCTTAATAAGCTCAGGTGCCCCCAATGCGCTGTGGGGGGAAGCTGCACTTACAGCTAATCACATCCTAAATACGATACCTCATAAAGGGTACGAAAAAACGCCCTATGAGATGTGGAAAGGATACACCCCAAATCTGAAATATTTCGAAGTGTGGGGGTGTTTGGCAAAGGTTGGGCTGCCTTCCTTTAAAAGACCTAATCTTGGGCCAAAGACGGCAGATGCAGTCTTTGTTGGGTATGCAGAAAATAGTGCTGCATACCGGTTTATGTACTTAGACAGTCGGTCTATGTGTGAAGCAAGGGAAGCCGAGTTTTTTGAAAACATCTTTCCCTTGAAGTCTCCTAATAGCTCTCAAAGGGATGAACCAACTGAGTTGCGTTTCCCGCAGAGTGAGAATGAGCCTGATCAGCTCAGAAGGAGCAAGAGACAACGAACTGAAACCAGCTTTGGTTCAGACTTTATCACATACATAACTGAGTTAGAAGATATAAATGTGCTATCTGAACAGTTTGGTATGTCAATTAATCCTCGAGGAGGAGCCAAAAACATTCGAGGCAGCTATGCGCTCGATTGATGCTGTGTTCTGGAAAGAGGCTGTCCAGAGTGAACTAGACTCATAAAGTCTAATCACATGTGGGAACTCGTAGAGCTTTCCACAAGGAGCAAAACCTATTGGTTGCAAGTGGATTTTCAAAAGAAAATTAAGACCAGATGGGTCGATAGAGAGATTCAAGGCAAGACTTGTAGCGAAAGGTTATAAACAGAAGTTTGGAGAAGACTACTTCTGTACCTACTCGCCAGTGACAAAAATAGCAACAATACGAGTACTATTTGCGCTGGCAGCAGCACACAAATGGACAGTCTACCAAATGGACGTCAAGACAGCCTTCCTAAATGGAGATCTGGAGGAAGATCTACATGGAACAACCACCTGGGTGCGTTGACCCAGGACAAGAAGGAAAGGTGTGTAGACTCATAAAGTCCCTTTATGGACTAAAACAAGCTCCTAAACAGTGGAATGAAAAATTCATAGAACACTAATGGAGTTGGGGTACACGGTCAATAGATCAGATGCATGTCTATACTCAAGAGAGTTTGAGTCCAGTATGGTACTCATCTGCATCTATGTAGATGACATGCTAATATTCAGCCCTAACGTCAGTGCAATAATAGAGACAAAAAGGTCTCTATTGAGAAATTTGACATGAAGGACTTAGGGGAGGCCGATGTGATACTTGGGGTAAAAGTTATCCAAAGTGGGAGTAACTACAAGCTATCACAGAGTCACTATACAGAAAAAACTGTTAAGAAAATTCAACAGCTATGAAGTGACTCCAGCTCCAACTCCTTATGACTCCAGTGTCAAGCTGACGAAACACACTGGAATAGGGGTAGCACAAGAAGACTATGCAAAGATCATAGGGAGTCTGATGTTCTTGATGAACTACACCAGACCTGATATTGCACTAGCAGTGAACCGACTCAGTCGTTACACACACAACCCAAGTGAAGCACATTGGCATGCACTAAAACGTGTATTGCGCTACCTGAGAGGTACAGTCGAGTGGGGGCTCAACTTCACTGGGTTTCCAAATGTCCTAGAGGGATACTGTGACGCAAACTAGGTCAATGACAGTGATGATGTCAGCTCCACTAGTGGGTATGTCTTTACCATGGGTGGAGCAGCTGTGTCCTAACCAAACAGTCCTGCATAGCCAGGTCAACAATGGAAGCTGAGTTCATAGCTCTGGATCTGGCTGGCCAAGAGTCTGAATGGTTAAGAAACCTACTGGCAGACATGCCGTTGTGGGGGGCCCGTCGATCCATATACACTGTGACTCACAAACTGCTATCTGTGTAGCAAAGAACAGCGTGTATAACGGAAAGAGAAGACACATAAGAGTCAGGCATGAATCTGTACGACAGTTAATAGTGAATGGGTAATCACACTAGAATATGTGAAATCCGAGAAAAACATTGCAGACCCTCTAACAAAGGAGTTGAACAGGAAAGCCATCCTCGAACATCGAGGGAAATGGGGCTAAAATGATCGAGAAACCCTAGAGTATCCAGCTAAGGAAACAAATCAATGGGCGATAAAGCTGATGTGTGCACCGGAGTTCAAAACCACCCACTTCTCAGTGAGTTCAAGACTCAGTTCACTCCTGAGAAGTAAGTTACTCAGGTCACTACGTGCCAGTTCAAGTTCTACACTAGTATTAAGGTCAGCAAGCATCGGGAAAAAAAAAAAAAAACCACACTCCTTGTATGTGTGGGGGATTGTTGGGAATAAGACATTCAAGAGTGAGGTTTTGCATACAAGTTTGTCCCACATTGGTTTCCCAAGAATAATTTTCCCA
>NW_017618572.1:277127-310036 GCF_001879475.1 Ipomoea nil
ATTGGGCAAGGAACCTTGAAATTGATTACCTCTTAGATTCATAGATACCAAACCACTAAGACCAAACAATTGACTAGGTAATGAACCATTCATTTCATTATCACTGATGTTAAGAGTGATAATGGATGTCAAGTTCCAAGGACCATCAGGGAGTGGACTTAGAAAACCAGAAGATGTTAGTCAAGAGAAAACAAGGTTATTGAGATTAAACATCCATTTAGGAATAACAGTGTTGAATTCATTATATGGGAAAGATCAAGGACTTCAAGTAAAGAATTGTTTAGAAGGAAAGTGACTGGGATAGTTTAGGAAGATCACAATAAGATAAATGAAGCTCACGCAAGGAAGGAAGCATATTAATGGCCTCTAACCAATTATGTGCCATGCTGAGATTAACATAACTCAAATCCAATAACTGTAAATTTGAAAGATTGGACAACCAGTCAAGACTCTTAGTTTTTATGAGACTAGCACTGTTTCATCAAGTTCAGTTGCAAAATTAAAGTGTGCAAACTTGTAAGGTTTCCAAGTTGAGGGGGAATGATCCCTTGAAATCCCAAATTGGATAAATCAAGATATTGCAAGTTTGCAAAAGATCCTATGAAATTAGGAATTCGAGATCCACTGAAATATTTATAAAGGCCGCTAAGATCAAGTGATGTAGTTGTTTCAATTCTAGCAAACAAGGACTGAGTGTACCTTTCGGAAGATGAACAAACTCAAACTGAAAGTTGGGATTTGTTAGCCGGAGTTAAACAACATGACCGGTTACATTGTGGCACATAACTCCCTCCCATTTGGTGCAACAATCAACTCCATCAACCCAAGAGGAGAGTCGATTCATTGGATCTTCAAACTCCTTCTTGAAGCACAATAGTGCTTGCATCTCCCTCTCCTTGCAAACCCCCAAGTTGTTGCTTCCGCTACAATTGCACAGCTCCATAAGCACAAAGGCGAAGAGGATGATGAAGAAATAACTAGTTTGATGGACGAAAGTCGTCCCCATTATGAGGAAAGTTTTTCAAGCTTAATATATATATGACTATAAATGTAATGCTTTGCTTATGTTTATTTGTTTGCTGGATAATAGATATATATACAAACTTCATATGCTATAGCGCGTTATTACTAAGATGGGCGGGAAGCTTCCGTTGACAACTACGAAAACATGGACTGGAAAATGCATTGCATGTCTCAATCGTATAAAATACTAAAATGTAATACTTTTAAATCAAATTGTAAAAGTATTACATTTTCCTTTAAAATAATATTACATTTACCCTTACAAGTAACAAAATTTTATTCTTAATTAATATTACATTTACCCGACCCGACTCACGATGAGATGGTCTCAAACAAGTTTTTGCCAATATATAATTGTACGTTGCAAAACCCACGCGAATTAAAATTATTGTGATATTTAGTCTTATTATCCTTTAATTTTTATAACATTACATTCTTGACTTTTTTTATACAATTAATTAACACTATTATAAGTTAGTATTTGTTCTATACTTTCCTTATCTGTTGTAGTTCAAAGAGTCAAATTCCATCACTAGTGTATTTAAATTTCACTATCTGTATTTAAATTTTACGCTAGGCAGGTCAATATTCAATATCGATGTGCTCAGTTTACAATAAATTGGCAAAGTCGAGTATTAGTTACGTAATTTTTTAAGCACCAGAATTCATGTTAAATTTAATATATAGTTGCATTGTTACTTGCTAGTCTTTAGTCTTTAGTTGTCATTATTCCTGAGCTTTCTCACTCATTAATCAATTTTTAGTGAAATAAATTATTCTACCCAAATTGTAAGTTTGCTCCGTCAAGGCGTCAACAACTAAAAACAAAGACTTACAAGTCTAACCCAAAATACATGTTAACTATGATAGCAGCATTGCAAGTCATTAGTCTTCTCTTTTTTTTTTTTTTTTCTTTTTTTCTTTTTTTTGAAGGAAAGTCTTTAGTCTTTAGTCTTTGGTCGTTACTGTCCTGACTCCTGAGTGGCTGAGTTGTCTGGGTCATTAACCAATTTTTTGGGGAACTATCTTACACCACCAAATTTAATAGGTGGAATCCTTACACTTTTAAAAAAATAAAAATAAAAATCTTTCTTTGGATGACTATGTAAACCTACAGACATTATTAGGTAAATATTACTTTTGTGTAAAAATTATTTAAGAGAGCATGTTGGAAAGACCACGACCACATGCATAATAGACATAAATTGCACTAGGAAGATCGCTCCTAAAAAAATGTTAATAAGAATCGACTTGTAATCTTTAAATACAAAATTCATACTGTACTCACTCGGCCATCTTTTTGAATTTTTTATTTTCTTTACTTGTAGCTAGATGGAAGATTTTTCAATTCATTTGCAGAACCAACATCTTTTAATGTTTGTTGTGACCTACTGTCTCAATGTATGCATCAACCACAGGAAATAGACTCTTCTTCCTGGAGGCATAGCCTAGACTTAGGGAATTTTTTACGAGTTGTTAACATGATACGGAATTAGACACGCAAATAACGGGTCAACTGACTTAACCCGTTAATATTAGCATAGTTATGATTTTTAAATATTATTTTATTATTTTATGAATATTATGGTATGCTATAATGAATATTAGTGTGGTTGACACACAAAAAATGGTATGCTATATGAATTAAATATATATATATATATATATATATATATATATATATACTATTTTGTTTATTTAATTATAGATTTAATAAAATAATTTTTTTCTAAAGTTTTATTTTCTAAAAAGAAAATTATATTAACATGTCTAATGAGTTCTAAATATATAAAGTTTTATTGTAGCAGTTACATTTAGTTATATTCTTCAAATTTTGTCTCATTACATTTTTAACTTAAATTTTGTTTACTTACAACGACAAATGTTGAAAAAGACGCTAGGCGCCCTGGGACCGCCTAAGCGCTGATTTTTTGACGCCTAGGCGGCCAATTTATTTATTTATTTATTTTTGTTTTTTTTTCTATAAATAAAAGATTTAAAAGGAAAAAAAAAAAAAAGAAGCAAAACCTAACTAAAAAGTAAAAGGTAAAAACTGATAAAAAAAAAAAACAAATAAAATAAATAACATACGTACGTGAAGGCTGAGTGGCTAGGGCTCAAAGCCTACAAATTGATCATCACTTTACATTAGCCTGAAACAGAATCATCAAGGTGCCCTTTCTGTGTCTGCATATAATATGTTTCTAGTTCTAGAATTATGCTACTACGTGAATGTGTTTAGTTGGTAGTCTATTGTAGCAATTGCATTCGAGTTTGATTGTGGTTTGAGTAGCGTGTGTTTGCTACTAATGGTGAGTTGTACTTGCATTTTCCGAAGCTGAAATTGCTAAAATGGGATTTTAGCTAAAAGTGTTTTTAAAAAGTATTTAACTCTCCAGTGCTGGTGTCTCCAGAGCAAATAAACAACTTCATTTCCAACTTGAATTTGCTTGATCAGATTGGGAATTTTGAGCTTAGCCACTTCTTTGCTCATAGCCAAAGGTTAAACAATGAGGTAATAGTGGCTTTTGTGAGAGCTCTTTGCAAAGTGCCCATGTCAGAATTACAATCTTCAACAGATCGTCGTGTGTTTAGCCTTACAAAAATGGTTGAAGTTGCGTAAGATTCTTTCCTTGAATTTATCAAATATTGCCTCTAAGCCTTCTGTATGCTGAAACACTCTAAAAGTTGATGGGATGAATAGTACCAATCTATTTACTTTATTTTAATTTATTTTTAAATTTTGCAGGTACTATAGTATGAATCGTATTAGATTAGTATGGTCGCACATATGGAGTGTTCATTCCAATTTCTTTGTGGCTGTTGGTCTGTCAGAAAATCTTTCGGTTGCAATTTTTATCATGGATTTGTTGGGAATAAGACATTCAAGAGTGAGGTTTTGCATACAAGTTTGTCCCACATTGGTTTCCCAAGAATAGTTTTCCCACTATTTCACTACCAACCCAAATGGGTCCTTTGAAGTCTTTTCTAGAGAGAGGAAAGGGGGAGCCTCGCGCGTGTCGCCGCCTGCTCGGCTCGGTTCGCACGTGCGGTGTGGTGGGGTCAAAGTTTTATTCTTTGTCCTATTTTTTTGCGCTCCTGAAACCTTCTTGTGGACAGGAGTAATCCGAGCCTCATAGTGGATGGTTTGTGCGCAACCTATCCATCTTTTGCGCTCTTTATTGTGGTGGTAGTGGGAAGGCAGTTGGTATACACCCAGTATAAATACCCAGCCTTCCCATACTGCAAAGTCATTCAGCAACTACGCTTTAAATATACGTATACTCTGTGAAATTTATACGTGAGTATCCTCTGTGTTTGCTGGTCGAAAGCCCCGGTTATAAAAGACTTGCACGGTCTCCGGAATTAGCTTTTAAGGCAGTGTGTCTATACACACGTCACAGAAATTAAACAAATAACTCCTTTTAAATATCGCATTCCAAAACACCCCCAAACCACAACAGTTAAAAGCTAGTCCCTCCGTACCAAAAAACCAATATGTCTTCCTTTGTCGCCAAAGCTGCTGCTGATCTCACGAAAATCGAACCACTCAACGGCCTCAACTATCGCAGGTGGGCGGTGAAACTGATGATCCATTTCGAAGCCTTCGAAATTGATTACGTCGTCATCAACGGTCCACCAGCGAACCTGCTAGATGCGGTCCTGCCTGCACAACCAGCCACAACTGACGATGAACAATCTGAGAATGCGGTCACTGAACAGAATGCAGCAGCAGCAGATCCGAAGACACCTCCTTCGTCCAAGACAGACGATCGAGTCCAAGACACTCGTACCAAATACGAGCGCGATAATAAAACGGTAAGGGGTATTCTGCTTCATTATATGTCCGATGCACTACTGGACATTTATGCCAGCCAGAAGTGCGCAAAAACCATATGGGATTTATTGCGAAAGAAGTACGGCTCAGACGACGCAGGGCGGAAGAAATATGCCGTTGCCCGTTGGTTGAACTACAAAATGATGGATGGTAAGCCAGTCATTGATCAAGTGCATGAATATGAAAATTTGGTTGGAGATTTAATCACCGAAGGTATACCAGTAAGTGACGCTCTTCAAACTTATTCACTTCTTGAAAAACTACCTGAATCATGGTCAGAGTTCCAAAATAAAATGAAACACGAGTCTAAGGAATGTACATGGGAAGAAATGGTAAACCATATCAATATTGAGGAGGCATTTCGCCTCAGGCAAAGCACAATTTCATTTTCTGAAAAAATGAAGGCTAATGTAATAGTAACAAGTGACAGGTCAAAAATTGGAAATGCTGGCCAAAATAAAAACTGGAAGAAGAATGTGAAAGCCAATAACACCAACAACTTCAAGGCGAATAAAAGTCACAAAACAGGTAAAAGGGGAGCATGCTACGTCTGCGGGAAGCATGGTCACCAAGCAGCACAGTGCTACT
This sequence comes from Ipomoea nil, assembly GCF_001879475.1. NCBI lineage: Eukaryota > Viridiplantae > Streptophyta > Magnoliopsida > Solanales > Convolvulaceae > Ipomoea > Ipomoea nil. The sequence goes on from NW_017618572.1 coordinate 282,577, forward strand.
TCAAGAAAGGAGGAGATGACTCGCAGGGAAATCAAGGCGGATCCAAGAAACAAGCCAATGTGGTGGAAGAAAGTGAAGTGATAGCAGCAGTAATAACGCTTGAAGCCTGCATAGTAGAAGATTCCAAGGAATGGGTAATGGACACCGGAGCTTCACGTCATTTCTGCTCCAATAAAGGCCTCTTCAAAAACTTCCAGGCGATTGCTCGAGGACAAGGTGATCAAGTCTACATGGGCAATGATAGCATGGCTGAGGTAAGAGGTAGTGGTAGTGTAGAAATAAAGCTGTGCTCGGGAAAAAATTTACTATTGAGCAATGTAATGTATGTACCCACTCTGCGTAGAAACTTGGTCTCGGGGCCGCTGTTGGTCAGAGCCGGGATCAAGTTGGTGTTTGAATCTGAAAAAATGATTATGAGTCGCAGGGGGGAATACTTGGGAAAAGGGTATTTGCGTGGGGGGCTGTTTGTGTTGCCTCTCATTGCACTTACCAACGAGAACATTACAAATAATGCCAATAAAGTAAATAATGTGGCCAGTGGTACTGGCAATTCTGCTTACATTGTTATCTCTTATGATATGTGGCATGCTAGGTTAGGACACATAGGCTCTAAATGCATGACTAGACTAAAAAGTATGAATCTATTACATAATGTGTCAAGTGAAAACGGAACTAAATGCGAAACTTGCGTCGAGGCAAAGTTTACGAAAAAACCTTTCTCCTTAGCGCAGCATAATTCAAAATGTGCATTAGACTTAATTCATTCGGATATAGAAGATTTTAGAAATACTGAAACTAAAGGTGGAAAAAGGTATTACATATCTTTCATAGATGACTTTACTCGTTTTTCTAAAATTTATCTGCTTAGAACGAAAGATGAAGCCGAAGAAAAATTCGTGATTTTCAAAAATGAAGTAGAAAATCAATTAAGTCTAAAAATTAAGAGATTACGTTCAGATAGGGGAGGTGAATATGAGTCCTTGTCTTTTAAATCTCTTTGTGAAAAACATGGAATTATCCATGAAGTAACTGCACCATACACCCCTCAACAGAATGGTGTAGCCGAAAGGAAAAATCGGACTTTAAAAGAAATGATAAACGCTTTCTTAATAAGCTCAGGTGCCCCCAATGCGCTGTGGGGGGAAGCTGCACTTACAGCTAATCACATCCTAAATACGATACCTCATAAAGGGTACGAAAAAACGCCCTATGAGATGTGGAAAGGATACACCCCAAATCTGAAATATTTCGAAGTGTGGGGGTGTTTGGCAAAGGTTGGGCTGCCTTCCTTTAAAAGACCTAATCTTGGGCCAAAGACGGCAGATGCAGTCTTTGTTGGGTATGCAGAAAATAGTGCTGCATACCGGTTTATGTACTTAGACAGTCGGTCTATGTGTGAAGCAAGGGAAGCCGAGTTTTTTGAAAACATCTTTCCCTTGAAGTCTCCTAATAGCTCTCAAAGGGATGAACCAACTGAGTTGCGTTTCCCGCAGAGTGAGAATGAGCCTGATCAGCTCAGAAGGAGCAAGAGACAACGAACTGAAACCAGCTTTGGTTCAGACTTTATCACATACATAACTGAGTTAGAAGATATAAATGTGCTATCTGAACAGTTTGTATGTCAATTAATCCTCGAGGAGGAGCCAAAAACATTCGAGGCAGCTATGCGCTCGATTGATGCTGTGTTCTGGAAAGAGGCTGTCCAGAGTGAACTAGACTCAATAAAGTCTAATCACATGTGGGAACTCGTAGAGCTTCCACAAGGAGCAAAACCTATTGGTTGCAAGTGGATTTTCAAAAGAAAATTAAGACCAGATGGGTCGATAGAGAGATTCAAGGCAAGACTTGTAGCGAAAGGTTATAAACAGAAGTTTGGAGAAGACTACTTCTGTACCTACTCGCCAGTGACAAAAATAGCAACAATACGAGTACTATTTGCGCTGGCAGCAGCACACAAATGGACAGTCTACCAAATGGACGTCAAGACAGCCTTCCTAAATGGAGATCTGGAGGAAGAGATCTACATGGAACAACCACCTGGGTGCGTTGACCCAGGACAAGAAGGAAAGGTGTGTAGACTCATAAAGTCCCTTTATGGACTAAAACAAGCTCCTAAACAGTGGAATGAAAAATTTCATAGAACACTAATGGAGTTGGGGTACACGGTCAATAGATCAGATGCATGTCTATACTCAAGAGAGTTTGAGTCCAGTATGGTACTCATCTGCATCTATGTAGATGACATGCTAATATTCAGCCCTAACGTCAGTGCAATAATAGAGACAAAAAGGTCTCTATGTGAGAAATTTGACATGAAGGACTTAGGGGAGGCCGATGTGATACTTGGGGTAAAAGTTATCCAAAGTGGGAGTAACTACAAGCTACCACAGAGTCACTATACAGAAAAACTGTTAAGAAAATTCAACAGCTATGAAGTGACTCCAGCTCCAACTCCTTATGACTCCAGTGTCAAGCTGACGAAACACACTGGAATAGGGGTAGCACAAGAAGACTATGCAAAGATCATAGGGAGTCTGATGTTCTTGATGAACTACACCAGACCTGATATTGCACTAGCAGTGAACCGACTCAGTCGTTACACACACAACCCAAGTGAAGCACATTGGCATGCACTAAAACGTGTATTGCGCTACCTGAGAGGTACAGTCGAGTGGGGGCTCAACTTCACTGGGTTTCCAAATGTCCTAGAGGGATACTGTGACGCAAACTAGGTCAATGACAGTGATGATGTCAGCTCCACTAGTGGGTATGTCTTTACCATGGGTGGAGCAGCTGTGTCCTGGAAATCAACCAAACAGTCCTGCATAGCCAGGTCAACAATGGAAGCTGAGTTCATAGCTCTGGATCTGGCTGGCCAAGAGTCTGAATGGTTAAGAAACCTACTGGCAGACATGCCGTTGTGGGGGAATTCCACCCCGTCGATCCATATACACTGTGACTCACAAACTGCTATCTGTGTAGCAAAGAACAGCGTGTATAACGGAAAGAGAAGACACATAAGAGTCAGGCATGAATCTGTACGACAGTTAATAGTGAATGGGGTAATCACACTAGAATATGTGAAATCCGAGAAAAACATTGCAGACCCTCTAACAAAGGAGTTGAACAGGAAAGCCATCCTCGAAACATCGAGGGAAATGGGGCTAAAATGATCGAGAAACCCTAGAGTATCCAGCTAAGGAAACAAATCAATGGGCGATAAAGCTGATGTGTGCACCGGAGTTCAAAACCACCCACTTCTCAGTGAGTTCAAGACTCAGTTCACTCCTGAGAAGTAAGTTACTCAGGTCACTACGTGCCAGTTCAAGTTCTACACTGGTATTAAGGTCAGCAAGCATCGGGAAAAAAAAAAAAAAAAAAAAAAAAAAACCACACTCCTTGTATGTGTGGGGGATTGTTGGGAATAAGACATTCAAGAGTGAGGTTTTGCATACAAGTTTGTCCCACATTGGTTTCCCAAGAATAATTTTCCCACTATTTCACTACCAACCCAAATGGGTCCTTTGAAGTCTTTTCTAGAGAGAGGAAAGGGGGAGCCTCGCGCGCGCCGCCCGCTCGGCTCGCACGCGCGGTGTGGTCAAAGTTTTATTCTTTGTCCTATTTTTTTGCTCTTGAATCAGTCTTCTTGTCCGATTTTTGCGCTCCTGAAACCTTCTTGTGGACAGGAGTAATCCGAGCCTCATAGTGGATGGTTTGTGCGCAACCTATCCATCTTTTGCGCTCTTTATTGTGGTGGTAGTGGGAAGGCAGTTGGTATACACCCAGTATAAATACCCAGCCTTCCCATACTGCAAAGTCATTCAGCAACTACGCTTTAAATATACGTATACTCTATGCAATTTATACGTGAGTATCCTCTGTGTTTGCTGGTCGAAAGCCCCGGTTATAAAAGACTCGCACGGTCTCCGGAATTAGCTTTTAAGGCAGTGTGTCTATACACACGTCACAGAAATTAAACAAATAACTCCTTTTAAATATCGCATTCCAAAACACCCCCAAACCACAACAGGATTCACTTCGGCAACTTGCTATGAAATTCTTTGAGCCGCAGCGGGCAAACTATAATTTCCAAAATTAAATTTTGCAACCCTTTGATTATTATGCAGAAAAGCAGATCTGCTGATGATAAGTGCATAATTATTCATATTTATATTCCATGTCTATCCCATATTTAGCTTTGTTTTGCGTATTAAGTGTGAAAATGTTGTTCAAAATGATCTTTACTTTGCTCATGTTGGGTAAAAAGGTAGAAAAATCTCAAAATAATAATCCTACGAAAAGATTATTAATATATGGGAAAAACAGAAAAACTGGGAAGGAAAATGTGGAAAAATTTGGGTAGAGGTTAGCACGAGTTCGAACACAAAGTTCTTTTCCTTAAAACCTTATTTGCTATCTCCCACAAGTGCTAGGAGCGTTGTAGCCTAGGTTTCCCAGAATAAAACGTGCTACGATTCTTGTTTGCTAAAGAAGAGAGTAGGGGCTATTGGAGGGATAGCATTCACCGTTGCACGAGTTCTTGTTTGCTAAAGAAGAGAGTATGGGCTATTGGAGGGATAGCATTCACCATTGCACGAGAGTTGTTGTTACTGCCCTACCACATCCTCTCGTATATCGGTTGGAAAATGATACCGAAATTTGGCATATCTTAGCCCGCCCGAGATCGATCTTGTTTCTAGTTGGAATTTGATTTGCATCCCCCCTGGGATTTGATGCCCAATTCATTATCTTTAATTTGGGATTTGATGCCCAATTCATTTCTCGTATATCTCGTTTCTAGTTGAAATTTGATGCCCAATTCATTATCTTTGAGTAGAAATGAAGGATTTTAGATCATGTTGGATGCATTTGGAATCAAAGGGAGCCAAGGTGAAGCTAAGGAGATGGATGCAACACTTCCAAAGGAGCCAAAGAGTGATGTTTTCAATGGTGTGGATCATATGGACAAATTAAACCAAGGCAAAAGTGGAACAAGTGTCAACAAGCTGAAATTCTAGCATGGATTGACCACTGTTCTGTTTGTGGATCATATCTCGGTCTAGAAGTATCCAAATTAAGTGATTCTTTTTCCATTGGAAAGAAGACTCAAAGGGATACAATTCTTATAAATATCAAAGCCTAAAAAGGAAGCCACAAGAGTCAAAATTGTCCTTGTGAAGTTCCAAACTTACAATCCAAAACTGACCACTGTTTGGGTTTTGGACCATATATCGGCCTAGGAATGTCCAAATGAAGTGATTCTTGGGCCATTGGAAAGAAGTCTCGAAAGGGCTACAACTTTCATGAAGACCATACTTCCAAATTTTGACATTTTGATGGCCAAAAGACACGGCAAAGTGCACGGACGTGTCTGTGGTCGTGTAATTTCTGTGCAATTCCAGTGTGTATTGCCTTTTTTGACATGGCCATATCCCTGGCCGTGATACCTGCGCTCTGCTTTATTTATGCATGATTTTTGGTCATTTCTACTTGGTTTTGACTCTTGTTAGAATCCTAGACACTCTCATTCACTTTCCTTCTTATTTTAATTAGTGTGAGATTAGGCTTAGATTTAGGTTTCTTAACACTTTTGAAGCTTGTAATCTTGGATATGATTTGAAGCTTGGATTCCAACATTTCAAGATTCCACCATCCATTTTCAATAGAGAAGCTTTCTTCATTTTATCTCTTTCGTTTGCAAGATTTATGTTTAATGCTTGTGTTCTTGTATTCTTTATGCTATTTAATCATGAGTAGTTAGTTTATGGACTTGAGTTAGGGTTGTATTATCTATCTTGATGCTTGATTTGTGATTATTGCAAAAAGGGAAAGAACTAACCTAGGGTTCTTCCTAATATTTAGTTCTGCACGTGATAAAACTGAATCAGGAATTAAAGGATTATCAGTCTTCCCCATGATCTGGATCTTCACAAACTGATGTGGGACTCTGATCTATTTATTAGTTTCTTTGATGTGTAGTATTAATATTAGTGGGATTTATAAGAAGTCCTGGCCAGGGTCCTGCAAGTACTAGTGTATCTTCACTAATACATTTCGATGGTGAACTGAGAGGCAGACTTTCAAAAGAGGAGTGACTTTGCTTCTAGTGTCTGTATGTGAGAAAATTCTGCAAATTTATTTGAATTGTGCTGGGTTGAGCTCTGTACAACAGAAAGCAGTCAACAAGCCAAAGCTTCACTGGACTCCCCCATTGTTTTAGTTCTTTCTCTATTACATAATTTGAGTAGTTTGGAAGGCGGTATACTTTTGAGAAGTATGCTTCACAGTTGTTCGTAGATCTAGTCCGGAGTGAGCATAGCTCTAGAGAAGTTCATCGAGTTTTGTAAACTTTCCGTACTTGAATATGTAGACTTTTGTACTTGAATAATGTTTGATGTTATTATTTAACAAATATTTGTTACAATTGATTTTCTATTAAATTGAATGTAGGTGTATACAGATTTGTTTGTGGTTGCAATGCAAATTTGAGTGTAGGAAATTATTAAAAAAAAAAAAAAAAATTGAATGAGGATCATAAAAAATAAAATGAAAATTTTAGTGACAATTCGAAAATGTCACAATTATTAAATAAAAAAATAATTTATAAAAATAAAAATATAAAACGGCGGTTGCTAATATTTATGGTAAAAAATAAAAATATATTTTAGCGGCGATTATAAAACTGTCGCAATATTTACAGTAAAAAATTAAATAGAATGTTTACCCGGGGTTATATAAATGTCACTAAATGTTAATAAAAAATGACTAATTTTTCGCGGCGGTTCTTGAACCGCCACTAAACGTACTAAAAACCGCCGCTAAATGATTGACGGACTAATTCCCGCAATTGTAAAAAATCGCCGCAAAAATCTTCACGATAGTATTTAGGCACGGTTGGACAGTATTTAGGCATGGTTGGACAATCGCCGGGGCAATTTATAACCGCCGCTAAACATAAAAAATCGCCGCTAAATGTCTAATTTGGTGTAGTGAAGGTTTATGTGTGAGTATAAGTCATGCCCCTATATACTCTTTTTTTTTTTTTTTAAATAATAATTTAATTTGCTATAATTTATACGGAGTAAGTCATAACCAGTTAATTGAATAGCGCAGCAAAAATAACCTTTTTGAAAAACAGAACAAAAATAACCTTAGTAGTTAGTACAAACTAAACGCGTGAAAAAAATTTCTTTACATATAAGTTGGGGAAGCAAAGGGCATTTTAAATTTTCCTTTCCTATTACTAATTAATTGCACAGCCGAAATGGTGCCCCATGTCCCTGAACACAGTTGCCAAATATTTCTGTACTGCATATTGCTTTAAATTTTCCTTTCCTATTATCATTCTTGCAATACACATCCATCCAGACTCATATCTATGAAGTTTCATAATAGCAGTGTTATATTACATTCTCAGCTAATACGCATAATTAGGATTTGTTCCAAGTCAAATCTTTAATTGCATATTGTTTTCCCATATCCAAACATATGTTTTACCTCGACCAAAATTTACTGTTTTTAAACCAATAGATCCACACTTTAAGCAGAACATTATTCAATTGAACTAATAAACTAAGAAAACATGTTCATGAATAAGAGACTAGTGGTAATCTATAAGTGCACAATTCTTCATCAGGGAAAAGTAATCAAGAATAGACTCACAACACACATTCCATACTTATTACAATATATATATGTCACTACGTTTTAAGGATGAAAAATAACTAATTCACTAAAATAAAAGTAGAAAAAGTAGAAAGAGAAAGCAAAGCTTACATCCTTGTGCCATAAAAGGACAAATAAATAAGGATACATAAACATATTTTTGTTTTTAAAGAAATTTCAAACTCTCATGAAAATCTCGAGCATATGGCTGTCGCGTATAAAACCAAGAAATATGACTATCACTCCATTCTTCATCTTTATTAATATTCCGTTCACTGACGATTAGAGCATTCCCAGCTAGATTCATACCAATATTAATAGCACTCTTCTTCACTTCACTTGTAAAAATAATCTTCATTTCTTGAGTTACCAAATCAACGGAAATTATATTTGCTCTAAGATTGAAAACATCCTTCATATATTCTACATCCTCGTAATTCCTTATATCTATATCACTTGAAAACACTAACAATTGGCCACCCAAATTCCAAATTCCTATTGGGATCAAATAGTCATTTATCCCACAACCAATGTGTAAGTCATTCATCCCACAACCAATGTGTATACTTGAAAGTTTACGCCAAGTGATATTATTATTATTTTCATCCATTAACCAAATGTTGAAGAAACCCTCATCCCTCGAAACAAACTCAGCAAAACTGATTACAGCAATAGTATCATTCATAATCGTAATGAAATCAGTATTGCATTCTTGTGGAATCTCAATCTTACCAAAAATCTCATCATCCATGTCAAACAAAATCAAATAAGAAATCCTACGCATTGAACGAAAAAGCCAATAATACTTTCCTTTTAAATAGAAGTCCCGAGTGTAGTTTAGGGTTGGCCAATGTCTAGGTCTTTCTGGAACTGCATCTATTTGTCTCCAGTTCCACGAACCCCCTACTTGGCTACAAACCATTACAATTTCGTGACCATCTTCCCTTAGCTCTCTATCTTCAAATCTCAAAAGCATGACAATCTTCCAGACCATGTTTTTAGACAACCCAAATCCAAACGTTATATGTAGAAAATTTTCAATAGGGGGCTTGTTTGGTGGTTTGTTAGGCACCTTAATTGAAGGTAAGGCCTTTATTTCCCTAGTGGATGGATTCAATGCAAAAACATCAAAACTCATGCCCGGAGAAATCATTCTTCTCCTATTACCAAAGAAACCAATGCTTGGATAATCCTTGCCAACAAACAGACATAGCACACCATGACAACTCTTGACGTATCTGAGTTCTGTATTTGGCATGTCTAGGTATATGCATCTCGTCTCAGACTCTGATTCTTTGTAAATCAAGTAATATTGTAGACTATATACAGGGAACTCAGGAGAATTAAACTCTAGGAGAGCACAATTGTTTTTAGCTCGACTAAATTCATAGTGTTTGTCCATGAAATCATGATCGTTTTTTATCAAGTCATAAAAAAATCTACAAACACACTTAAATCGCATTAGAGTCTTTACCGATAACCTCATCAAAATTTCAATCAATAAATCCCTCGGTAATTTGCAGCTTTCCATTTTTAATTGACAACTTAATGAGATCTACAAGCAATAGAATAACGATGTACCTTTAAACCTCAACGAAATTTGAAACGAGAACCTTAGTGTTGGAGACGACGGCGGAGACTGAAGCAAACGAATTTGAGAACTGAACGGAGTTTTGAGGTCGCAGTAAAGACTAAAGAGAAGAAGATAGAGCAGAGCAGAGCAGGGATCGGGTCGGGTGAAGTCGTACATAAGGAGAAAAGATGGGTCTGAATTTTCAATTGCCGCACATCTATATATATAATTACATAAACATAATTCTTTTCTCACTCGTCTTCTCAAAAAAAAAAAATTTATTTTCTCACTCATCTTTGTAAAAGAATTTTGTTTATGTAATTAAAATGACTCACATTAAGCACAAAATTCACGCACCTTAAGCACAGAACTCATGCACCTTAAGCACAAAACTCACACACCTTAAGAAACAAAACCAACGCACAAGCGTTATATATATAAAGTAAAATCCTCCTTCCCAAATTCCTCCCCCCCAAAAAAAAAAAAACTTATGGGCATTTACGTAATATCTTAATTTAATTAATTATAAAAATTATATTTTTACTCCTATTATGCACTTTATTTTCAATCAAATCAGTAATTTATATTTTGACGTTATCATATTTTAGTTAATTAAATATTAATATGGTCATATTAGAAATAATAAATATTTATGCAAATCTATATTAATAGTCAAATTAATCCTTACACGAAATATTACATGAATAGAATAAAAACATTAATGAATTGAAATTATATATTCATATCCATGTGTATATAATAATTTTATATATAATTCATAAATATTTCGTGTATGACTAATTAGTTATGCAATAATATATAAAACTTACGTGTGAATAATATATATTAGGAGTAATATAAAACTTCCGTCTAAATAATGTATATAATTTTGGAAAACAATTAATTATGGTAATTAATTAATTAGTTTATAAATTTGGAGTCCATCTTATGTTTACTTGACTAATTAGACAGTACAATAATTAAAGAAAAAATTTCTCAAAATTTATATTCATATCCGTGTGTGACTAATTAGTTATGGAAAGAAAGAAAATTATGGTAATTAATTAATTAATTTATAAAATTTATTCAATTATAGAAATTATATATTCATGTCCGTGTGTATATATAATTATTACTCTATATATATTTCATAAATATTTCGTGTGTGACTAATTAATTATGGTAACCAAATAATTATGGTAATTAATTATGAAATATATAAATTTGGAGTTCATGTAGTGTTTAGTTGACTAATTAGACAATACGGTAATTAAAGAAAAAATTTCTCAAAATTTATATTCATATTCGTGTGAATATAATTACTCTATATATATATATATATATATATATATATATATTTCATAAATATATAATATGTGACTAATTAGTTATGGAAAAAGGAATATTATGATAATTAATTGATTACTTTATAAAACTTCCGTGTGAATAATATAAAACTTCCGTATGAATAATGTATATAATTATGATAAACAATTAATTATGGTAATTAATTAATTAGTTATTAAATTTGAAGTCCGTGTGATGTTTACTTGAACACACACACACACACACACACACACACACACACACACATATATATATGTAAAGTAAAATCCTCCTTCCTAATTTTCTCCTCTAAAACTTATGAGCATTTATGTAATATCCTAATTTAATTAATTATATAAATTATATTTTTACTACTACTCTACACTTTATTTTCAATGAAATCAGTAATTTATATTTTGATGTTATCATAAATTAGTTAATTAAATATTAATATGGTCATATTACAAATAATAAATATTTATGCAAATTTATATTAATAGTCAAATTAATCCTTATACGAAATATTACATGAATAGAATAAAAACATTAATGAATTGAAATTATATATTCATATCCGTGTTTATATAATTACTCTATATATATTTCATAAATATTTTGTGTATGACTAATTAGTTATACAATAATATATAAAACTTACGTGTGATTAATATATATTGGCATCTCGTGTGAATAATATAAAACTTCCGTCTGAATAATGTATATAATTATGGAAAACAATTAATTACGGTAATTAATTAATTAGTTTATAAATTTGGAGTCTGTGTGATGTTTACTTGAACAATTAGACAGTATGGTAATTAGAGAAAAATTTCTCAAAGTTTATATTCATATCCGTGTGTGTGACTAATTAGTTATGGAAATAAAGAAAATTATGGTAATTAATTAATTAGTTTATAAAATTTATTCAATTATAGAAATTATATATTCATGCCCGTGTGTATATAATTACTCTATATATATTTCATAAATATTCCGTGTGTGACTAATAAATTATGAAAAACAAATAATTATGAAATATATAAATTTGGAATCCGTGTGATGTTTAGTTGACTAATTAGACAGTATGGTAATTAAAGAAATTTTTTTCTCAAAGTTTATATTCATATCCGTGTGAATATAATTACTCTCTATATATTTCATAAATATATAGTATGTGACTAATTAGTTATGGAAAAAAAGAATATTATGGTAATTAATTGATTACTTTGTAAAACTTTCGTGTGAATAATATATATTAGGAGTCTGTGTGAATAATATAAAACTTCCGTGCTTCCGTGTGAATAATGTATATAATCATGGTAAAAAATTAATTATGATAATTAATTAATTAGTTTTTAAATTTGGAGTCCGTGTGATGTTTACTTTACTATTTAGAAAGTACGGTAATTAAAGAAAAAATCTATATACATATCCGTGTGATATATTTCATAAAATAAATAAATATATAGTAAAATCCTCCTTCCCAGTTCCCCCCCAAACTCCTGATTTAATTAATTATATTCTTACTCCTACTCTGCACTTTTTTTTTTTTTTGAGAGTTACTGGCTCTATTACATTGTAGTATCTGTTCATATACTTTCTCAACCTATTGAAACACAAAGAACCAATAACGCCTCCACTGAGGCTTGAACTCATAATCTTCCAATTGAAAGTCCAACCCGGATACCATTAGACCACATAGTCCTACTCTGCACTTTATTTTCAATGAAATCAGTAATTTATATTTTGATGTTATCATAAATTAGTTAATTAAATATTAATATTGTCATACTAGGAATAATAAATATTTATGCAAATCTATATTAATAGTCAAATTAATCCTTACACGAAATATTACATGAATAGAATAAAAACATTAATGAATTGAAATTATATATTCATATCTGTGTGTATATAATTACTCTATATATATTTTATAAATATTTTGTGTATGACTAATTAGTTATACAATAATATATAAAACTTACATGTGGAGAGAGCCGAGGCTGAAATTTCACCTTCAACAAATCGGGTATCATCCTTGCCTCTTTTTCTAGAGGGTACTCACTCTCTACCCACATCTAGGAAATTGGATATGTCTATATCTATGCCTGAGCAATTTACTTCATTTATGCATTCTTCATCTGTGTGTGTTCTCTCTTTACCCATCCTGGTGATTTGTATGATCTCGCTACACTCATTTTACCTGCTTCTATTGTATCTTATTCTGTTCTACCTGCGAATCTGTCTAATGTGCCTATTTTGGTTGCTTTGTCTGTTTTTACACAATCTGTGCCATTCGACTTTGCTGTTGCAAATGTTGTCCAATGTGTTGGTATGCCTCATGTACCTGTGACTTGCTCTGCTTTAGCATTTCGTGTCAGTTTCTACTCCTACTGTTAGGCCTGAGCATGCTCCAGTTTCTGTGTCATGCACTCATGAGTCTGTCCCTGTTAGCCAAGTCTTCTCGAAAAGGGAAAGACAAAATTCATATTTCAGGTACTGTTGAGGAGAGGAAATTATGGTTTCCACCATCACTGCCCAGCCGCAAAAGTCCACAATGACTCCACCTTGTTCACAGATTGTGGATGTAAATACTTCTCGCCGGACATGTCGCGACCCAGGCCTCTACCACCGCCACCGCCTGCAGTCACCGTTTTTGCCAAATCGTACTACCGCCGTTCATGAGATCACAAACGTGTAAAATAGCTTTGCTACTTTTGTCTCGGCCACAATAGATCATCCATCTTCAAAATTAATTTTGCCATCATCTTTGGTGATAAGGTCTATAGGTTCATTACTCTCTAATTCCTTTTGTTGATTTCATGAATATTTTAGGGTGTCATTGTCTAATGTGTCCTATGAAATACCTGCAAATATTCCTATGTCTAAAGCTGAGATTTTATGTGTTCCTTTACCTAATTTGGTGCCCTCTACTTCAATATCCTTACATTCATCAAATCTTGACAATTCTTCATCTTTGCTAGTGTAATATTCTGCATCTGTGATAGAATCTGTTTCAGGATCAGGGAATTTATCTTTTGAATTAATGGTTCTGTTCCTACATGCTCTCACATTGCATATATGTCTCTTTTTTTTTTTTTTTTTTTGGAGTGTGTCTCTCTATGATTGATTTGCCCTCTATTCCCATTTTTTTTTAATTTTCTAGCAATTAGTCCTTTTCGTTGCCTACTACTCTAAATTGCGAATTGATTCTTTGTGTTTTGTTCTTGACTGTTTTATATGCGTTTACTAAATGTTATACTTGCGTTATTTTGAGTGCTTTTGAACTGATAAACCTATTTTTGCTTAGGTTATTTTATTGGTGTTTCTTGTGTTGCATCTTTGAATTTTCTATGGTTACTTGAATGAAAGTTTGATGCAATTTGTTTAATATTTGTATTCTCCTGTGTTACTATGTGAATGTGTTTTTGTTGGTCCGATCATGACTGTATCTGTGTTTACTTGTGTACTTATTGTGCTAATTGTTATGAATTCTTGCCTGAAGTTGATTTATATGAATCCGTGTCTGATTTTGCTCTATTTGAATCTCTGGCTGAATATGTTTTACCTGAATGTGCTTACTATGTTATTTACCAATTTGTCTTTTTGCGTGACCCAATTGTGTGTTTTTTGTGTTATTTTCTACGATTGTGCTTGAATGCGTTTATTACTTGGTATGTTTTATCTACTTAATCTGCTCCAACTTGACTTGTGCTTATATGTTATTTGTTAAAATTGTTATCACGTTCTGCTTTTCTCATTTTGTTTCTAATCTTCTTATGCAGGTTCAGTCCCATAGGGCACTCCGTCAGACTCAATCCAAGAATATAGATGTTCACCTTTGTCAATTTATTGGCAAAAGGGGGGAGTACACAGGGGTATGAATTAAGTACAAAGGGGGAGTATGGATTAAGGGGGAGTTTTGGTAAAATTGTTGGAATATTGTTTTGGTAAGTTAGAATAAGGGGGGAAAACAGTAAGGGGGGTGGAGTAGTAGTTATGGTTGATATATTGTCTTGACTCTGATTGCTGCATATGGTATATCTTTTGGTACTACTACTCTTCTGGAATATTGTGTGGTAAATCTCTGACTATTATCACTCCCTGATTATGCGATTCATGGTTTATGTCTATTCACAATGAAGCTTTTATTTAGCTTATATCCGTGTATTGTGTGGTTTCTGGGAATAATTCTATTAGTCTGAATCGTGACATCTCATGGGATATTCGACAGTATAGGTTCATTGATTTACACGGATGAAATATGGTCCAAAAGGTTTTTAGTTTAAATTGTTTTTAAGGTATTATTTAGTACACATACTAAGGGCCTTCAATAAAATTAAATTGTTTATCTTATTTTGCCCAAAGTATAAGATACTATAGTTTTACCAAATAAATTGCCAATGGGGGAGATTGTAAGTGTACAAATTTAGTACACATTAAACCTTGGTTGGATAATTTATTTATTTTATTTTAATTATATTTAAGCTAGACTAAAATCCTTTTTGGACCACTTCCTATCAACTAATATTAATTTGAATGGCTACAATTTATTGGTTGATTGAGAATGGGAAGTAAGCAATGCAATGCGTATAATGTGAGGCTTTAAAATCAAATGTGTGGCTTTGGTTCATTGAAGATTATGGGATGCTAATTATGTGGATCAAGTGATGGGATAATTTTTGCTATAAAAGGAAGTCATTCCTTTTTGAAAAGTCACTGATTTTTGGTGAACTACTGTATTGAGAGAAAGGAAATTACTTTACAAAGTTGTCTCATTAAATTTATTCTATTATAATAATTCTTGTGGGATTAAATTTGAGCTACACAATCAGTACCTGGAACAGCTGAAGCTTCGCTTGAAGATTGTTATGGCATGCACGGTTCAGTCTTGAGTAGGTGTTAGGAAGGGTTGTAGTAGTAACGGTTGATAGCCATTTTGTACTTACCTTTGTATAAATTCTTGGTGAACATCTATAGTGGATTTGGCAGACGTGGATTCCCCGCAGACGTAGGATAAGCGCTCCGAACTGCGTAACAATTCTCTTGTGTTCTTATTTTATTTTATGCTTTCAATTTCTGTTATTTATATTTGATTAAATAATCTAATTAATGAACGGGATTGTCGCATAACATAAAATCAAGTAGAATTCTAAGGTTCATCTAGTATTCAAGATTCACGGTGTAATTTCAAGAACTTATATGAGTGTCCTAATAAGCCACAAAAGAAACAAAAATTGCGTAGCCTCTCGTACTTTAGCAGCTTGTCTTATCAAGTTTCACGGGCTTCATGTGCCGCTTGATCGGTTGTGTGATAGGGATAGAGACACGAATGCGATATAATGTTTTCCATGGGCCCCAGTGAATCTGTCATCGCACTTAACAAAGGAACCGATGAAGTTCCCGATCTGCTCTAGAATCACATCCGATGTATAACATATTGGGACGTCGTGAAGCTGCACCCACATATCAATCGAGTCAAGAACAACATCCCCGGGTAGGACACAATAACCCACCTGCCTACAGACTAAAGTGCTATTATCAAACAACCATGGACCCTCATCTAGGACGCGCTGCATGTTCGTCTTATGGTAGAAGACAAACAGGAACAAGTTCGTTGTACCTCAGTTATCTGAACCCCCTTAACCGGACACCAAACGGGTACGATAACCTGCCGCATATACTCCACCTTCACCAACTTGTCGGTCAAGAAATGGCCGACCACCACCCAAGACTCCTCCACGCTGCCCTCAACCACCGCGACGCTCTCTCCCACCAACTCAAACTCGATAGCTTCATCCTCCAAAACCATGTCAGCCCAGCCACCCCACCTTCCGACGCTGACGTAGCCATGCAGATATCGATGTCAACAGAGAAGCAAAAGCAACACTGGAAAACAACAAATCTCAGCAAAGAACACCGATAAAAGCAAGGGAAAGAAGGGAAAACCCCAGGAAAACCTAGGAGGGGAAGCAAACGCTAGACATGCATGCTAGAGAGAGATAATAATCTCATTCAGTTTGATTTGTCTTTAATCAACAAAATTTCAAAATATAACATTATAAGCTAAGTCAATAAAAATACGGAGTAACTAATAATGGAATAACGACAAATAAAACAATGATTCTATTTATATATTTTATAAGAAAAAATGACACATTACCTAAATAACAATGGTTCTTAGAAGGTTATAAACAAGTTTATACAAACGGGTTAACACGATACTATTATCTGGTTAAATGGATTCTTAATATGTTTAATGGGTTAACTTGTTAAGACACGAAATATATCAGGTCCTTAACGGATCAACCTATCACTAATCCCTTATTTTTGTGTCTGGTTTCATGCTGATAATTACCAAGCCTTGCCTAATGCTTGGTAAAAGCCTTATTGTAGTAGTAATTAAAATCAATGTGTAATTGGCTGAAATTTAAAATATGTAAACTCATTGTAGTATTACAAAAGATTTGCACAACATAGGCAAATGATAGGTTTACAGTTACACTATGTTACATAATTATGATAATTACACTATATTACATAACTAGTATTTTGTTTATGCGCGATGCGCAAAAAATAAGTGCCCAATATTAGTACTTTATAATAAAAATTTAAATTTATTTAGATTTTAGATATTTAAATTATTGTAAATAATAATAATAATAATAATAATAATAATAATGTAAATCTTTTTTTATAAATTTAATATTTATATTTTAGGTAAATATTAACATATAACTCCAATATATAATGTATATATATTATTATTGAAGAAGAAGATAAGAAAATATATGATGGATGCATGTGCATGGTAACAATAGTGGAAAAGATAACGAAAGTTATAACGGTATGGGTATGTTCGTCCAAAATATTGTAAAGTACAACTTTTATAGCATAATAATAATAATAATAATAATAATAATAATAATAATAATAATAATAATAATAATATAATAATAATAATATAATAATAATAATAATAATAATAATAATAATACTAATAATAATAATAATAATAATAACATAATGTATTAAAAAAAAAAAAAAGGACATAAATGAAGGGTATAACCTTCATTCACACTTTTAAATTATGATAATCACACTAGGTTACATATTTATGATAATGAGTGTTACATGATAAATTACTAGCTAGAAGATACATTAAATCATAAATCTCAATATGCATAGATTCCTAGCAGTAGAAAACACCAAAAACATTATACCATCAGAGCATGTGCCCAACAGACTTCAACTTGTCATCTAAAAATTGAAAATAAACAATCCTCCAAGGTCTCACAAGAAGCAAAGAACCACAGAACGCCCAAAAGCTCACTGCAAATCCTATAGCCATGCTAACATAAAACCAATCCACTACTTCAGAACTATCATCTCCTTTATTTTCATTTTTTGGAATTTTGCCCTCATCAACACTACAACTTTGTAAGAGTGGAGGGCCACAGAGGTTGTTACCGATGTAGCATGAAGCATTAAAATCTTGAAGTTGAGTACCTGAAGGTATCTTCCCAGATAGGTTGTTATATGACAAGTCCAAAACTTCTAGAGTGCACAGACTTGAGAAACTAGAGGAAATTTTTCCTGAAAGTTGATTTCTCGAAAGATCAAGAGATTCTAAGAATCTCATGTTTCCCATTTCCATGGGGATATTTCTTGTTAAGTTGTTTCTGGCCAATTCAATTGGAATGTCCCCAGAAAAATTGTTACTTGAAAGATCCATGCCAACAAATAACGTTAGAATGATTGTGTAATACTCATACTCTTGCCCTTTGGTCGTCACTATAGCACTTTCACCAAATCCCCATGCATAAGGTGAATAACCTATTTCAAATTCTCCATCTTGAATTGCCTCTTCACTGATCATTGCAATGAGATTTTTAAGACACCAAGGAATCACACCAGAGGTTGTTATTGGAAAGATCTAAAATGCGAAGTGATTTAAGATGGCAAAATTCTAGAGGCAATTCACCATAAAATTTATTTGATCGGAGTCTAAAAATTTTCAAATTTAAAAGTTTAGTCCCCAACCATCTTGGAATCATTCCTGTGAGTCCATTTTCAGCAAAATCAATTTTCAACAATAGGGTGCAATTTTGCAATGATGGAGGTATAGTGCCAAAAAGTATGTTGTTGTGCATATCCAAAGATTTCAACTGATCCAAAAGCCTAATGGAATTTGGGATTCTTCCAATCAGTTGGTTATTGCCTATATTTATGACTTTTAACTGTGGCCAGTGCATCCAACAATTGGGAATTTCTCCAAATAACCGAATCCTCCCAAATGAAGCATTTTAAGCTTATATGGCACATTTTGAGCATGACATAAGAAGTTAGAGACATCTTCTGAAAAGGAATTATTTGACAAATCTAACTCCGTTGTATAGCTAGAGATACGCGGTAAGGAGCCATTAAATTGGTTAGAGCCCAAGTACACAAGTTCATATACTGAGATACTTAGAATTTCACCTCGCAAATGGTTGTGTGAAAGATTAAGGAAACAAAATTCAAAAGATCTCCAAAACCAACTTGGAACCTCACTCTGCATTCCAGCGTTAGATATGTCCAACTCGACAATAGTATATTGATATTGTAACCAAATAGGAAATTGTGGACCCAACTTCTAACCACTTAGATAAAGCTCAAAAAGTTGGAACGGAGGTATCCAATTTAGACTAACATTCAACGTTAATCTATTTTCAGATGCTTGTAAATACCCCAACATGGTGAGATTAACAAAGTGATTTTCCGTCACTATGCCTTCTAACATGTTATCCGTAATGTGAAGAGTTTCTAACATTGGAAATGAATATCCTAAATTCTCTGAAAGTGGTCCATATAACTTGTTGTTATAAAGATTAACTCTTTGCAGCTTGTTGAGTTTTCCAATTGGCTTTGGTATCTCCCCCGTGATCATATTTTCAGAGAGATCAAGGTCTGACAAAGAAGTCAAGTTCCAAAGACTATTGGGAAGATGGCCATGGAATTGATTTGCAGAGATGCCAAGAGTTCTAAGGGATGTCAAATTCCAAGGATCATCAGGAAACGGACTTAAAAAACCACAATCATATAGTTGAAGTGAAATAAGGGTATCAAGGTTGAATATCCATCTAAAAATGACAGTGCTGAATTTATTAATTGCAAGATCAAGAACTTGAAGTGAAGATTTGTTATGGCAGTGATAATTTTGAAATATCACAATCAGTTAAATAAAGCTCACGCAAGGAAGGAAGCATATTATATTAGATACATAATAATCTAACTAATACTGAACAATAGTATACTAGTGATCTGACCTCGTATGAGAGCGGAAGCGTAGCCATGTAGATCTCCAGCCATAGTTGATGTTCCTGTTGTGTTGCCTCTTAACGGTAGACCGTGATGTTCCTGTTGTGTTGCCTCTTAACGGTAGACCGTTAGCCATGTTTTGCCTCAGACCTGACTCAGAACCCTAGATGGTCTATTGGTGTCTACTGAGCAGTCTGAGTACCGTAACTGAATGTGCTGTCTAATCCGTAAACCTGTATCCCATCAATCCAGGTTTATATTAGGCACAGAGTTTGGTTGACTAACAACTACTAGTTATTAAGTCCAACCAGACCACTTAATAAGCCTAGTCAACTTGCACGACTTAATTAAGGCCCTAATATATAATATATATTATTAGGGAAAATCTTACATTCTCCCACTTGGTGCAAGTACTAGCACAACCATCATCAAAGAACAAAACACACGAATCATATTGATACGTCCTCTATTTAATCAGAGTAGTATCCATTATGGTCACATGCATTTTAATTCTCCAACTTAGGTCCTTTATGAACAAACCCTATGTTTATTCTCGGTACCTTAAGGGATGTTTCTCAAAAAAATGTGCACAACTGAAGGAGAAAACACCACTACAAAAAAAGCCTATATAGTGACGGATTTAGCGACGGAAAAATTCCGTTGCTAATGTAGCGACGGAATAGCAACATTTTAGTGACGGATTTAATTTTTTGAAAGAAATGAACATTTAGCGACGGATTAACGACGGATTTGCGATAGATTTTGTGACGAAATATTTCCGTCATTAAATACGTAACTAATCTTAGCGGTAAATTTTGGCGCAAAATATAACGACAGATTAGCGACAGATTATTCACAAGCTAACACAAAAAATTGTAAAAATTGTAATTGTTACAATTAGCGACGGAATAAATAATCCGTCGCTACATAACGACGGATATACAATCCGTCACTAAACTTTGCAAGGCCACATTTTGTGTTTATAATTTAGCGACGGATTAATAATCCGTCGTTAAACTTTATAATGCAAAAAAATGTTATGCTTATAATAAATTATAATGTAGCGACGGATATAATAATCCGTCGCTATGTTTTACACAGCTATTTTATAAAATCTAGCGATGGATTTCGAATCCATCGCTATTTTTAATTTTAAATAAATTATTATAATCCTAAATTTGTAACCCTACGTCTCAGTTGATTGGGGATTATTCGTTAAATAAATAAATCTCACTGCTTATAATACAACAACGAGAGGCGGAGCGGAAAAAAAACGAAGAAGAAGAAGAAATCTGAACACAGAAGAAGAGGATTTCCGATTTTGTTGCAGGAAATCGCAGCACAGAAATGGCGTTCTCTCTTCTTTTGTTTCTGAGTTTGATTTTCTGTGTTATTGTGATGCTAAGCCCCTACTTGGCTTCCGCGGCGGCGGCGGCGAGCGGGGACAGCGAATTGGTGAGCTGGATGATGCCGGCGGGAGGTGCAGGGGCATGGTGGAGTGCCTGTCGGAGGCGGAGGAGCTGAAGATGGAGAACAAATCGAGCCGGCGCATATTAGCCACCACGTGGTACATCAGCTACGGTGAGATCTCTATCTATCTTGTTGGCCGAATGCTTTCACCTGATATCATCAAGACTTTAATGGGCGATGACTTCGCTGCAGACTTCTCAAAGGTAGAATTCTCCACTATGTTTTCATGTTTCTTGTATGAGCCTAGTGCATTGTAGAAAATAGATGGTATAGGAGGTCTCATGAATTTGACTTGTCCATTCTGGTCAAATATAATTTTGACTCTATATAAAGATGGGAGTTAGATTAGTGGACAGTATTTGGTCACATTCTCCCAGCTAACAATTCTGGTGGGATTTAATTGCACATTAACAATTATAAAACAAAAGAATAACCCATTGGTTATAAAACTAGTTTATCCACTGTACTGAATAGAAAATGCTTTATTTTGTTTTATGTTCAGCTGTAAAGTTTGATAGGATGTGTACTGAATCTTTGACATTTGCTAAATGAGAAAGATTGATTGTAATTGGGTCTCTCAAATAGAATTAATATTTCTTTGCATCTGCAATGGTGTATTTAAAGCTCTATGTTCAACAAGACAACAACATGTGTTGACATAAGAGTTACCATGTGTAGAAGCATCAACTAGAATTTTCCTAGAAACTTCTGGATTTTGAATCTTTGCTAAGGAGTAGGATTTCCTAGCGAGTATACTTCCATAAAGAAAATGTTGGTTATGTTTTGTACTTTGTTAAATATTCTCTGGTTTGTCTATTCTTCTAAATCCCTGATGACCAGGTTTGCATTCGCGAACAAGACAATGAAATGTCAAGAAAGTTAATGGGCTTGCTTAGGAAGTACCATCAAAGTGATCAATCATATTATCAAATTATGTCACCTTGTGAGGCAAGGTGAACAACCCAGAGAAGGTTTTTTCCTACTCTATCATCTAGTTGAGTCCCCATGTTTCCAAGCTTTTGTGTTGTGATGCCATTCACTAATTGTTGCTAAGTTGTGGCATAATTTCCATCTTATCAGGGCATTTTTATCTGCCTTTTCAATTGGCAATCATCACATTCACTAATTGTTGCTAAGTTGTGGCATAATTTCCATCTTATCAGGGCGTTTTTATCTGCCTTTTTCAATTGGCAATCATCACAGAGTCAGGTGTTTCGTCCAGTTATGGTCCTTGATCCTTCGCTGAAAAAGAAGTGAAAGTGGGAGTCAATGATGCACTCGGGATCAAAGCCGTGAGGTTCTGCGTCTGTCTGGATGGAAGGAATATTAGGTAGACGCTATACACTTGCTTTGATGCCTGGAGAACAAACAAGAGTCAAGAAGGGAAAGGGGGGCAAAAGAAAAGTAAAATGACCATCTTTGCCTTTCATAATTCTGTGTTTAAAAATGTTGAGTTATATCTTCTTTTTTAAAGATTATGTGTATTGCTATATTTGGCACCATTTCTAATGATGTAACACTTCACGATGTTATACTTTTGTTTTTGTTATTGACATTGAATTTTTTAATATAATATATTTTGTAATTATAGTATTGAAGTATTATATTATAAATTTAATACAGGTATGTAATATTTTGATTAATCGATAGATTTTAAAAAAAAAAAATTAAAATTTAGCGACGGGCAAAAATTGTAGTAAATTTGTAGCTAAATACAATAAAGAACGACGAAATTTTTTATTGCTAAATTAGCGACGGAATTTTCCGTCGTTATTCCCTAACAAATTGGTCATTCGAACGTCGCGGAAAAGGAAATTTGCGACGGATATTTTTAAGTTTAGCGACAGAAAAATTCCGTCACTAAATTCCCCACCATTAGTTGGACATACTAAATAATCAATTTTTGGTTCCAATTAAAGTCCAACTAAATAATGAAGATATAATTCCCCACCATAGTTGGACATACTAAAAAAAACAAAATACATCTTCCAAAACCAAGTTAGAATTTGGCTCAAAAGATACATTTTAGTATTATTGGAATCCAAAAGATGTATGTCAAATCACGTAACTTACTACAGTTAGTCCGAAGAACCGAGCAAGATTCGTGGATCAATTAATAGAAGTGACTAAATTTTGGGAAGTGACTGAAAAACATGTTTTGCCAATGCAAATCATGAAACTTAGAATTATAATTGAACTAAATTATAAATTCTAAGAATTGTGATAAAATTATTATCTAATGGGTTAAGGGATTTATTGACATAAAACTTGCCTGTGGGCTAAAGTTTTAATTCTATTAAATCCAATTAAACCCTTATGATAATATTCTATCTCAATTACTAAAGAGCCAGAAGAATCTAGTGACATAAAACTTGCTTGTGGGCTAAAGTTTTACTCAATTAGATCCAACTGAAAAACGTTATTTATGATGAAACCATTATCAAATGAGTTGAAGAATCAAATGACATAAAACCTGCCTGTAGGCTAAAGTTTTAGTCAATAAGATTCATTGCTATCATTATGATAAAAACTTAAGAGATCATGTTCCATTTCTTAATCCCTGTGGGCAAATTAAGAAATATGACCTAAATTACATCATAAAATTAAACTTCATGATAGAATTGGAAATTATTTATAAATAACCATAAAGTAAATAAATTGATTTATTTCTATCGTCACTGATAAAACTACTAAACTACATTCCGATACATAATTGCCTGTGGGCTAAATTATGACCGTAGTCCAGTATTTCATCCTGATTAATTATAAAAATATAACGAAATTGCCTGTGGGCTAAATTTCATCATATTACATACAATTAATCACAAATGATATGTCCAAAACTTTATGTGATCAAAATAAACCACTTAATATATAATTTTAACAGATTAAGGATGTTGTGGCTACTCCCAAACCAAATTAAAATTATAAGATCACTAGACAATTATCAAATCCTTGCATAAACTTTATGTGATTAAAACTTAATAATCTTAGGTAGCTGAACATGCTGTAGCATTTCCTTAATTAACCAAGATTGAAAACTCAAGATATTTCAGTAAATTAAAGATGCTTTGGCTATTCTTTAATAAACCGAAATAAAATCACATTGGCAAGAAATACTTAAAATTTTGACAAATAGATTATACCAGATTGTGATGGGAAAATCTAAATATACTCCAAGGAAAGGCGGTTAGAGACTAAGTCTCACTGAAAACCAATTCCTTAAATAAAGTATCAATTTAAGGAGACTAATGGCACAAGATGTTCTTAATTCATGGCCATTAAAACTAGTATGCCTCACCGATTCATATATACTTAATGTATAACTGTTTGGGGTATAAACCAGTAAACTGTATGGTATACACCAGAAAACTGTGGGGTTCACCTATGATTAAAGCTTAAATGGTGAACTAAAAGTAGCGGACTAAACGTGCTTAAATTCAGGCACTACCGCAACTAAAGTTTATGCATAAGTCCAACTTAAATAGGAACTAATATAATTCCATCTCAAAGTATGCATTGCTAAAGGCATAATAAAATTGCATAATTTAAAACATAATATTATGCTTAGGACGAATATGCATAAAATTAAACATTAAACTCATATATTCTAAATAAAATGCATAACTTAAAGCAAATTTACAATATGAGATTTTAAAGTATAAACTTAATATTCAAACACCGATGAGTCCAAACCAAAAGAGACCCAACATTTTGAATAATAATGTACTGAATATATAGTTTAAAATTTTTAAACTATAAGCCCATGGTAAAATGTTTTAATGCATGAAGATCAAATTCATGAGAAATAACTGAATTTACAAATTCAAACAATATCAAACCAAAAGGATATGCTATCATTTGTAAATGAAAATGTCATAAACCCTAATTGCATAATTAAACTTAATATTATGCACTTAATGTGATCGAATGCATAAAACAATCTAAAGAGTATGAACCAACTAAAGAATATGAATTTAAACTAAATATTCATTTATTCATATACTTAACCAAATATGGGCAATCATAATTCAAAGAACTAAATGAATTATGGAATTAATGGCAAAAGTCATTTGCCTAGAAAATATGTTTTTTTTTTCCAAAATTACTAAATTGATTCAAAATCACTCTCCATAATCCAGTTGATAATATTATTATTATTAATGGCAAAATTGCAAATAATCAAAATAGCAATAAATAGCCATAATAATATTATCACATTAAGTAGGAGACTAAATATGGAAAAACAATGGTTAAAACCTCTAACACTTATAAATGTTTTCAGATAAAATTTTAAAAAATTTAATAAAATTTGAAGTCCGAAAAACATTAATTCAAGAAAAC
The DNA here is from genome assembly GCF_001879475.1 of Ipomoea nil. NCBI lineage: Eukaryota > Viridiplantae > Streptophyta > Magnoliopsida > Solanales > Convolvulaceae > Ipomoea > Ipomoea nil. The sequence goes on from NW_017618572.1 coordinate 308,258, forward strand.
TATTTTCTTAACTGGAATATTGTCACATAAATTTATTTGAAAACAATTCAAGATACATATCTGAATACCATAACAATATTAGTGTCATCATTAATTAATTATTAATAGTAATAAGTAACATTATAATCACTATTAACATTAATAATAATGACAAATCAAAGTATGGTAATGCACCTTTTAATGTTTCCATTTTCCTAAGGGGGCGTTTGGTTCACGGAATCTTAGATTACCCAGGTAATAGGATTACCTCCAGGAAAGTAATGTGAGATGTTGGGAATGTAAGATTACCTTGTGTGTTTGGTTTGGATAGTGTAATATAATATTACCTTGTTTGGTTCAAGGTTATATTTTAGGTTATATGGATCAATTTACAATAATGTCCTCAATAATATATTATATATATATATATATATATATATATGTATGTATATATGTATAATGTGTGTTATTTATTTATATGTATGAATGTAATCGATGCTTAAATATTAAAAAATTAAATATATATATATTATTATATACATATATTATTATTATTATTATTATTTATTATTATTATTATTATTATTATTATTATTATTATTATTATAAGGATTAGTTAACAAGGGCAAAGTTGGTAATCTAAGATTACCTAAAAAATTGGAGGTAATCAATTACCTTGAAACATTACCGCCACATCAGCTTTCAGGTAATATAACATTACCAGGTAATCTTATAACTTGAACCAAACAAGGTAATATAACATTACCAGACTCAGATTACCTAGATAATCTAAGATGACCTGAACCAAACGCCCCCTAAAGATAAAATATGCAGCTAGTCCAAATTAGCGGTTAACTGTAACTGTAGCACTAATTATCAATAATAACCATAGAAGATAATTAATGGCTAACATTAATGATGCAAACCGCATCTGCCCATTGCGCTAACAACGATGACGATCCACAAGAGAAGAAAAGACTCCAGAATTCTCCCAATCTTCACTATCGGTGTCAATAAACTCGATGCGTCCAATGGTACGTTAAAAAATTTATTGGTAGGACTTAATTACCAACATTAATAGTCATGTAAAATGAAGTGGTAATCATGCCAATGTACCAAATATAGCAGATTACCATTAGATTATAATTATTATGAAAAGTAATAAAATGAGATTAGCCCCTAAACTTAATAACAGTAATTAATAATGCTAATTAATCAATAAGGAAAAATTTTAATTAAGGGATGCCAAATACTAATCTCAATTTTACCACATAATAATTAACCATGACTATTATGATACTTAGGGAGACTAAAGTTAAGGTAATAACCAAATTACCATTATATAGACAATATACCAACTATATTGCTTTTGCCATAAAATTAAAGACTTAATATTATTATTAAGGCCCTGAAAAACTATTGATAGATTAAAAATTTAATCGAACTTAAAAATAGTTATAGTTCTTAATGGCCAAAATAACAATTAAATCCTTAATGTCTCTAAACAGGCCAAAACGATAATTATAGCACTTAATCACTCAAATTAGGCACATAAACCTCAATGACCCAAGTGAATTATAACATGAATAAAAAATGGTCTAAGTACTGAAATAGACCCAAAACTTAATATTATTACCAACGATGAATACCAAAATATGGTAGTTAGTAATAATTAAAACTTAAGAAACATGTTATAAGGACTTATAATTATTATTAGAATATCAAACAAAATGGTGGATCCATACTTTAATGACCCTATATAGGTCCCAAATAGCTTGTTCAAAGTAGGTTCTAAAGTCC
>NW_017618572.1:310136-362636 GCF_001879475.1 Ipomoea nil
TCGCAGCACAGAAATGGCGTTCTCTCTTCTTTTGTTTCTGAGTTTGATTTTCTGTGTTATTGTGATGCTAAGCCCCTACTTGGCTTCCGCGGCGGCGGCGGCGAGCGGGGACAGCGAATTGGTGAGCTGGATGATGCCGGCGGGAGGTGCAGGGGCATGGTGGAGTGCCTGTCGGAGGCGGAGGAGCTGAAGATGGAGAACAAATCGAGCCGGCGCATATTAGCCACCACGTGGTACATCAGCTACGGTGAGATCTCTATCTATCTTGTTGGCCGAATGCTTTCACCTGATATCATCAAGACTTTAATGGGCGATGACTTCGCTGCAGACTTCTCAAAGGTAGAATTCTCCACTATGTTTTCATGTTTCTTGTATGAGCCTAGTGCATTGTAGAAAATAGATGGTATAGGAGGTCTCATGAATTTTGACTTGTCCATTCTGGTCAAATATAATTTTGACTCTATATAAAGATGGGAGTTAGATTAGTGGACAGTATTTGGTCACATTCTCCCAGCTAACAATTCTGGTGGGATTTAATTGCACATTAACAATTATAAAAACAAAAGAATAACCCATTGGTTATAAAAACTAGTTTATCCACTGTACTGAATAGAAAATGCTTTATTTTGTTTTATGTTCAGCTGTAAAGTTTGATAGGATGTGTACTGAATCTTTGACATTTGCTAAATGAGAAAGATTGATTGTAATTGGGTCTCTCAAATAGAATTAATATTTCTTTGCATCTGCAATGGTGTATTTAAAGCTCTATGTTCAACAAGACAACAACATGTGTTGACATAAGAGTTACCATGTGTAGAAGCATCAACTAGAATTTTCCTAGAAACTTCTGGATTTTGAATCTTTGCTAAGGAGTAGGATTTCCTAGCGAGTATACTTCCATAAAGAAAATGTTGGTTATGTTTTGTACTTTGTTAAATATTCTCTGGTTTGTCTATTCTTCTAAATCCCTGATGACCAGGTTTGCATTCGCGAACAAGACAATGAAATGTCAAGAAAGTTAATGGGCTTGCTTAGGAAGTACCATCAAAGTGATCAATCATATTATCAAATTATGTCACCTTGTGAGGCAAGGTGAACAACCCAGAGAAGGTTTTTTCCTACTCTATCATCTAGTTGAGTCCCATGTTTCCAAGCTTTTGTGTTGTGATGCCATTCACTAATTGTTGCTAAGTTGTGGCATAATTTCCATCTTATCAGGGCATTTTTATCTGCCTTTTTCAATTGGCAATCATCACATTCACTAATTGTTGCTAAGTTGTGGCATAATTTCCATCTTATCAGGGCGTTTTTATCTGCCTTTTCAATTGGCAATCATCACAGAGTCAGGTGTTTCGTCCAGTTATGGTCCTTGATCCTTCGCTGAAAAAGAAGTGAAAGTGGGAGTCAATGATGCACTCGGGATCAAAGCCGTGAGGTTCTGCGTCTGTCTGGATGGAAGGAATATTAGGTAGCTATACACTTGCTTTGATGCCTGGAGAACAAACAAGAGTCAAGAAGGGAAAGGGGGGCAAAAGAAAAGTAAAATGACCATCTTTGCCTTTCATAATTCTGTGTTTAAAAATGTTGAGTTATATCTTCTTTTTTTAAAGATTATGTGTATTGCTATATTTGGCACCATTTCTAATGATGTAACACTTCACGATGTTATACTTTTGTTTTTGTTATTGACATTGAATTTTTTAATATAATATATTTTGTAATTATAGTATTGAAGTATTATATTATAAATTTAATACAGGTATGTAATATTTTGATTAATCGATAGATTTTAAAAAAAAAAAATTAAAATTTAGCGACGGGCAAAAATTGTAGTAAATTTGTAGCTAAATACAATAAAGAACGACGAAATTTTTTATTGCTAAATTTAGCGACGGAATTTTCCGTCGTTATTCCCTAACAAATTTGGTCATTCGAACGTCGCGGAAAGGAAATTTGCGACGGATATTTTTAAGTTTAGCGACAGAAAATTCCGTCACTAAATTCCCCACCATTAGTTGGACATACTAAATAATCAATTTTTGGTTCCAATTAAAGTCCAACTAAATAATGAAGATATAATTCCCACCATAGTTGGACATACTAAAAAAAACAAAATACATCTTCCAAAACCAAGTTAGAATTTGGCTCAAAAGATACATTTTAGTATTATTGGAATCCAAAAGATGTATGTCAAATCACGTAACTTACTACAGTTAGTCCGAAGAACCGAGCAAGATTCGTGGATCAATTAATAGAAGTGACTAAATTTTGGGAAGTGACTGAAAAACATGTTTTGCCAATGCAAATCATGAAACTTAGAATTATAATTGAACTAAATTTATAAATTCTAAGAATTGTGATAAAATTATTATCTAATGGGTTAAGGGATTTATTGACATAAAAACTTGCCTGTGGGCTAAAGTTTTAATTCTATTAAATCCAATTAAACCCTTATGATAATATTCTATCTCAATTACTAAAGAGCCAGAAGAATCTAGTGACATAAAACTTGCTTGTGGGCTAAAGTTTTACTCAATTAGATCCAACTGAAAAACGTTATTTATGATGAAACCATTATCAAATGAGTTGAAGAATCAAATGACATAAAACCTGCCTGTAGGCTAAAGTTTTAGTCAATAAGATTCATTGCTATCATTATGATAAAAAACTTAAGAGATCATGTTCCATTTCTTAATCCCTGTGGGCAAATTAAGAAATATGACCTAAATTTACATCATAAAATTAAACTTCATGATAGAATTGGAAATTATTTATAAATAACCATAAAGTAAATAAATTGATTTATTTCTATCGTCACTGATAAAACTACTAAACTACATTCCGATACATAATTGCCTGTGGGCTAAATTATGACCGTAGTCCAGTATTTCATCCTGATTAATTATAAAAATATAACGAAATTGCCTGTGGGCTAAATTTCATCATATTACATACAATTAATCACAAATGATATGTCCAAAACTTTATGTGATCAAAATAAACCACTTAATATATAATTTTAACAGATTAAGGATGTTGTGGCTACTCCCAAACCAAATTAAAATTATAAGATCACTAGACAATTATCAAATCCTTGCATAAACTTTATGTGATTAAAACTTAATAATCTTAGGTAGCTGAACATGCTGTAGCATTTCCTTAATTAACCAAGATTGAAAACTCAAGATATTTCAGTAAATTAAAGATGCTTTGGCTATTCTTTAATAAACCGAAATAAAATCACATTGGCAAGAAATACTTAAAATTTTGACAAATAGATTATACCAGATTGTGATGGGAAAATCTAAATATACTCCAAGGAAAGGCGGTTAGAGACTAAGTCTCACTGAAAACCAATTCCTTAAATAAAGTATCAATTTAAGGAGACTAATGGCACAAGATGTTCTTAATTCATGGCCATTAAAACTAGTATGCCTCACCGATTCATATATACTTAATGTATAACTGTTTGGGGTATAAACCAGTAAACTGTATGGTATACACCAGAAAACTGTGGGGTTCACCTATGATTAAAGCTTAAATGGTGAACTAAAAGTAGCGGACTAAACGTGCTTAAATTCAGGCACTACCGCAACTAAAGTTTATGCATAAGTCCAACTTAAATAGGAACTAATATAATTCCATCTCAAAGTATGCATTGCTAAAGGCATAATAAAATTGCATAATTTAAAACATAATATTATGCTTAGGACGAATATGCATAAAATTAAACATTAAACTCATATATTCTAAATAAAATGCATAACTTAAAGCAAATTTACAATATGAGATTTTAAAGTATAAACTTAATATTCAAACACCGATGAGTCCAAACCAAAAGAGACCCAACATTTTGAATAATAATGTACTGAATATATAGTTTAAAATTTTTAAACTATAAGCCCATGGTAAAATGTTTTAATGCATGAAGATCAAATTCATGAGAAATAACTGAATTTACAAATTCAAACAATATCAAACCAAAAGGATATGCTATCATTTGTAAATGAAAATGTCATAAACCCTAATTGCATAATTAAACTTAATATTATGCACTTAATGTGATCGAATGCATAAAACAATCTAAAGAGTATGAACCAACTAAAGAATATGAATTTAAACTAAATATTCATTTATTCATATACTTAACCAAATATGGGCAATCATAATTCAAAGAACTAAATGAATTATGGAATTAATGGCAAAAGTCATTTGCCTAGAAAATATGTTTTTTTTTTCCAAAATTACTAAATTGATTCAAAATCACTCTCCATAATCCAGTTGATAATATTATTATTATTAATGGCAAAATTGCAAATAATCAAAATAGCAATAAATAGCCATAATAATATTATCACATTAAGTAGGAGACTAAATATGGAAAAACAATGGTTAAAACCTCTAACACTTATAAATGTTTTCAGATAAAATTTTAAAAAATTTAATAAAATTTGAAGTCCGAAAAACATTAATTCAAGAAAACTATTTTCTTAACTGGAATATTGTCACATAAATTTATTTGAAAACAATTCAAGATACATATCTGAATACCATAACAATATTAGTGTCATCATTAATTAATTATTAATAGTAATAAGTAACATTATAATCACTATTAACATTAATAATAATGACAAATCAAAGTATGGTAATGCACCTTTTAATGTTTCCATTTTCCTAAGGGGGCGTTTGGTTCACGGAATCTTAGATTACCCAGGTAATAGGATTACCTCCAGGAAAGTAATGTGAGATGTTGGGAATGTAAGATTACCTTGTGTGTTTGGTTTGGATAGTGTAATATAATATTACCTTGTTTGGTTCAAGGTTATATTTTAGGTTATATGGATCAATTTACAATAATGTCCTCAATAATATATATATATATATATATATATATATATATATGTATGTATATATGTATAATGTGTGTTATTTATTTATATGTATGAATGTAATCGATGCTTAAATATTAAAAAAATTAAATATATAAATATACACATATATATTTGATTATATAAACATATATTAATTATTATTATTATTATTATTATTATTATTATTATTATTATTATTATTATTATTATTATTATATAAGGATTAGTTAACAAGGGCAAAGTTGGAATAATGCAAGGTAATCTAAGATTACCTAAAAAATTGGAGGTAATCACATTACCTTGAAACATTACCGCCACATCAGCTTTCAGGTAATATAACATTACCAGGTAATCTTATAACTTGAACCAAACAAGGTAATATAACATTACCAGACTCAGATTACCTAGATAATCTAAGATGACCTGAACCAAACGCCCCCTAAAGATAAAATATGCAGCTAGTCCAAATTAGCGGTTAACTGTAACTGTAGCACTAATTATCAATAATAACCATAGAAGATAATTAATGGCTAACATTAATGATGCAAACCGCATCTGCCCATTGCGCTAACAACGATGACGATCCACAAGAGAAGAAAAGACTCCAGAATTCTCCCAATCTTCACTATCGGTGTCAATAAACTCGATGCAGCGTCCAATGGTACGTTAAAAAATTTATTGGTAGGACTTAATTACCAACATTAATAGTCATGTAAAATGAAGTGGTAATCATGCCAATGTACCAAATATAGCAGATTACCATTAGATTATAATTATTATGAAAAGTAATAAAATGAGATTAGCCCCTAAACTTAATAACAGTAATTAATAATGCTAATTAATAATAATTACAATAAAGGAAAAATTTTAATTAAGGGATGCCAAATACTAATCTCAATTTTACCACATAATAATTAACCATGACTATTATGATACTTAGGGAGACTAAAGTTAAGGTAATAACCAAATTACCATTATATAGACAATATACCAACTATATTGCTTTTGCCATAAAATTAAAGACTTAATATTATTATTAAGGCCCTGAAAAACTATTGATAGATTAAAAATTTAATCGAACTTAAAAAATAGTTATAGTTCTTAATGGCCAAAATAACAATTAAATCCTTAATGTCTCTAAACAGGCCAAAACGATAATTATAGCACTTAATCACTCAAATTAGGCACATAAACCTCAATGACCCAAGTGAATTATAACATGAATAAAAAATGGTCTAAGTACTGAAATAGACCCAAAACTTAATATTATTACCAACGATGAATACCAAAATATGGTAGTTAGTAATAATTAAAACTTAAGAAACATGTTATAAGGACTTATAATTATTATTAGAATATCAAACAAAATGGTGGGATCCATACTTTAATGACCCTATATAGGTCCCAAATAGCTTGTTCAAAGTAGGTTCTAAAGTCCATAGACACATGAAATTAAAATGTGCTCAAAATTAAGAGGAAACCAAACAAGCTACTTTAGTAGGTCATAATACCTAAAATGACCTAAGGATCCAAAATTGAATGATGTTTAATAGTGAATTTATGAGTTAATAATATGCTAAATCCAACCTTAATGCATACTTTATGAATGTATAACTATAACACTAATTTATGAATATACATAGCATGCTTGGATTTGCATATTAATATATTATTAACCCATATATCGTAAATAAATTGCAATATTTCAGACAATTAAATATAACCTCAATATTAAATTAAAATTCAAATAGCAAATTTAAATCTTAATATTTGCCAAAAGTTGAATAATAATTTAATTATGAATTTAATGTCAAAATTAAGGAAACTAAAGGGCATCAATATTTCAAAATTATACAATTACTTTATATTTACCATTTGCCAAAATAATATACAATATTAATTATGGTAATATAAATATGGCAATTTAAATTAAATAATTACCATGTACCATAATTAATATGTATTATATTAAATGAAGCAAATAAAATATGGTAAATAAAGGAAAAATTTAGAAAGTGGCATACCAGGAACCTGCACACTGCATCAGTTTTCCAAGCCGATCTTTCTTCCTCAGCATGGCCAATAAAACAGTGCCATCTATCCTTGACGAGGAGCGACCAATGCCTGAGTTGGCGCCATCAGTGGGCACGGCGTGCACTACAGAGGCAGGAACCCAACCCAACGGCAAACGTCTCCCAAATTTTTCCGCCGCAGCACCAACAATCGCCGTCGTCCTACATCGCAAAATCCTCGGATTCCTTTTGTTGTCGCCCGTGGCCCGTGAACCAGTCAGCCCCTTCTTCCATAGCATCTCCGGTCGGCGAGCTTCCATGAAACACCCAACGGAATCCGACGCCACTGAAGGAAGAAGAGAGAGAGAGCTGACACCAAGACAGTATTGACGCCTGAATGTGCAGCATCTAATGACTGATTTCCAACGAACACTGCCACGACTCTGTAATTTGTTACCTCGAACCGTATTCCTCCAGCCAAAATTCGATGGCGGTGTATCCCAAAAAGAAACGGCAACAACTTAGCAACAACAATAAATCAAGTCCAGAAGACAATATTTCGAAAAACAACATATACTAAAATCAATGTATATGATATTAATTAATTTTGATTTTAGGCAATACAACCAACTAAGCAGAGATTGATAAAGGCTCTGATACCAAATGTTAGATACATAATAATCTAACTAATATTGAACAATAGTAAACTAGTGATCTGACCTCGTATGAGAGCGGAAGCGTAGCCATGTAGGGATCTCCAGCCATAGTTGATGCTGTTGTGTTGCCTCTTAACGGTAGACTGTTAGCCATGTTTTGCCTCAAACCTGACTCAGAACCCTAGATGGTCTATTGGTGTCTACTGAGCAGTCTGAGTACCGTAACTGAATGTGCTGTCTAATCCGTAAACCTATATCCCATCAATCCAGGTTTATATTAGGCACAGTGTTTGGTTGACTAACAACTACTAGTTATTAAGTCCGAACCAGACCACTTAATAAGCCTAGTCAACTTGCACCACTTAATTAAGGCCCTATTATATAATATATAATATATATTATTAGGGAAAATCTTACATATTAATCACCTCAGCCCAATTATGTACCATGCTAAGATTAGCAAAAGACAAGTCCAATACTTTTAAATTTGAGAGACTAGATAACCAATCAAGGCTGTCAGCTTTGAGAGCCTCGTCTATCAAACGTAAAGTATGCAAATGTGAAAGGTTTCCAAGTTGATGGGGGATGATTCCTTCAAAGCTTGTGAAAGATAGATCAATATATTGCAAATTTACCAAAGATCCAATGAAATTGGGGATGTGAGACTCACTGAAATTGATACCTCTAAGATTGAGGTAACGTAATTGTTTCACTTCAAGCAAACAAGAACTAAGTTTACCTCTTGGAAGATTATCCTCAAGATTAGTTGATAGATGGAGTTCAATGACATGACCGGTTACATTATCACACACAATTCCTTCCCATTCCTTCCCATTTAGTGCAACAATCAGCTCTATCCTTAGAATTTTTGACTCCTCCTTGAAGCACAATAGCGCCTGTTTCTCCTCTTCCTTGCAAATCCCAGTATTGTTGCTTCCGCTACAAATGCACAACCCCGTAACTAGAAAGATGAGGAAGGTGACGAGGAAGTGATCAATTTGAGATAAAGATGTCCCCATGATGAGAAAACTTTTAACAGTTTCAAAAGGGAAAATATATGTTTAGTTGGTTTTATCTTGAAGGCTTGAACGATAATTGTATATATATACACATGCTATGACATTAGTCGTCAACACCGATTAGGTTGCAATATTTTCCTGGAAGCATCACCGAAAATGATAGCAAAAAATTAAAATTTTTAAAAAATTGGATTATTTGGCCCACAACGCATTTTAGTTGACTCGTCTTATTTTTATTCAAAGTCTTCAGGAAAGCTCCCATTATCATTTAGGCAATTTATATCGTGCACCACAGCGCACATAGTAATGTGTGTCCAGACACAAAACGCGGGCGTTTCATGTTAATGTCATACTAACGTCACTTTGTCCATCCGAACAGACCAAACCCCATTATGTGTGTTCAGTTAAAAATTTATGTGTATTGTGTTATGAGTTTACGTGCATTTAGTTGAGAGTTTATGTGTATTATTTTAACCAAACTCCATTATGTGTATTCAGTCAAAAGTTTATGTGTATTGTGTAATGAGTTTATGTGTATTCAGTAAGAGTTTATGTGTATTATGTTAACCAAATCCTATTATGTGTATTCAGTTAAAAGTTTATGTGTATTATGTATTATGTAGATTATGTGTATTCTGTTATGAATTTTGTGTATTCTGTTATGAGTTTATGTGCATTCGAAACAGATGATTTTTTTTTAACAACTTGACAAAACGACGTCGTTTTGGGAGGCGCAAAGTGCACAGTGCTATGTGCGCCCTAGTGCACAGTATCACGATTGTATCATTTGTTATATCACCAATACAAAACAAAAATGTCACTGTAATTTATAGGACGGGTACGTCATAAATTATATTAGTGTTAAATAAATTATAACTATATTTCAAATGATTACATTTACAATAATAAATAGAAATGTATATATCATTCAATCAATTTAAATTTCTATTTCAAACTAGCACATTTACAATTTACAATTTACAATAATATATATATATAGGAGGATGTTCAAGTGAGAACGAGTTGTCCAGGAAAGAACTAAGAATCACTCACAGTCGTTCACGTGTTCAAATCTAACGGATCAGAAACACTGATTTTTTTTGAGAAATTTGTAAACAATGCCCCTCTATAATTGACCAATTATCAATGTCGCCCTTGAATTATGAATGGTGTAAATGTTGCCCCTCAATTATCAAAATGGTGCACATATAGCCCCTCCCGTAACGGACCTGTGAGTCAACGTTAGTCTACACCGTTTAGTTGGGGGTAATTAAGTAATTTACTTTTTTTTCCTTTTTCTTTTTATATTTTCCATTTCCCCTCCTCATACCATCGCCATTGAAGGGAGCGTCGTTTTACCTTTTCTCTTTAAGTATGAGTGGAACCGTCACCCACTTCACCAACTCACTTTCGCCATTTTTTTTTCTATGTAAATTCCTCTCATACGCCACAAGTAATTGAAACGTTTTTCGTTGTTCGTATACTCTTTGGTGGATTTTGAAACCGTAATGGCAGCGGAGTAGATTCGCAGCAGAAAGCTCATTGTGGAGATATGTAATGCGAAGAATTTGATGCCTAAGGATGGGTAGGGCACCGCCGGTGCCTATGTTCTGGTGGATTTCGACGGCCAGCGACAGCGGACGGCGACTAAGTTTCGGGATCTGAACCCGCAGTGGGAAGAGCGACGACTAAGTTTCGGGATCTGAACCCGCAGTGGGAGGATTAAGATCGCCCGGAGTAGTTTTGTGCAGGAGGGATCGGAGGCGTTGGTTTACTATTCTCACATATTCGCGCATCGTTTTCTCACAGATTAAGGGCGAGATCGGCGTTAAGGTTTGGTACGTGGACGAGGAAGCGGTGCCGCCGCCTCCGGAAGATAAGACGAAGGCGCCGGCGGAGGAAAAGTCGCCGGAAAAGGTGGAAGAGGGGAGTCCACCGGCCGCGGACGGCGATAAGAAAGAACAGACCAGGAAGATCAGGAAAAGAAGCAGGAAATTTAGGAATTGAAGAAGAAGGAAGATTAGCTGCCAGAGGATCGGGAAAAAGTAAGAGGAAGCTACTCCTCCTCCTCCATAGCCATCGGCTGCTCAAACCTCCGCTTCGACATCGGGACCTGCCGGTTCTTCAATCAGCGATGGTCTCAAATGAGGATGGGAAAGGGAAAATATAAAAAGAAAAAGGAAAAAATAAGTAAATTACTTAATTACCCCAACTAAACAGTGTAGACTAACGTGGACTCACAGGCCTGTTACGGGAGGGGCTATATGTGCACCATTTTTATAATTGAGGGGCAACATTTACACCATTCATAATTCATGGGCGACATTGATAATTGGTCAATTATAGAAGGGCATTTTTTACAATTTTCCATTTTTTTTTTTTTAAACATGGTGCCATTTTAGTAAATAATTGAACATTGAAGTGCAAGTAATAGTTTTATATAGTGCACCAAAGTGCAAGTAAAATGTATTAAAAATGCAAATACAATGTACTCCGTATTAATAGTACAATAAATAATGTACGTTGAGAATCAATATTAAGTATCCCTCCAGCCGATAGCTAGAAGACTAATCTCCCGTCCCTACGGTCAGCGCACTAAGCGGTAGGGGACTGGCCAAATGTTTTGCTTTATTCACATAGGTGGGGATCGAAACGTTATCATTAGGTGCACTAATTAATATTAAACATGCACTATTAAGTGAAAATGGTTGCACTTTGAAGTGATTTTACTTGCATACTTGCACCAGTTAGTCAGTTACTTGCACTTTTCACACATTTTACTTGCACCAAAATTCGAGTTATATACGAAAATGCCACCACATTTTTTTTAAAATTACATATAATCTATTAAATCTGGACATATGGACAATTGCGATTGGTTCTTAGTTCTTTCCTGAACATTCGTTAGCGCATATATATATTTTAGGACTACGGTTTACCTTGCAATGTGGACCTGCAAGGTGAACCTAGTCCATGGTATAACAAGTGGCTAAATCATATTCCTTTTCATATTGATATTTTGCTCGGTTATTCCCTGTTCTTCTTGTATTCAAATAAATATATAGCTGCTTCTGAGTTGTGAGATGAGTCAATTTTCAAAGCTCTCATCAATTCTTTGATTTGCATGTCGTAGGTGGAGATGAGTTAGGAGGGTTTTCTTAAAGTTGGGAGGGAAATCTTCTTTCGTCTTCCAAGTTTATCGAGAGAGATAGAAAGGAAGAATGATTTTGATGAGGGTGAGTTTTAGTACTATAGCATGCTCGCACTCTTTGGCTCTGTTTATTAGAGTATTTCAAGGATGGACTCAAAAAGGAGTGAATCTTGAATGCAAGTTAATTAATAAGAAATCTGACTAAGATAAACTATTAAATTGGACCAATGCCAGAAACTATGCCAGAATTAAAATATGAAAGAACAAGAAATAAGAAATGCACCAAACACCAAGATAGTGGATTTAAAAGTATTTTTAGTCGTCAAAGAACGCATTAAGTCATATGATAGTTATAAGTCTTTAGTCTTCATTCTCATCAAGTCTTTTACCAATTGTTTAATGAATCTTCATCCACCACACGACTTCTTGTTTTGGTTCGCCAGCACTTACAAATATATGAACATGACATTTAAGAAAATTTTCATTTATGAATATATAATTGAATATGACATGGAAAAATTCCTTACTTTCTACACCAGCCATTTGCTTATTTAGCTTTTAGATCAGTCTCACTAAACTTTCATTGGTATTGTTTATTGTGGTTAATATTTCTTGCCTACTAGAGCATTGACTCAACCACGAGCTGAGACATAGGGTCTCTGATAATGGGGTATGTTTGCTTCATCCTGAGCACCGAAGAAGATCTGAACATTGATATGCTTCATCCTGAGCACCGAAGAAGAAGATCTGAACATTGATATGCAATTCAGATTAATGGAGATATTGTCTATGGACAGAAGAGCCGCAATAGAGTCAGATTTGGGTAGCAAGATCATTAACAATATCAAATAAGATTCAGGTTCTCCAAACGAATTCAGCTTCAATCTTGAAAAATAGTCAGAGATTCAAGTTTCGTGTAGCATTAAAAATTTGTTTCAATGTCTGATTGTAAGAATTGTTTTATCATTCTATCGATCTTATTGTAAACTTTTTATCATATGATTAATGAATTAGCTCTTTTATTTAAAAAAAAATAGAAATAAAAATATATACAGGAAAGCAAAAATAATCCAATTTGAATTACGTACTGAACCTGGATTTGGAGACGAACATTTCATACAAGATTTTATTAATTCTGACTCACCTCCTTTACTATAAAACTGTGAACCATCAATTTGGAACCGAATTGAAGCGGGTCGCGTAAGTGGTCACCTCATTAATTAGTTGACATGCAAGCTAAGGTACTTAACAGGAGCGTAACAGTCACCGTAATTTCTAATCCATGTGTCCCATCCCTGAAATACTCATCCCTGAAATACTCTAAGAGCATCCACATTGGTTGGGGAGAATGTGAAGATAATGTAAGAGTGATTAGGAAAGAGAATGTAGGAGGGGAGAGAAAAAAAAAAAGAAAAAAACAAAACAAAAAAAAAAATTAAAATAAAAAAAATAAAGTAATCTGACGCGTCAGGCGCGCCTGACGCGCCACCGGACGCGTGCAGTGCACGCGCCCGGCTTTCCTCTTGGACTGCGCGAGACGCGCAGTCCGTGCGTTGGCTGCATTACTTTCCATTTTTTTTTCTGACATTATGTTTGAACTTGCAGGATAAATATTTCAACAAATAACCCCACCCTACATTTGTTATTATCCCCACCCAAGATAATTCATCTGACATTATCTCCCTAATATCCACTGATGTGGATGCTCTAATAAACAGAGGGTGCGAGCATCTTTCTCCTTGCGAGCTTTGAAAGAAGAGCAGCTGCGCTGCCTGATAAAACCCTAATCGGGGTAATATCCTTTAGGTTTGGGCTGTTCTGTATGGTCTTCGGGCCAATCATTTGGGCTTATATAGTTCCGACTTACAGACCCGAACCCAAATACAATTTGACCTAACGATTAACAAACAAATACACACGCAGTAGTATAGATATAGATAATAGATACAAATATATTTATCAATTAATCACCCATCTGAAAGAAAGAAAAGAAAATGTCATATTATACATGAATTATTACACATATAATAATTTAGTGTCTTATACTAGATAAGAAATTAAATATTTATAAATGCACTTATATTAAACAAATAAATAAAATTCACATCAAGAAGAGTTTGGTTGCATTGGAACTACTAATATTTCAAAGCTAGCAAAGAAATAAAAATTATAAAATATAATTTATATATATTCACGTGATAAATTATAGAAAGGTTATACATACCCATCATATTAAAATCCTAATTGGATTAAAGTTGGCTTATCATACTAAAATACTAAAATTCTAACTGGTTTAAGATTAACTTATGGTTTCCCAATCATACTAAAATCGTTAAACATAATAACTAGCTAATACTATATAAACCATTCATCATTCTATAATTTTCTTCATCATTCTATAATCTTCTTTCATCATTCTATCATTCTACAAGCTATTTAGATATTATTAATCATGTTTACCAAGTTTGCTATATTGGTTTGGTTGTATTGTCTTCTTCTACAAGCATCAACTTTATATTATGTATATTATTTCAAAAATGGCAACTATAGAATCCTATTCCGGTTTATGAGTTTCATTACAACTTCTCAGCTTATCCTGATTATCCTTTACTCTTTGTTCAATCTCTTTCTTGAATGGATCTACAATGAATCCATTGATGATGATGATTTCATTGATGATGATGATTATGAATTCATTGATGATGATGATGATGACGACGACGATGATGATAGCAGTGACGATAGCGACGATGATGATGATAGTAGTGATGATAGCGACGACGATGATGATAGCAGTGATGATGATCATAGTGGTGATGACTACGTCGATGATAACGGTAACGACAACGACAATGATAGCAATGATCGTGATGATGACGATGATAGCGGTGACGATGATGACAATAGTGAAGATGATGATAATAGTGAAAGGTGGGTAAAACTTAAAACTGGATGTGAAAAATATGAGTAGAATGGTTTCATAATATAACTAATCTTTCTTTTATATATATATATATACACACACGTTGGAATAGTAGTAGCAGATGCTCAATTGTTTTTAATTTTTTAAAAGTCTAGATACTAGATGTTGTAACCCCCAAAAAAAAAAAAAAAAAAAAAAAAAAAAAAAAAAAGAAAGAAGAAGAAGACAATTTTAATAAATTGATTAAATTGTTGACTTATAACAACAAACTTACAAGTTCGACTCCCAGTAGGAACAACTTATTAACATTTTTAGTTTGAGTCATCAACTATAAACAACCTAAATAGGTTCACAGAATAGCAATGCTAAATTTATCCCGTACACACCATCGAACAGTGATGAAGATTTCCCTCGTCACTCAAAAAAAAAAAAAATTGCCATCATAATAGGCTCCAATCGATAGTTGACATAATTCTGGTTACATGTATAGATTTTCCAAATGATGAAAGTATAGAGACTTAAAATTCACAGATCAGTCATAGCATCAAATTACTTGAGATTGTTAAAATACAGTACTGATGATACAGGCAGACCAAACTGTTGGCCAATTAACATAATAAACACATAAAATGCAGGGAACAATGCTACACCTCCAACTATCTGCTACAATGCCCACATCATAATTATGTGGCATGCTGAGATTAACATAACACAAATCCAATAACTGTAAATTTGAAAGATTGGATAAACAGTCAAGACTATTAGTCTTTATAAGGCAAGAGAGAGAGTAGAAGATTAAGCAGAGGCAATCTGAATAGGAGGGTGAACTGTCTGATTTTCATGCCCAGATGGGACTGAGTAATTCTGCTGTCCAAAGGCTCGAGGCAGAACGCGAGAGCAAGCTGATTTGTTTCAAAATCGGAAGCAGCTTGTGGTTCAGAGCCCCATTCTGGAGGGTGATTTTAGTTATTTCAAGCCTGCCTCAGTGGAAGAACTTCAGCCTGTCTGAGATCGAGATCGAGATCGCCACCAACAGTTTTCACAGTGAATTCCTTAAAATTTTCGAAAACTGGCTCTTATTGCAGGGAGAAACTTATGGATCAAACACCTTGCTTAGAATTCATAACTCTTCTATCGCAGGTTGTCAGAATAATAGAGAGCATGAAGCTAAGTTCAGAGAACAGAGTATTAGGAATTGAAGAAGAAGAATGAACTTTATTTATTACTGTCATAACTGCCATATTACAGGAGAATATAACATTGTCATTCAGTTCTAAACTTTCATCCAACTCTGTATAGCTAGAAGCATTAAGCACTCAAAGCATGTGCCCATACTAAAACAGACTTCAACTTCTTATCTAAAAATTTAAAATAAGCAATCCTCCAAGATTTTACAAGAAACAAAGAACCATAGATGCATCCAAACCCCACTGCAAATCCTATAACCATGCTAACATAAAACCAATCCACTTCACAACAATCATCTCTTTTGCTTTCATTTTTGGGAATTTGACCATCATCAATACTGCTACAGCTTTTTGAGAGCGGAGGGCCGCAGAGGTTGTTGCCAATGTAACACGAAGCATTAAAGCCTTGCAATTGAGTACTTGAAGGTATCTTCCCAGATAGGTTGTTATAGGACAGGTCTAAAACACCCAAAAATGACAAACCTGAGAAGCTTGATGGAATTTTTCCTGAAAGTTGATTTCTTGAAAGATCAATGGATTCTAATAACTTCATATTTCCCATCTCCATGGGGATATTTCCTGTCAAATTGTTTCTTGATAAATTCAAAGATTTCAATTTCACAAGATTCGTCAATTCAATTGGAATATCCCCATTAAAGTTGTTATTAGAAAAATCCATGCTAACAAACAACATTAGAATGGTAGTGAAATACTCGTACTCATGTCCTTTTGTAGTTACTAAAGCACTTTCACCAAAGCTCCCAGAATATGATGATGAATACCTCCATTCAAAGAATCCAACCGGAACCTCCCCTTCATCATCAGTCATTGCAGTGAGATTTTTAAGGCACTTAGGTATCACACCAGTGAGGTTGTTATTGGAAATATCTAAAATGCGAAGAGATGTAAGATGACAGAACTCTGGAGACAATTCACCATTAAACTTATTTGATCGGAGCCTTAAGATTATCAAATCTGAAAGAGAAGTCCCCAACCATCTTGGAATCTTCCCTGTGAATCCATTTTCAGCCAAATCAACTTTCAATAGGGAGGAGCAATTTTGCAGTAGTGGTATCGGGCCAGAAAGCATGTTTTTGTGCATGTCCAAAGATTCCAATTTACTCAAAAGCCTAATGGAATTTGGAATGCTTCCAATCAATTTATTTTCCTTCATATTTAAAACTTCTAAGTATGGCCAATGCATCCAACAATCTGGAATTTCTCCAAATAAATCATTTCCTCCCAAATGAAGTATTCTGAGGTCATATTGCACCTTTTGTGCATGGCATAAGAAGTTAGAAATATTTCCTGAGAATGAATTGTTTGACAAGTCTAACACAATTATGTGGATAGAAATATGAGGTAAGGGACCACTAAATTGGTTAGAGCTCAAGTACACTGATAAAGACATACCAATCTCTCTAGTTGAATGAGATGGTATGTTTTGAATTTGGCCTCGCAATTGGTTGTGTGAAACATTAACTAATTCAATTTGAGAAGAAAAGTTCCATAACCAAGTTGGAAGCTCACCCTCTATTCCAGCATTAGAAATGTCCACAAAAGAAATTTGATGTTGAGATTGCAACCAAAGAGGAAATTGAGGACCCAAATTCCAGCCACTTAGATAAAGCCGATCAAGTTGGAAGGGAGGTGTCCAGTTTGGATTGACACGCATGGTTAATCTATTTCCATATGCAGATAAAGTGGTTAACTTTGTGAGATTAACAAAGTGATTTTCTGTCACTATGCCTTCCAACTTGTTATATGAAATGTACAAACTTTCAATCATTGGAAATGAATACCCCAAATTCTCAGGAAGAGTTCCGCATAACCTGTTTGTTGCAAGATCAAGCACTTGTAGCTTGCTGAGATTTCCAATTTGCTTTGGTATCTCTCCAGTAAGCATATTACTAGAGAGAGAAAGCGCTTGCAACTTGCTGAGATTTTCAATTTGCTTTGGTATCTCTCCAGTAAGCATATTACTAGAGAGAGAAAGCGCTTGCAACTTGCTGAGATTTTCAATTTGCTTTGGTATCTCTCCAGTAAGCATATTACTAGAGAGAGAAAGCGCTTGCAACTTGCTGAGATTTTCAATTTGCTTTGGTATCTCTCCAGTAAGCATATTACTAGAGAGAGAAAGCGCTTGCAACTTGCTGAGATTTTCAATTTGCTTTGGTATCTCTCCAGTAAGCATATTACTAGAGAGAGAAAGCGCTTGCAACTTGCTGAGATTTTCAATTTGCTTTGGTATCTCTCCAGTAAGCATATTACTAGAGAGAGAAAGCGCTTGCAACTTGCTGAGATTTTCAATTTGCTTTGGTATCTCTCCAGTAAGCATATTCCCATAGAGATAAAGGACAGACAAAGATGTCAAATTGGAAATAGAATTTGAAATGGTTCCTTGTAATTGGTTGGCACTAAGACGTAGTGACTCTAGATTGGTCAAATCGTAAATCTGATTTGGTATGTGTGAATTCAAGCGGTTACCAGAAACATCCAAATTTTTAAGGAATGTCAAGTTTGAGAAACCATTGGGTAAAGGGTCTTGCAATTGATTGGAACTTATGTCCAGAGATGCCAAGTGACTAAGACCAAACAATTGATGGGGTAATGAACCATTCAAATTATTGTTGGAGATGTCAAGAATACTCAGGGATGTCAAGTTCCAAGGACCATCAGGGAGTGGACTTAGAAAACCAGAAAATGTTAGATCAAGAGAAACAAGGTTATTGAGATTAAACATCCATTTAGGAAAAACAGTGTTGAATTCATTAAAGGAAAGATCAAGGACTTCAAGTAAAGAATTGTTTAGGAGGCGAAGTGACTGGGATAGTTTAGGGAGATCACAATCAGATAAATGAAGCTCACGCAAGGAAGGAAGCATATTAATGGCCTCTAACCAATTATGTGCCATGCTAAGATTAACATTACTCAAATCCAATAACTGTAAATTTGAAAGATTGGACAACCAGTCAAGACTATCAGTTTTTATGAGACTAGTACCACTCGTTTCATCAATGTTCAATTGCAAAATTAAAGTGTGCAAACTTGTAAGGTTTCCAAGTTGAGGGGGAATCATCCCTTGAAATCCCGAATGGGATAAATCAAGATATTGCAAGTTTGCAAAAGATCCTATGAAATTAGGAATTCGAGATCCACTGAAATATTCATAAAGACCACTAAGATCAAGGTGGCTTAATTGTTTCAGTTCTAGTAAACAAAGGCTGAGTGTACCTTTTGGAAGATGAACAAACTCAAACTCAAAGTTGGGATTTGTTAGCCGGAGTTGAACAACATGACCGGTTACATTGTCGCACATAACTCCCTCCCATTTGGTGCAACAATCAACTCCATCAACCCAAGAGGAGAGTCGATTCATTGGATCTTCAAACTCCTTCTTGAAGCACAATAGTGCTTGCATCTCCCTCTCCTTGCAAACCCCCAAGTTGATGCTTCCGCTACAATTGCACAGCTCCATAAGCACAAAGGCGAAGAGGATGATGAAGAAATAACTAGTTTGATGGACACAAGTCGTCCCCATTATGAGGAAAGTTTTTCAAGCTTAATATGACTCTATGAATGTAATTCTTTGCTTATGTTTATTTGTTCGCTGGATAATAGATATATATATACACACTTCATATGCTACAGCGCACTATTACTAAGATGGGCGGGAAGCTTCCTTGGCAACTACGAAAAACATGGACTGGAAAATGCATTGCATGTCTCAATCCGTATAAAATACTTTTGGAAAAAAATGTAATACTTTTAAATCAAAATGTAAAAGTATTACATTTTCCCTTAAAAATATTACATTTTCCCTTATAAGTAACAAAAATTTTATTCCTTATTAGTATTACATTTAAGCATATAAGTATGACATTTGTGCGTATAAGTATTACATTTTCTCATACAAATTTTTGCCAATATATTATTGTACGTTGCAAAACTCACGCGAATTCTACTATTAATTTTTAATTATTGTGATATTTAGTCTAATTCTTTAATTTTTATAACATTACATTCTTGACTTTTTTTTTATATACTATTAACTCTATTATAAGTTACTATTTGTTCTATACTTTTATTATCTATTGTAGTGCAAAGAGTCAAATCCCTCCAGTGGTGTATTTAAATTTCACTATCTGTATTTAAATTTTACGCTAGGCAGGTCAATATTCAATATCTATGTGCTCAGTTTAAATTGCAAAGTCGAGTATTAGTTACTTAATTTTAATCACCCAGAATTAAATTTGACATATAGTTAAATTGTTACTTGCGAGTCTTTAGTCTTTAGTTGTCATTATCCCTGAGCTTTCTCAGTCGTTAACCAATTTTTAGTGAAATGAATTATTGTACCCCAAATTGTAAGTTTGCTCCGTCAAGGCGTCAACAACTAAAGACAAAGACTTACAAGTCTAACCCAAAATACATGTTAACTATGATAGCAGCATTGCAAGTCATTAGTCTTTTTTTTTTTTTTTTTTTTTTTTTTTTGAAGGAAAGTCTTCAGTCTTTACTCTTTAGTCGTTACTGTCCTGACTCCTGAGTGGCTGAGTTGTCTGGGTCATTAACCAATTTTTTGGGGAACTATCTTACACCACAAAATTTAATTGGTGGAATCCTTACATTTTTTAAAAAATAAAAATAAAAATCTTTCTTTGGATGACTATGTAAACCTAGAGACAGGACTGGGTAAATATTACTTTCGTGTAAAAATTATTTAAGAGAGCATGTTGGAAAGACCACGACCACATGCATAATAGACATAAATTGCACTACGAAGATTGCTCCAAAAAAAATGTTAATAAGAATCGACTTGTAATCTTTAAATACAAAACAAAATTCATACTCTACTCACTCGACCATCTTTTTGAATTTTGTACTTTCTTTACTTGTAGCTAGATGGAAGATTTTTCAATTCATTTGCAGAACCAACATCTTTTAACGTTTGTTGTGACCTACTGTCTCAATGTATGCATCAACCACAGGAAATAGACTCTTCTTCCTGGAGGCATAGCCTAGACTTAGGGAATTTTGTACGACTTGTTAACATGATACGGAATTAGACACGCAAATAACGGGTCAACTGACTTAACCCGTTAATATTAGCATTAGTTATGATTTTTAAATATTATTTTATTATTTTATGAATATTATGGTATGCTATGAATTAAATATATATATATGTATACTATTTTGTTGATTTAATTATAGATTTAATAAAATAATTTTTTTTCTAAAGTTTTATTTTCAAAAAAAGAAAATTATATTAACATGTCTAATGAGTTCTAAATATATAAAGTTTTATTGTAGCAGTTGTTACATTTAGTTATATTCTTCAAATTTTGTCTCATTACATTTTTAACTTAAATTTTGTTTACTTACAACGACAAATGTTGAAAAAGACGCTAGGCGCCCTGGGGGCACCTAAGTGCTGATTTTTTGATGCCTAGGCGCTCAATTTATTTATTTATTTTTGTTTTTCTATAAATAAAAGATTTAAAAGAAAAAAAAAAAAGAAGCAAAACCTAACTAAAAAGTAAAAGGTAAAAACCGAAAAAAAAAAAACAAATAAAATAAATAACATACGTACTTGAAGGCTGACTGGCTAGGGCTCAAAGCCTACAAGTTGATCATCACTTTACATTAGCCTAAAACATAATCATCAAGGTGTCCTTTTTTATAATATGTTTCTAGTTCTAGAATTATGCTACTACGTGAATGTGTTTAGTTGGTAGTCTATTGTAGCAATTGCATTCAAGTTTGATTGTGGTTTGAGTAGCGTGTGTTTGCTACCAATGGTGAGTTGTACTTGCATTTCCCGAAGCTGAAATTGCTAAAATGGGATTTTAGCTAAAAGTGTTTTTAAAAAGTATTTAACTCTCCAGTGCTGGTGTCTCCAGAGCAAATAAACAACTTCATTTCCAAGTCGTTGAATCTGCTTGATCAGATTGGGAATTTTGAGCTTAACCACTTCTTTGCTCATAGCCAAAGGTTAAACAATGAGGCAATAGTGGCTTTTGTGAGAGCTCTTTGCGAAGTGTCCATGTCAGAATTACAATCTCCAACAGATCGTCGTGTGTTTAGCCTTACAAAAATGGTTGAAGTTGCGTAAGATTCTTTCCTTGAATTTATCAAATATTGCCTCTAAGCCTTCTGTATGCTGAAACACTCTAAAAGTTGATGGGATGAATAGTACCAATCTATTTACTTTATTTTACGGAGTATTTTATTTTTAAATTTTGTAGGTACTATAGTATGAATCGTATTAGATTAGTACGGTCTCACATATATGGAGTGTTCTTTCCAATTTCTTTGTGGCTGTTGGTCTGTCAGAAAATCTTTCTTAACACTTTTGAAGCTTGTAATCTTGGATTTGAAATTTGGATTCCAACATTTCAAGATTCCACCATCCATTTTCAATATATAAGTTTTCTTCCTTTTATCTCTTTCTTTTGCAAGATTTATGTTTAATGCTTGTGTTCTTGTGTTCTTTATGCTATTTAATCATGAATAGTTAATTTATGGACTTGAGTTATGGTTGTATTATCTATCTTGATGCTTGATTTGTGATTATTGCAAAAAGGGGAAGAACTCTAACCTAGGGTTCTTCCTAATATTTAGTTCTGCACGTGATAAAAATGAATCAGGAATTAAAGGATTATGTGGGACTCTGATCTATTTATTAGTTTCTTTGATGTGTAGTATTAATATTAGTGGGATTTATAAAAAGTACTAGTGTATCTTCACTAATACATTTGGCTGGTGAATTGAGAGGCAGACTTTCCAAAGAGGAGTGGCTTTGCTTTTAGTTTCTGTATGTGAGAAAATTATGCAAATTTATTTGAATTGTGCTGGGTTGAGCACTGTACAGTAGCAAACAGTCAACAAGCCAAAGCTTCACTGGATTCCCCCATTGTTCTAGTTCTTTCTGTATTACATAATTTGAGTAGTTTGGAAGGCGATATACTTTTGAGAAGTATGCTTCGCAGTTGCTCGTACATCTAGTCCGAAGTGAGCATAGCTCTGGAGAAGTTCAGCGAGTTTTGTAAACTTCTCGTACTTGAATGTGTAGACTTTTGTACTTGAATATTGTTTGATGTTATTATTTAACAAATATTTGTTACAATAGATTTTCTATTAAATTGAATGTGTATACAGATTTGTTTGTGGTTGGAATGCAAATTTGAGTGTGGGGAATTATTAAAAAAAAATTGAATGAGGATCATAAAAAATAAAATGAAAAATTTAGTGGCAGTTCAAAAATGTCACAATTATTAAATAAAAAATAATTTTTAAAAATAAAAATATATTTTAGCGGCGGTTGCTAATATTTATGGTAAAAAATAAAAATATATTTTAGCGGCGGTTATAAAACTGCCGCTAATATTTACAGTAAAATTAAATAGAATGTTTACCCGGGGTTATATAAATGTCGCTAAATGTTAATAAAAAAATGACTAATTTTTCGCGGCGGTTCTTGAACCGCCACTAAACGTACTAAAAACCGCCGCTAAATGATTGATGGACTAATTGACGCAGTTGTAAAAAATCGCCGCAAAAATCTTCACGACAGTATTTAGGCACGGTTGGACAATCGCCGGGAAACACACTAGTGGCGATTTATAACCGCCGCTAAACATAAAAAATCGCCGCTAAATGTCTAATTTGGTGTAGTGAAGGTTTATGTGTGAGTATAAGTCATGCCCCTATATACTCTTTTTTTTTTTTTTTAATAATAATTTAATTTGCTATAATTTATAAGTCATAACCAATTAATTGAATAGCGCAGCAAAAATAACCTGTTTGAAAAACATAACAAAAATAACCTTAGTAGTTAGTACAAACTAAACGCATGAAAAAAATTTCTTTACATATAAGTTGGGGAAGCAAAGGGCATTTTAAATTTTAAATTTTCCTTTCCTATTACTAATTAATTGCACAGCCGAAATGGTGCCCCATGTCCCTGAACACAGTTGCCAAATATTTCTGTACTGCATATTGCTTTAAATTTTCCTTTCCTATTATCATTCTTGCAATACACATCCATCCAGACTCATATCTATGAAGTTTCATAATAGCAGTGTTATATTACATTCTCAGCTAATACGCATAATTAGGATTTGTTCCAAGTCAAATCTTTAATTGCATATTGTTTTCCCATATCCAAACATATGTTTTACCTCGACCAAAATTTACTGTTTTTAAACCAATAGATCCACACTTTAAGCAGAACATTATTCAATTGAACTAATAAACTAAGAAAACATGTTCATGAATAAGAGACTAGTGGTAATCTATAAGTGCACAATTCTTCATCAGGGAAAAGTAATCAAGAATAGACTCACAACACACATTCCATACTTATTACAATATATATATGTCACTACGTTTTAAGGATGAAAAATAACTAATTCACTAAAATAAAAGTAGAAAAAGTAGAAAGAGAAAGCAAAGCTTACATCCTTGTGCCATAAAAGGACAAATAAATAAGGATACATAAACATATTTTTGTTTTTAAAGAAATTTCAAACTCTCATGAAAATCTCGAGCATATGGCTGTCGCGTATAAAACCAAGAAATATGACTATCACTCCATTCTTCATCTTTATTAATATTCCGTTCACTGACGATTAGAGCATTCCCAGCTAGATTCATACCAATATTAATAGCACTCTTCTTCACTTCACTTGTAAAAATAATCTTCATTTCTTGAGTTACCAAATCAACGGAAATTATATTTGCTCTAAGATTGAAAACATCCTTCATATATTCTACATCCTCGTAATTCCTTATATCTATATCACTTGAAAACACTAACAATTGGCCACCCAAATTCCAAATTCCTATTGGGATCAAATAGTCATTTATCCCACAACCAATGTGTAAGTCATTCATCCCACAACCAATGTGTATACTTGAAAGTTTACGCCAAGTGATATTATTATTATTTTCATCCATTAACCAAATGTTGAAGAAACCCTCATCCCTCGAAACAAACTCAGCAAAACTGATTACAGCAATAGTATCATTCATAATCGTAATGAAATCAGTATTGCATTCTTGTGGAATCTCAATCTTACCAAAAATCTCATCATCCATGTCAAACAAAATCAAATAAGAAATCCTACGCATTGAACGAAAAAGCCAATAATACTTTCCTTTTAAATAGAAGTCCCGAGTGTAGTTTAGGGTTGGCCAATGTCTAGGTCTTTCTGGAACTGCATCTATTTGTCTCCAGTTCCACGAACCCCCTACTTGGCTACAAACCATTACAATTTCGTGACCATCTTCCCTTAGCTCTCTATCTTCAAATCTCAAAAGCATGACAATCTTCCAGACCATGTTTTTAGACAACCCAAATCCAAACGTTATATGTAGAAAATTTTCAATAGGGGGCTTGTTTGGTGGTTTGTTAGGCACCTTAATTGAAGGTAAGGCCTTTATTTCCCTAGTGGATGGATTCAATGCAAAAACATCAAAACTCATGCCCGGAGAAATCATTCTTCTCCTATTACCAAAGAAACCAATGCTTGGATAATCCTTGCCAACAAACAGACATAGCACACCATGACAACTCTTGACGTATCTGAGTTCTGTATTTGGCATGTCTAGGTATATGCATCTCGTCTCAGACTCTGATTCTTTGTAAATCAAGTAATATTGTAGACTATATACAGGGAACTCAGGAGAATTAAACTCTAGGAGAGCACAATTGTTTTTAGCTCGACTAAATTCATAGTGTTTGTCCATGAAATCATGATCGTTTTTTATCAAGTCATAAAAAAATCTACAAACACACTTAAATCGCATTAGAGTCTTTACCGATAACCTCATCAAAATTTCAATCAATAAATCCCTCGGTAATTTGCAGCTTTCCATTTTTAATTGACAACTTAATGAGATCTACAAGCAATAGAATAACGATGTACCTTTAAACCTCAACGAAATTTGAAACGAGAACCTTAGTGTTGGAGACGACGGCGGAGACTGAAGCAAACGAATTTGAGAACTGAACGGAGTTTTGAGGTCGCAGTAAAGACTAAAGAGAAGAAGATAGAGCAGAGCAGAGCAGGGATCGGGTCGGGTGAAGTCGTACATAAGGAGAAAAGATGGGTCTGAATTTTCAATTGCCGCACATCTATATATATAATTACATAAACATAATTCTTTTCTCACTCGTCTTCTCAAAAAAAAAAAAAAATTATTTTCTCACTCATCTTAGGAAAAGAATTTTGTTTTGTAATTTAAAATTGATCTTTTTTAGAAATTAAATAATTAAATAATATATATTATGAGAAATACTGATTTTTTTTTAAAAATGTGGCGACATTTTCGTAAATAATTGAACATCGGAGTGTAAATTAAATGTATTACAAGTGATGTTTACTTGACTAATTACACTACAGTAATTATAGAAAAAACAAATTAAAATGACCTTAAGAGACCTTAAGACACACAAACCACACACCTAAGGTTTTAAAATGACTCACATTAAGCACAAAATTCACGCACCTTAAGCACAGAACTCACGCACTTTAAGCACAAAACTCACACACCTTAAGAAACAAAACCCACGCACCTTAAGCGTTATATATATAAAGTAAAATCCTCCTTCCCAAATTCCTCCCCCAAAAAAAAAATTTATGGGCATTTACGTAATATCCTAATTTAATTAATTATAAAAATTATATTTTTACTCCTATTATGCACTTTATTTTCAATCAAATCAGTAATTTATATTTTGACGTTATCATATTTTAGTTAATTAAATATTAATATGGTCATATTAGAAATAATAAATATTTATGCAAATCTATATTAATAGTCAAATTAATCCTTACACGAAATATTACATGAATAGAATAAAAACATTAATGAATTGAAATTATATATTCATATCCGTGTGTTTATAATAATTTTATATATAATTCATAAATATTTCGTGTATGACTAATTAGTTATGCAATAATATATAAAACTTACGTGTGAATAATATATATTAGGAGTCCCTGTGAAGAATATAAAACTTCCGTCTAAATAATGTATATAATTGTGGAAAACAATTAATTATGGTAATTAATTAATTAGTTTATAAATTTGGAGTCCATCTTATGTTTACTTGACTAATTAGACAGTACAATAATTAAAGAAAAAATTTCTCAAAGTTTATATTCATATCCGTGTGTGACTAATTAGTTATGGAAAGAAAGAAAATTATGGTAATTAATTAATTAATTTATAAAATTTATTCAATTATAGAAATTATATATTCATGTCCATGTGTATATATAATTATTACTCTGTATATATTTCATAAATATTTCGTGTGTGACTAATTAATTATGGTAATTAATTATGAAATATATAAATTTGGAGTTCATGTAGTGTTTAGTTGACTAATTTTTTTTTTCAAATAATTATGGTAATTAATTATGAAATATATAAATTTGGAGTTCGTGTAGTGTTTAGTTGGCTAATTTTTTTTTTTTGAATGTTACTGGCTCTATTACATTATAGTATCTGTTCATATACTTTCTCAACCTATTGAAACACAAAGAACCAATAACGCCTCCACTGAGGCTCAAACTCACAACCTTCCAAATGGAAATCCAACCCGGGTACCATTAGACCACATAGTCCTGGTGTTTAGTTGACTAATTAGACAATACGGTAATTAAAGAAAAAATTTCTCAAAATTTATATTCATATTCGTGTGAATATAATTACTCTATATATATATATATATATATATATATATATATATATATATATATATATATATATATATTTCATAAATATATAATATGTGACTAATTAGTTATGGAAAAAGGAATATTATGATAATTAATTGATTACTTTATAAAACTTCCGTGTGAATAATATAAAACTTCCGTATGAATAATGTATATAATTATGATAAACAATTAATTATGGTAATTAATTAATTAGTTATTAAATTTGGAGTCCGTGTGATGTTTACTTGAACACACACACACACACATATATGTAAAGTAAAATCCTCCTTCCTAATTTTCTCCTCTAAAACTTATGAGCATTTATGTAATATCCTAATTTAATTAATTATATAAATTATATTTTTACTACTACTCTACATTTTATTTTCAATGAAATCAGTAATTTATATTTTGATGTTATCATAAATTAGTTAATTAAATATTAATATGGTCATATTAGAAATAATAAATATTTATGCAAATTTATATTAATAGTCAAATTAATCCTTATACGAAATATTACATGAATAGAATAAAAACATTAATGAATTGAAATTATATATTCATATCCGTGTTTATATAATTACTCTATATATATTTCATAAATATTTTGTATATGACTAATTAGTTATACAATAATATATAAAACTTACGTGTGATTAATATATATTGGCATCTCGTGTGAATAATATAAAACTTCCGTCTGAATAATGTATATAATTATGGAAAACAATTAATTACGGTAATTAATTAATTAGTTTATAAATTTGGAGTCTGTGTGATGTTTACTTGAACAATTAGACAGTATGGTAATTAGAGAAAAATTTCTCAAAGTTTATATTCATATCCGTGTGTGTGACTAATTAGTTATGGAAATAAAGAAAATTATGGTAATTAATTAATTAGTTTATAAAATTTATTCAATTATAGAAATTATATATTCATGCCCGTGTGTATATAATTACTCTATATATATTTCATAAATATTCCGTGTGACTAATAAATTATGAAAAACAAATAATTATGAAATATATAAATTTGGAATCCGTGTGATGTTTAGTTGACTAATTAGACAGTATGGTAATTAAAGAAATTTTTTTCTCAAAGTTTATATTCATATCCGTGTGAATATAATTACTCTCTATATATTTCATAAATATATAGTATGTGACTAATTAGTTATGAAAAAAAGAATATTATGGTAATTAATTGATTACTTTGTAAAACTTTCGTGTGAATAATATATATTAGGAGTCTGTGTGAATAATATAAAACTTTCGTGCTTCCGTGTGAATAATGTATATAGTCATGGTAAAAAATTAATTATGATAATTAATTAATTAGTTTTTAAATTTGGAGTCCGTGTGATGTTTACTTTACTATTTAGAAAGTACGGTAATTAAAGAAAAAATCTCTCAAAGTTTATATACATATCCGTGTGATATATTTCATAAAATAAATAAATAAATAAATAAATAAATATATATATATATATATATATATATATATATATATAAAGTAAAATCCTCCTTCCCGATTCTCCCCCCCCCTCCCCCCCCCCCCCCCCCCCCAACTTATGAGCATTTATGTAATATCCTGATTTAATTAATTATATAAAAAGAAAAAGGAAAAGATAAGTAAATTACTTAATTACCCCAACTAAACAGTGTAGACTAACGTGGACTCACAGGCCTGTTATGGGAGGGGCTATATGTGCACCATTTTTATAATTGAGGGGCAACATTTACACCATTTATAATTTAGGGGCGACATTGATAATTGGTCAATTATAGAAGGGCATTTTTTACAATTTTCCCTTTTTTTTAAAACATGGTGCCATTTTAGTAAATAATTGAACATTGAAGTGCAAGTAACAGTTTTATATAGTGCACCAAAGTGCAAGTAAAATGTATTAAAAATGCAAATACAATGTACTCCGTATTAATAGTACAATAAATAATGTACGTTGAGAATCAATATTAAGTATCTCTCCAGCCGATAGCTAGAAGACTTATCTCTCGTCCCTACGGTCAGCGCACTAAGCGGTAGAGGACTGGCCAAATGTTTTGCTTCATTCACATAGGTAGGGATCGAAACGTTATCATTAGGTGCACTAATTAATATTAAACATGCACTATCGTTAGTGCATATATATATTTTAGGACTACGGTTTACCTTGCAATGTGGACCTGCAAGGTGAACCTAGTCCATGGTATAACAAGTGGCTAAATCATATTCCTTTTCATATTGATATTTTGCTCGGTTATTCCCTGTTCTTCTTGTATTCAAATAAATATATAGCTGCTTCTGAGTTGTGAGATGAGTCAATTTTCAAAGCTCTCATCAATTCTTTGATTTGCATGTCGTAGGTGGAGATGAGTTAGGAGGGTTTTCTTAAAGTTGGGAGGGAAATCTTCTTTCGTCTTCCAAGTTTATCGAGAGAGATAGAAAGGAAGAATGATTTTGATGAGGGTGAGTTTTAGTACTATAGCATGCTCGCACTCTTTGGCTCTGTTTATTAGAGTATTTCAAGGATGGACTCAAAAAGGAGTGAATCTTGAATGCAAGTTAATTAATAAGAAATCTGACTAAGATAAACTATTAAATTGGACCAATGCCAGAAACTATGCCAGAATTAAAATATGAAAGAACAAGAAATAAGAAATGCACCAAACACCAAGATAGTGGATTTAAAAGTATTTTTAGTCGTCAAAGAACGCATTAAGTCATATGATAGTTATAAGTCTTTAGTCTTCATTCTCATCAAGTCTTTTACCAATTGTTTAATGAATCTTCATCCACCACACGACTTCTTGTTTTCGTTCGCCAGCACTTACAAATATATGAACATGACATTTAAGAAAATTTTCATTTATGAATATATAATTGAATATGACATGGAAAAATTCCTTACTTTCTACACCAGCCATTTGCTTATTTAGCTTTTAGATCAGTCTCACTAAACTTTCATTGGTATTGTTTATTGTGGTTAATATTTCTTGCCTACTAGAGCATTGACTCATCCACGAGCTGAGACATAGGGTCTCTGATAATGGGGTATGTTTGCTTCATCCTGAGCACCGAAGAAGATCTGAACATTGATATGCAATTCAGATTAATGGAGATATTGTCTATGGACAGAAGAGCCGCAATAGAGTCAGATTTGGATAGCAAGATCATTAACAATATCAAATAAGATTCAGGTTCTCCAAACGAATTCAGCTTCAATCTTGAAAAATAGTCAGAGATTCAAGTTTCGTGTAGCATTAGAAATTTGTTTCAATGTCTGATTGTAAGAATTGTTTTATCATTCTATCGATCTTATTGTAAACTTTTTATCATATGATTAATGAATTAGCTCTTTTATTTAAAAAAAATAGAAATAGAAATATATACAGGAAAGCAAAAATAATCCAATTTGAATTACGTACTGAATCTGGATTTGGAGACGAACATTTCATACAAGATTTTATTAATTCTGACTCACCTCCTTTACTATAAAACTGTGAACCATCAATTTGGAACCGAATTGAAGCGGGTCGCGTACGTGGTCACCTCATTAATTAGTTGACATGCAAGCTAAGGTACTTAACAGGAACGTAACAGTCACCGTAATTTCTAATCCATGTGTCCCATCCCTGAAATACTCTAAGAGCATCCACATTGGTTGGGGAGAATGTGGAGATAATGTAAGAGTGATTAGGAAAGAGAATGTAGGAGGGGAGAGAAAAAAAAAAAGAAAAAAACAAAACAAAAAAAAAAATTAAAATAAAAAAAATAAAGTAATCTGACGCGTCAGGCGCGCCTGACGCGCCACCGGACGCGTGCAGTCCACGCGCCCGGCTTTCCTCTTGGACTGCGCGAGACGCGCAGTCCGTGCGTTGGCTGCATTACTTTCCATTTTTTTTTCTGACATTATGTTTGAACTTGCAGGATAAATATTTCAACAAATAACCCCACCCTACATTTGTTATTATCCCCACCCAAGATAATTCATCTGACATTATCTCCCTAATATCCACTGATGTGGATGCTCTAATAAACAGAGGGTGCGAGCATCTTTCTCCTTGCGAGCTTTGAAAGAAGAGCAGCTGCGCTGCCTGATAAAACCCTAATCGGGGTAATATCCTTTAGGTTTGGGCTGTTCTGTATGGTCTTCAGGCCAATCATTTGGGCTTATATAGTTCCGACTTACAGACCCGAACCCAAATACAATTTGACCTAACAATTAACAAACAAATACACACGCAGTAGTATAGATATAGATAATAGATACAAATATATTTATCAATTAATCACCCATCTGAAAGAAAGAAAAGAAAATGTCATATTATACATGAATTATTACACATATAATAATTTAGTGTCTTATACTAGATAAGAAATTAAATATTTATAAATGCACTTATATTAAACAAATAAATAAAATTCACATCAAGAAGAGTTTGGTTGCATTGGAACTACTAATATTTCAAAGCTAGCAAAGAAATAAAAATTATAAAATATAATTTATATATATTCACGTGATAAATTATAGAAAGGTTATACATACCCATCATATTAAAATCCTAATTGGATTAAAGTTGGCTTATCATACTAAAATACTAAAATTCTAACTGGTTTAAGATTAACTTATGGTTTCCCAATCATACTAAAATCGTTAAACATAATAACTAGCTAATACTATATAAACCATTCATCATTCTATAATTTTCTTCATCATTCTATAATCTTCTTTCATCATTCTATCATTCTACAAGCTATTTAGATATTATTAATCATGTTTACCAAGTTTGCTATATTGGTTTGGTTGTATTGTCTTCTTCTACAAGCATCAACTTTATATTATGTATATTATTTAAAAAATGGCAACTATAGAATCCTATTCCGGTTTATGAGTTTCATTACAACTTCTCGGCTTATCCTGATTATCCTTTACTCTTTGTTCAATCTCTTTCTTGAATGGATCTACAATGAATCCATTGATGATGATGATGATTATGAATTCATTGATGATGATGATGATGACGACGATGATGATGATAGCAGTGACGATAGCGACGATGATGATGATAGTAGTGATGATAGCGACGACGATGATGATAGCAGTGATGATGATCATAGTGGTGATGACTACGTCGATGATAGCGGTAACGACAACGACAATGATAGCGATGATCGTGATGATGACGATGATAGCGGTGACGATGATGACAGTAGTGAAGATGATGATAATAGTGAAAGGTGGGTAAAACTTAAAACTGAATGTGAAAAATATGAGCAGAATGGTTTCATAATATAACTAATCTTTCTTTTATATATATATATATATATATATATATATACACACGTTGGAATAGTAGTAGCAGATGCTCAATTGTTTTTAATTTTTTTTTAATAATTACATTTTTTAATAAATTAATGCATGTATCCAGGACTATGTGCTTGATTATTTTTTTTTTTAAAGCCTACGTGCTCGATATAATGCAATTACAAGTTTAAAAGTCTAGATACTAGATGTTGTAACTCAAAAAAAAAAAAAAAAAAAAAAGAAGAAGAAGACAATTTTAATTAATTGATTAAATTGTTGACTTATAACAACAAACTTACAAGTTTGACTCCCAGTAAGAACAACTTATTAACATTTTTAGTTTGAGTCATCAACTATAAACAACCTAAATAGGTTCACAGAATAGCAATGCTAAATTTATCCCGTACACACCATCGAACAGTGATGAAGATTTTCCTCGTCACTCAAAAAAAAATAAAAATTGCCATCATAGTAGGCTCCAATCGATAGTTGACATAATTCCGGTTACATGTATAGATTTTCCAAATGATGAAAGTATAGAGACTTAAAATTCACAGATCAGTCATAGCATCAAATTACTTGAGATTGTTAAAATACAGTACTGATGATACAGGCAGACCAAATTGTTGGCCAATTAACATAATAAACACATAAAAATGCAGGGAACAATGCTACACCTCCAACTATCTGCTACAATGCCCACATCATAATTATGTGGCATGCTGAGATTAACATAACACAAATCCAATAACTGTAAATTTGAAAGATTGGATAAACAGTCAAGACTATTAGTCTTTATAAGGCAAGAGAGAGAGGAGAAGATTAAGCAGAGGCAATCTGAGTTGGAGGGTGAACTGTCTGATTTTGATGCCCTGATGGGACTGAGTAATTCTGCTGTCCAAAGGCTCGAGGCAGAACGTGCCAAGCTCTCTGCAGGAATATCTTGCAGGCCCGAATAGAGAAAGCTAGAAAGCGTGAAGGGGAGTTTGAGGTATATATGCTTAGCTTCTTCACAGGGATATGATTAATGATTATGATAGTTTCCAAATTACTTCTATATAATTATTCATGTAACATGCCTATTTTAGGCTCTCTGGCAGCATGAAGAGAGGGAGAAGATAAAGATTCTCCGGCAGCTTGTGGAGGGTGATTTTAGTTATTTCAAGCCGGCCTCAGTGGAACAACTTCAGCCTGTCTGAGATGGAGATCGAGATCGCCTTTTCACCATGGTTAGTAGCACAGTGAATTCCTTAAAATTTTCAAAAACAGCCTTTTATTGCAGGGAGAAACTTATGGATCATCCACCTTGCTTAGAATTCATAACTCTTCTATCCCAGGTTGTCAGAATAATAGAGAGCATGAAGCTAAGTTCAGAGAACAGAGTATTAGGAATTGAAGAAGAAGAATGAACTTTATTTATTACTGTCATATTACAGGAGAATACAACATTGTCATTCACT
Source organism: Ipomoea nil (assembly GCF_001879475.1). Lineage (NCBI taxonomy): Eukaryota > Viridiplantae > Streptophyta > Magnoliopsida > Solanales > Convolvulaceae > Ipomoea > Ipomoea nil. Next base: position 344,471 of record NW_017618572.1, read on the forward strand.
TCTAAACTTTCATCCAACTGTGTATAGCTAGAAGCATTAAGCACTCAAAGCATGTGTCCGTACTAAAAAAGACCTCAACTTCTTATCTAAAAATTTAAAATAAGCAATCCTCTAAGATTTTACAAGAAACAAAGAGCCATAGATGCATCCAAAGCCCACTGCAAATCCTATAACCATGCTAACATAAAACCAATCCACGTCACAACCATCATCTCTTTCGCTTTCATTTTTGGGAATTTTACCATCATCAATACTGCTACAGCTTTTTGAGATCGGAGGGCCGCAGAGGTTGTTGCCAATGTAACACGAAGCATTAAAGCCTTGCAGTTGAGTACCTGAAGGTATCTTCCCAGATAGGTTGTTATAGGACAGGTCTAAAACACCCAAAAATGACAAACCTGAGAAGCTTGATGGAATTTTTCCTGAAAGTTGATTTCTTGAAAGATCAATGGATTCTAATAACTTCATATTTCCCATCTCCATGGGGATATTTCCTGTCAAATTGTTTCTTGATAAATTCAAAGATTTCAATTTCACAAGATTCGTCAATTCAATTGGAATATCCCCATTAAAGTTGTTATTAGAAAAATCCATGCTAACAAACAACATTAGAATGACAGTGAAATACTCATACTCATGTCCTTTAGTAGTCACTAGAGCACTTTCACCGAAGATTTTTCCAAAAAATGAATACCCCATATATAATTCAATTGCGAGCTCCCCTTCATTGATCATTGCAGTGAGATTTTTAAGGCACTTAGGTATCACGCCAGAAAAGTTGTTATTGGAAATGTCTAAAATGCGAAGAGATGTAAGATGACAAAACTCTGGAGACAATTCACCATTAAACTTATTTGATCGGAGCCTTAAGATTATCAAATGTGAAAGAGAAGTCCCCAACCATCTTGGAATCTTCCCTGTGAATCCATTTTCAGCCAAATCAACTTTCAATAGGGAGGAGCAATTTTGCAGAAGTGGCATCGGGCCAGAAAGCATGTTTTTGTGCATGTCCAAAGATTCCAATTTACTCAAAAGCCTAATGGAATTTGGAATGCTTCCAATTAAATTGTTTTCCTTCATATTTAACACTTCTAAGTATGGCCAATGCATCCAACAATCTGGAATTTCTCCAAATAAATCATTTCCTCCCAAATGAAGTATTCTGAGGTCATATTGCACCTTTTGGGCATGGCATAAGAAGTTAGAAATATTTCCTGAGAATGAATTGTTTGACAAGTCTAACTCAATTATGTGGATAGAAATATGAGGTAAGGGACCACTAAATTGGTTAGAGCTCAAGTACACTGATAAAGACATACCAATCTCCCCAGTTGAATGAGATGGTATGTTATGAATTTGGCCTCGCAATTGGTTGTGTGAAACATTAACTAATTCAATTTGAGAAGAAAAGTTCCATAACCAAGTTGGAAGCTCACCCTCTATTCCAGCATTAGAAATGTCCACCGCAGAAATTTGATGTTGAGATTGCAACCAAAGAGGAAATTGAGGACCCAAATTCCAGCCACTTAGATAAAGCCGATCAAGTTGGAAGGGAGGTGTCCAGTTTGGACTGACATGCATGGTTAATCTATTTCCAGATGCATCTAAAGTGGTTAACTTTGTGAGATTAACAAAGTGATTTTCTGTCACTATGCCTTCCAACTTGTTATCTGAAATGTACAACCATCTAATCATTGGAAATGAATACCCCAAATTCTCAGGAAGAGTTCCGCATAACCTGTTTGTTGCAAGATCAAGCACTTGTAACTTGCTGAGGATCCCAAATTGCTTTGATATCTCTCCCGTAAGCATATTTCCAGAGAGGTAAAGCTCTTGCAGCTTGTTGAGATTCCCTATTTGCTTTGGTATCTCTCCAGTAAGCATATTTTTAGAGAGATAAAGCACTTGCAGCTTGCTGAGATTCCCAATTTGCTTTGGTATCTCTCCAGTAAGCATATTTCCAGAGAGATCAAGGGCAGACAAAGAAGTCAAGTTGGAAATAGAATTTGAAATTGTTCCCTTCAATTGGTTGTAACTAAGATCAAGTGACTCTAGATTGGTCAAATCGTAAATCCAATTTGGTATGCCGGAATTCATGTAGTTACCAGAAGCATCCAAATTTTTAAGGACAGTCAAGTTTGAAAAACCATTGGGTAAAGGGTCCTTCAATTGATTGTAACCTATGTTCAGAGATATCAAGTGACTAAGACCAAACAATTGATCTGGTAATGAGGCATTCAAGGTATTTTCAAAGATATCAAGAGTACTAAGAGATGTCAAGTTCCAAGGACCATTAGGCAAGGGACCTTGAAATTGATTACCTCTTAGGTTCATAGATACCAAACCACTAAGACCAAACAATTGACTAGGTAATGAACCATTCATTTCATTATCATTGATGTTAAGAGTGATAATGGATGTCAAGTTCCAAGGACCATCAGGGAGTGGACTTAGAAAACCAGAAGATGTTAGGTCAAGAGAAACAAGGTTATTGAGATTAAACATCCATTTAGGAATAACAGTGTTGAATTCATTATTGGAAAGATCAAGGACTTCAAGTAAAGAATTGTTTAGAAGGCGAAGTGACTGGGATAGTTTAGGAAGATCACAATAAGATAAATGAAGCTCACGCAAGGAAGGAAGCATATTAATGGCCTCTAACCAATTATGTGCCATGCTGAGATTAACATAACTCAAATCCAATAACTGTAAATTTGAAAGATTGGACAACCAGTCAAGACTCTTAGTTTTCATGAGACTAGTACCATAAAAGTTCGATCGCAATATTAAAGTGTGCAAACTTGTAAGGTTTCCAAGTTGAGGGGGAATGATCCCTTGAAATCCTAAATTGGATAAATCAAGATATTGCAAGTTTGCAAAAGATCCTATGAAATTAGGAATTCGAGATCCACTGAAATATTTATAAAGGCCGCTAAGATCAAGGTGATGTAGTTGTTTCAATTCTAGCAAACAAGGACTGAGTGTACCTTTCGGAAGATGAACAAACTCAAACTGAAAGTTGGGATTTGTTAGCCGGAGTTGAACAACATGACCGGTTACATTGTGGCACATAACTCCCTCCCATTTGGTGCAACAATCAACTCCATCAACCCAAGAGGAGAGTCGATTCATTGGATCTTCAAACTCCTTCTTGAAGCACAATAGTGCTTGCATCTCCCTCTCCTTGCAAACCCCCAAGTTGTTGCTTCCGCTACAATTGCACAGCTCCATAAGCACAAAGGCGAAGAGGATGATGAAGAAATAACTAGTTTGATGGACGAAAGTCGTCCCCATTATGAGGAAAGTTTTTCAAGCTTAATATATATGACTCTATGAATGTAATGCTTTGCTTATGTTTATTTGTTCGCTGGATAATAGATATATATATACACACACTTCATATGCTATAGCGCGTTATTACTAAGATGGGCGGGAAGCTTCCTTGACAACTACGAAAAACATGGACCGGAAAATGCATTGCATGTCTCAATCCGTATATAATACTTTTGAGAAAAAATGTAATACTTTTAAATCAAAATGTAAAAGTATTACATTTTTTCTTTAAAAGTATTACATTTATCCTTATAAATAAATTTTTTTTTTATTCTTAATTAGTATTACATTTAAGCATATAAGTATGACATTTGTGTGTACAAGTTAAGTATTACATTTTTATCTTGACCCGACCCGACTCATGATGAGACGGTCTCACACAAATTTTTAACAGTATATAATTGTACGTTGCAAAACTGACATGAATTCTACTTTTAATTTTTAATTATTGTGATATTTAGACATTTAGTCTTATTATTCTTTAATTTTTATAACATTACATTCTTGATTTTTTTTATACTATTAACTCTATTATAAATTAATATTTGTTCTATATTTTTATTATCTATTGTAGTCTAAAGAGTCAAATCTCACCACTGGTGTATTTAAATTTCACTATCTGTATTTAAATTTTACGCTAGGCAGGTCAATATTCAATATCGATGTGCTCAGTTTACAATAAATTGCAAAGTCGAGTATTAGTTACGTAATTTTAATCACCCAGAATTCATGTTAAATTTGATATATAATTGCATTGTTACTTGCGAGTCTTTAATCTTTAGTTGTCATTATCCCTGAAATGAATTATTCTACCCCAAATTGTAAGTTTGCTCCGTCAAGGCGTCAACAACTAAAGACAAAGACTTACAAGTGTCAAATAGACCCATCTACTACTGCGAAGTGCTCAATTTTCACCACGAACTAAATTAAGTGTCAAATAGACCCATTTACAAAATGTGCTCAGTTTACAATAAATTGCAAAGTCGAGTATTAGTTACGTAATTTTAATCACCCAGAATTCATGTTAAATTTGATATATAGTTGCATTGTTACTTGCGAGTCTTTAGTCTTTAGTTGTCATTATTCCTGAGCTTTCTCAATCATTAACCAATTTTTAATGAAATGAATTATTCTACCCCAAATTGTAAGTTTGCTCCGTCAAGGCGTCAACAACTAAAGACAAAGACTTACAATTCTAACCCAAAATACATGTTAACTATGATAGCAGCATTGCAAGTCATTAGCCTTTTTTTTTTTTAAGGAAAGTCTTTAGTCTTTTCTCTTTAGTCGTTACTGTCCTGACTCCTGAATGGCTGAGTTGTCTGGGTCATTAACTAATTTTTTGGGGAACTATCTTACACCACAAAATTTAATAGGTGCAATCCTTACATTTAAAAAAAAAAAAAAAAAATCTTTCTTTGGATGACTATGTAAACCTATAGACAGTACTAGGTAAATATTACTTTTGTGTAAAAATTATTTAAGAGAGCATGTTGGAAAGACCATGACCACATGCATAATAGACATAAATTTCACTAGGAAGATCACTCCAAAAAAATGTTAATAAGAATCGACTTGTAATCTTTAAATACAAAATTCATACTTTACTCACTCGGCCATCTTTTTGAATTTTTTACTTTCTTTACTTGTAGCTAGATGGAAGATTTTTCAATTCATTTGCAGAACCAACATCTTTTAACGTTTGTTGTGACCTACTGTCTCAATCTATGCATCAACCACAGGAAATAGACTCTTCTTCCTGGAGCCATAGCCTAGACTTAGGGAATTTTGTACGACTTGTTAACATGATACAGAATTAGACACGCAAATAACGGGTCAACTGACTTAACCCGTTAATATTACCATTAGTTATGATTTTTAAATATTATTTTATGAATATTATGGTATGCTATGAATTAAATATATATGTATACTATTTTGTTGATTTAATTATAGGTTTAATAAAATAATTTTTTTCGTTTAATAAAATAATTTTTTTCTAAAGTTTTATTTTCTAAAAAGAAAATTATATTAACATGTCTAATGAGTTCTAAATATATAAAGTTTTATTGTAGCAGTTGTTACATTTAATTACATTCTTCAAATTTTGTCTCATTACATTTTTAACTTAAATTTTGTTTACTTACAACGACAAATGTTGAAAAAGACGCAAGGCGCCCTGGGGGCGCCTAAGCGTTGATTTTTTGACGCCTAGGCACTCGATTTATTTATTTATTTATTTCTATAAATAAAAGATTTAAAAGAAAAAAAAAAGAGCAAAACCTAACTAAAAAGTAAAAGGTAAAAATTGATAAAAAAAAAAAAAAAAAAAAAAAAAAAGGGATAAGGGTCAAATAGACCCTCAAACTATATATCAAAGTGCAATTAGGCCCTCAAACTAAATAAACATCCAATTAAAACCTTAAACTTGTTAAAAGAGTGCAATTAACCTATTTAATAGGTTACTAAAAGGTAAATGATTAATTTTGCTTGTTTGGCATTTGACATGGCATTTCAATTTAATAATTATAAAAAAAAAAAACTAAAAAAGTAGTTACTGTAGGCGAAGTCGCCGGTTTCAATTCTTCGTTAGATTGGAAGAAGAAACCGGCGTGCTTCCATCCAAATTGAACGAGAAGACAACGATTTCTCCGTTAGATTTGAATGGAGAAGCCGGTCATTTTCTCCATCCAAACTAAACGGAGATGCTGGCTCCTCATCGGAGAAGCCATGGCTACTCATTTAGATTTGGACGGAAAAGTCTGCCGACTTCTCCGTCAACCATGACATTGTTGATGGCTTGTTTTTGTTTTTTTAGTATAATTATTTATGTTAAATTTAAATGGAGAAACCAACGTTTTTCTTCTTCCGAACGAACCGAGAAGCCCGCCGGCTTCTCTGTCAACCATGGCAGTTTGGCTGCCGTGGCTTTCCTGTGTGTTTCAGTATTTTTTTTGTTGGTTTTATGTTATATTTGAACAGAGAAGCTAGCGGGTTTTTCCGTCTGAACTAAACGGAGAAGCCCGCCGGCTTCTCTGTGACTTTGTCAACCATGGCAGCCATGGCTTTCCTGTGTTGCATGTTTTTGTTTTTTTGTTTTTTTGTTTTTTTTTTTTTTGGTTTTATGTTATATTTGAACGGAGAAGTCAGCGGGTTTCTCCGTCTGAACTGAACGGAGAAGCCCACCGGCTTCTCTGTCAACAATGGCAGCTATCATGGTGTTGTAGTTTTTTTTTTTTTTTTTTTTAAATGTTATATTTGAACGTAGAATCTTGTGCACTTGGCCGAACTACACACAAAGAAGCCTGCGCATTTTTTCTGTTTGAAGGAGAAGCCCATCCGTCTGCTTCTCTGTTTGACCCTTATCCCAAAAAAAAATAATAAAATAAATAACATACGTACTTGAAGGCTGACTGGCTAGGGCTCAAAGCCTACAAATTGATCATCACTTTACATTAGCCTGAAACATAATCATCAAGGTGCCCTTTCTGCGTCTGCTTATAATATGTTTCTAGTTCTAGAATTATGCTACTACGTGAATGTGTTTAGTTGGTAGTCTATTGTAGCAATTGCATTCAATTATCAGGTCTGACATCAGATCCACAGTCAACTATTCGGAAGAGTGCTCTGGAGGCTCTCTTTAATATTTTAAAGGACCATGACCATCTCTTCTCTCAATTGTTTTGGGTTAGTGTTTTCAATTGTGTTATCTTCCTAATATTTAGTTCTACATGATAAAACTGAATCAGGAATTAAAGGATTATCAATCTTCCCCAATATTTGGATCTTTACAAATTGATGTGGGACTCTGATCTATTTATTAGTTTCTTTGATGTGTAGTATTAGTGGGATTTATAAGAAGTCCTGGCCAGGGTCCTGCAAGTACTAGTGTATCTTCACTAATACATTTGGCTGGTGAATTGAGAGGCAGACTTTCAAAAGAGGAGTGGTGTGGCTTTGCTTCTAGTGTTTGTATGTGAGAAAATTCTGCAAATTTAGTTGAATTGTGCTGGGTTGAGCTCTGTACAGCAGCAAGCAGTCAACAAGCCAAAGCTTCACTGGACTCCCCCGTTGTTCTAGTTCTTTCTCTATTACATAATTTGAGTAGTTTGGAAGGCGACATACTTTTGAGAAGTATGCTTCACAGTTGTTCATAGATTTAGTCCGGAGTGAGCATAGCTCTGGAGAAGTTCAGCGAGTTTTGTAAACTTTCCGTACTTGAATATGTAGACTTTTGTATTTGAATATTGTTTGATGTTATTATTTAACAAATATTTGTTACAATTGATTTTCTATTAAATCACTGCTGGAATTCTGCATTTTTCCGACCACCAAAAAGTGGTCAGAAAAGAGTGATTTTCGGTCGAAAATGCAGTTTCCGACCAATTTACCGACCACTTTATGGATTCGGAAAAAAGGCCCTAGCTATTACCGACAACTAGTCAAGGTGGTCGGAAATACCGGCTTCTATTTTAGGACGTCGGAGCTACTAGTTGTCGGATAAAGAGAGCATATTTCCTATCACTGGTGGTCGGTAATTGGTCGGAATTACCTTCTACCGGTGGTCGGTAAGATTTACAATTAAAAAATTAAAAATTTTGAATTACCGACCACTAGGTGGTCGGTAAGATTTACTAAAAAAAAATTTAAAATTCTACAAATATCAAATGAATTAGCCAATCATTTAAATCAAGGTGCAGCAATTGTTTCAGCTTCAAGATGGAGGATTGAAATGAATGCAGCCTAATTGATTAGTCAAGATCTAAAAGAGAATATTGTGCACAAAACATCATATTTGATATCATTGTATCATCAAATTGTAGCTCTAAATCTCAAGCATAAAAAACATTGGTAGTCAAAGTATAAAATCATACATCAATTATGTAAATCACTAGTAATAATCTAAAATAGCATAATTTCAGTAGAAACATCCAAAAATTTGCATCAAATGATAAAAAAGGAATCAGATTTCTTATTTTGACATTACCAGGCTTAGAGGAGTCTGCCAGCTTCGGAACAGAAATGGCTGATTTCTCATTCTGACATGAAACATTAGGGTTTAAGTATCTGTCATCTTCTTCATCATCTGAAACCTGTAGACATTGAAATCAGGAAACACTAAATATGTTGTATTGCAAAAATAAATAGAGAATTAGGAACAATTATCTGCATATATACAAAGATTGCATTTTAGAATTCAAATTAAAGACACATACTTGGACAGAGACATCTCCACTATATGCACTAATGCTCTCATTTAGACCTTCGTCCTGTCCCATTATCAAATTTATTGAATTGATATGAGAAAAGAAAATAGAATTGATAATTTCTTGCTAAGTTCAAGCTGCAAGCTAAAAGCTAATATGTCTTGTTACCTTCCGTTCTTGAAAAGCTCTAGGAATTGCTTCAAACCCTTTCTAAGTATACATATTCTTTGCCTTCCTTGAAAGAACCTGAAAATCGAGGTCAAGCAAAAAGAAGAAGACAACGTCAGTAATCCAAGTAATTAATTGGATCCAAAGATGAAGTTAATGCCAATTTAGAAGATCTTACACCAACACTTTCAAGAACATTCACAATGTTAAAAATCCTCCTCCTTTCAACCCCTAAATGTCACTTACCCAGATGATAAATTTTTGTTGCAGGCAGGATTGATGATGCATGCTTAGCAAGAGCTAGGCCAGCTCTCAAGATGGAAACAATCTGTAAGTAGGACATAGAAAATTAATTAAACATATAATGAAGGGAAATCAATGTTAGGAGATATTCAGGGACCAGTTTTGAAGAGGACATAGAAACAAGAAAAATGTGCCCAAGTATATACAGCACTGATGCAGAACTTAAAATACTAACCACAACAGGTTCACTTGGATCAATAAACTCAACAGAGGCAATAGCCACCGGTGTTTGAATCTTGGGCTGTTTTGGTTGGCTGGAAATAATGGTGAAAAGTAGTTAAATGAGCATTTCAGACAATAAATGTCCTAGAAGGAGCAGGTGTTACAAAAGCACAATAATAAGGTTAGCTGAACATAACAAACAGTAGAGACTGAACATCAGTAGCCTAAATTGTAAATTAAAAGTCCAGTTTTTATTCAATTTATTACACTCAGTTACTATATTCATTCATTATATAATAAATATTCATATTCAGAAGCAATTGTGAACAAAACATGCATCCCAATGACCCAATGTAACTCACCAACCAATCTCTTGAAGCTTCGTATATTAGCAATTTCCGTAGCTCAGCCATGGCATTCTCTGTAATTACAATTAAAAGTTAAAAAAAAAAGCACAAACACAAACACATAGTTGAGAAGAACAACCCCTATGCCTGATGTGTAAAATAAGTTAAATAACAGAGCAAGAGCACAAAACCACCGATACAGACGTTAAAGACAGGCTAATGGATCCAAAACTAGAGGCATTAAGAATACAGAGAAATTGTCGAAACTTATCTCTAATTTGAGTAATACATCCTGCGGAAATTTTACACAAAGCCAACAAGGATATAGAACAGAGAATAATCACAGATGGCATTACAGTTGGCTGCCAAATGGAAATTCAACAGACAATAGTGTCAAAATGTGGCTTACAATTTTCCACCAATCTGGTTCATACCATTTATGGCCATGTTAATTTGAAGCAAAGGCAAGTCTTTAAATATTTATTAATAATAATCACAGATGAGATTAAACACTTATGCAGATGCTAAGGTTCTAAACATTATTAATTACTGAGCAAGTTTTCCTGTCAACTTACTGCTCAGAAAAAACTGCGCCTGATTTCATACACCCAGCATATACACGAAGGTTGTCCATATATGTTGCAAGTGTGCTCCCTAAAGCATCTGCACATAATTATAGAAAACAATTCACTCTTTGCAATATTAAAACTTCACTAAACTAACTTGCAAGCTCATAGTTCTTCAATATATTTCATGTAACATAAAACTGCCATCAAATCTAATTCAATTCTCTTACTGTGACTAGATTACTGCAACTTGGGGTACCAAAGAATCATTAAACATACCAATATTCACATAAACATCATCGTTGACTTTGGCATAAAAATCAGCAATCCAACTATCACCAGCATGGACAAGAAATAGTTTCGTCTTTTTTGAGATTTCTTCATGTGCCTCAACATGGTCTTCCTGCCCAACACAAAACTTGAGATTGAGAAGAAGCTGATGTAATGCAGCTTACATAAACTGGCTGTCATTTAATGCAAGGGTTCAGGTCTTTGTTTAGAAAACTTCAGGCTACTATTTAGATTTTCATCCCTAGCAACACTTTTTGTGAATATGCAATGTAATTTTAACTTTGGAGCTTAATTGGTTTTCATTACTACTTTATGTATTTCTAATCAAAGACTCAAAGTTACCCAAGTTATGCAAAACTATTACCAGCGGACATGCCTGATTATTCAAAATCCAAAATAGTAGGAACTAGGAACTGAGATTTGACTATTCAAGTAAAAGCTTTAAAATCATTTCTGAAAAAGGTCAATTAGCCAACTGACTTACAAGAATGAAAAAACATTGGTTTCCCTGTTTTCATTGTCGATACTTCTGTCCAAGCTGTTCCCACGGTTAGAACTGCATATCAGTAAGTCATCATAATTTTAGTTTCAAAAAAATATACTGATAAAAGAAGGAAGGGCCACTGTATAACTATAAGAAATTAGAAGAGTTCCACCTTCTCCCAATGAAAAATCATGCAATAATTCCCTTCTCATCCTCCATCTTTTTCAAGGCCGCACCTGCACAGCACAACTAAGGTATAGATATCATAACGTGGAAGTAATATGCAAAATGAATCCAAGGAAACCAAATTTAGATCAAGTAGACATATTTGAGAAATCATCAGGAATTATCATGACCTTTTCATAATGTGACACTTTCAAGTGACAATAATTAGAATTTTAAAAGAATTTGATAGGAACAAAGGAATCTCAATTTCACAACACAAGTGAAGGACCATTAAAAGCATCGAAACAAACTCAAGACACAATCTGTCAAGATTTTAAAACAGAATGTCAAGACAAGAGAGAAAGTGAAACTCTACCTCTGGACATCCATGCCTTTCATCTAGCATCTCTATCATTTTTGCGCCGAAAACTAGTAAGAATCCCAATCACAACTAAAGGCCTTTGCTTAGGATTCCCATTCACATCTGCTAGCTCCTTAGGAAGAAAACCCTCTCATCGAGTAGCTGTTAGTTCCATTTCCAAGGATGAAAGTTTCTTCATTTGGTACACAAGAATAACAATATGTGAGAATTGAATGAAAATGGAAAGAAAATGATATTAGTAAATCAAAGTTAATTATCCAAGAAAAAATTTTATATATATATATATATATATATATATATATATATATATATATATATATAATTCTTATTCCTTGTTCCATGAGGATCTCTATTCATTCCCTGTAGTGAAGGGAAAAACAGTATAAAATGAATTCATGATTTCTAGAGGATAACAATTCAAATGGAATTGATATATCAAATGCAAGAAATGATTTCGAGGTTAGACTTGGGGTTCCATTCCAACCCTATTCATGTGTACCAAATGGAGCCTTGTGGAATTCTATAAATGTAACTTTAGTGATAAAATTAAAATGAAGTTTTGCCTACCTGCACTCTATGATCTTCCAAGTGTCATCTACAGAGATTGCAGATTGTCCCAATAATGAAGAAGAAAATATAGTCAACTTAAGCACTATAAGTGATACATTTATTATTCCTGTTTGTTAATGCACAGATAAACAACAAATAATGGATGTTACTACAAAGGTATGGAGTAGTAAATAATTCAGTATGGAAAGCCTATTATCAAGGCCATAAGAAATAGCATAACAAGAGATAATATGATGTCATCCACTAGCAATTCTTCATAATTTACAGTAGAGAAAAGTATGTGTTATAATAATATTATTATTATAATTTAATTAAACCAAGTATGTGGGAGTTGTGGCAATGCATGCAGATTGAGGATGCAGTAAGTGGGTCATGACTTTACAATACATGGAGCATGCATCTCCTAAATTTATGCTTTACTAGTTTTGTATTCACTATAAATAGGCTTGTTATTAACCATTTTAAATCATCAATTTGAATCACAAAGCATTCTTTCCTCTCTCTCCCTCTTTCTCTAATATATATATATTATATATATATATATATTATAGATATATTATATTATATTTAATATATATTATATTAAATATATTAATATATCTAACATTTGGTATCAGAGCCAGTCAACCTTTCAACCCCGAGGTATTTTTCATAGTGAATTATGGCCACAAATTTCAATATTGTATGGTCGGGTCCCAAATTGGACGGGAACCTCGATTACAATTATTGGCAAATTATGATGTCCACACATTTGCAAGCTCAAAATCTTTGGAGCTTTGTTGATCCCGGTCTACCCGAAGGAGCTGATGCAGGCGCTATACGGCGAGATAAATTGGCCTTGGGTCAGATTCACCAAGGTGTTCATTATTCCATTTTTGGGCAATTAGCTCGTGCTCAAACAGCAAAACAAGCTTGGGACATCTTAAAGGTGTCACACAAAGGAGTTGATCGGGCGCAGAAGTCTAAGTTGCAGTCGTTGAGAAGGTTGTACGATAATTGTGAGATGACCTCTACAGAAACAGTAGATGCGTATTTCACTCGTCTTATTGATATGGTGAATAAGATGAGGCTATATGGAGATACGATTGAAGATGGTGCAATGGTTGAAAATGTTCTTCGAACTATGCCGATGAAGTATGACCATGTGGTGGCTTCGATCACAGAGTCACACAAAACTGAGCTCTTATCAATTGCAGAGCTGAAAGGTATGGTAGAAAGTCATATTGACAGGATTGCGTCAAAATCGGAACCACTAGCAGAAGAAGCTTTGAAGAGTCAAGTCACCCTTAATGTGACTGGCACTAATCAAAGAGGTGGAGGATCTGGTAGAGGTCGTGGAAGAGGAAGAGGAGGTTCTGGTGGAAGAGGTCGTGGTAACTTCAACCAAGGAGGAGGACGTGGTAACTCCAACCAAGGAAGAGGTGGAGGTAATACCAAACAAGGTAAATTTCCATTTCATTGCTACAATTGTGGCAAGTATGGGCACAAGATTGCAGATTGTTGGTATAATGAGGACAACAATCGTGGAAATCAAGCAAACATTGCTGAAAATACTGCTGAAAAGTCTGGTGAGAGTTCTGAAACTTTACTTTTAGCCAGCGATAGTTTTTCTGCAGATAAGAACATATGGTTCTTGGATACTGGGTGTAGTAACCATATGTGTGGGAAGAAAGAATTGTTTTCCGAACTAGATGAATCAGTCCGGTCTGAAGTAACGTTTGGCAATAAGTCAAAGGTGCCAATTTTGGGAAAAGGTAAAATCTCTATTTAGTTGAAGGATGGTACTCACAATTTTATATCCAATGTGTTCTATGTTCCTGAACTACACCAAAATTTGTTGAGTATGGGTCAGCTGTCAAAAAAAGGATATAAGATACATATTGCTCAGGGGTGTTGTACCATTGAAGATGCTAAAGGAGTTTTGATTGCAAAGGTAAATATGTCCCAAAATCGACTATTTCCTTTGAAAATTAAGCATACTCTCCTTGATTGCTTTAATTCTGAAGTTTGTGATGATAATTGGTTATGGCATATGCGGTTTGGGCATTTTCATTTCTCTGGATTAAACTATCTTGCGAGAAAGGAACTTGTTTCTGATTTACCTGTTGTGAATGTCCCTGATCGTATCTGTGAGATTTGTGTGATTGGGAAGAAGCATAGAGATCCCTTTCCCGTGGGCAAGTCAAGGAGAGCTACAAAACAGTTGGAGATTATTCACTCAGACCTATGTTCGTTGGAGGTTCCCTCACATGGAGGTTGTAAGTACTTTATTACTTTCATTGATGATTTCAGTAGAAAAACATGGGTTTACTTTCTGAAGCAAAAGTCTGAAGCATGTGATGTTTTCAAACAATTTAAGGCTTTTGTTGAAAAGCAGAGTGGTTATGAAATTAAAATCTTGAGAACTGATAGAGGTACAGAATATATTGCATGTGATGATTTTCTGAAAAAGAAGGGTATTCAACATCAGATGACAGCTAGATACACTCCACAACAAAACGGAGTGGCTGAGAGGAAGAATAGGTCTATCATGGATATGGTAAGGTGCATGTTGAAATCCAAGGATCTGCCTAAACCTTTTTGGGCAGAAGCTGTTGCTTGTGCTGTCTATGTGTTGAATAGGTGTCCAACTAAGAGTGTCCGGGATAAGACACCCGAAGAAGCTTGGAGTGGGAGAAAACCCTCTATCAAATATCTCAAGGTTTTTGGATGTTTGGCATATGCACATGTGCCAGATCCATTGAGAAAGAAGTTGGATGATAAAGGTGAGAAATGCATATTCATTGGTTATAGTGACGCTTCAAAGGCTTATAAACTATACAATCCTGAAACTAAAAAGGTTGTTATAAGTCGTGATGTCACTTTTGACGAATATGGTGCCTGGGATTGGTTAGCTAAAGATGAAAGTTCAGTTGTTATTCCTGTTGTTGAAAATATTGTTGATGAGCAACCGATTCCAAATCATGTCCAGTCTCCTTCACAGCCAGAGTCGTCAGTTCGACGATCTCAGCGCGAGCGCCACTTACCAGCTCGCTTGCAAGATTATGTTTTGGGTCATGATAATGACCTGTCTGATGAAGAGATTGTTCAATTTGCTCTCTTTGCAGATTGTGATCCTTTATCTTTTGAGGAGGCTGCTATAGAAACTCATTGGCTTAAGGCGATGGATGAGGAGATCTGTGCCATTGAAAAGAATGGTACCTGGGAGTTAACAGATTTACCTCCTGGAAAGAAACCAATTGGAGTGAAGTGGGTTTACAGAACGAAGTACAAGTCAAATGGAGAAATTGACCGTTTTAAGGCAAGGTTAGTAGCAAAGGGTTACAAGCAGAAACCAGGTATTGATTATTTTGAGGTTTTTGCTCCTGTAAGTAGACTTGATACAGTTCGTATGATTATTTCTCTTGCTGCTCAAAATGATTGGAAATTGCATCAAATGGATGTCAAGTCTGCTTTTTTGAATGGTTTTCTTGAAGAAGAAATATATGTTGAGCAACCTGCAGGATTTCTGAAGAAAGGGGAGGAAAATAAAGTGTACAGGTTGAGAAAAGCCTTGTATGGCTTAAAGCAAGCGCCTAGGGCGTGGTATGGTTGCATTGACTCATATTTTGTTGAAAGTGGTTTTATGAGATGTCCTCATGAACACACTTTGTATGTCAAATGCACTGATTCTGGTGATATTGTTTTAATCTGTCTGTATGTTGATGATCTGGTTTTTACTGGAAACAACTTGAAGCTAATCTCAGAATTCAGGGAGGCACTCATTAAGAGGTTTGAAATGACCGATATGGGCCTTATGTCTTACTTTCTTGGCCTTGAGGTTATTCAGATGGATGGTGGAATCTTTATTTCACAGAAGAAGTATGCTGCTGATATTTTGAAAAAGTTCAAAATGGAAAACTCCAAACCAGTTTCAACTCCGTTAGCTGAAAAGTTAAAGGTGTCCAAAGATGAGTGTGGTAAGAATGTGAATGTTACAGCTTATAAAAGTTTAATTGAAAGTCTGAGGTATCTGGTGGCAACAAGGCCAGATATTTCTTTTGGAGTTGGAATACTTAGCAGATTCATGGAGGAGCCAAAAGAATCACATTGGGCTGCAGCAAAGCGAATTCTGAGATATGTGAAAGGTACGAGTAATGATGGACTTTTTTACTCTACTAATGAAGCTGTGGAACTTGTTGGGTACACAGACAGTGATTGGGCTGGAGATATGGAGACCAGAAAAAACACATCAGGATATGCCTTCTATCTTGGTTCAGCCATATTTTCTTGGTCGTCAAAGAAGCAGCAGATTGTAGCACTTTCAACAGCAGAAGCAGAATATATTGCAGCAGCAAACTGTGCTACTCAAGAAGTTTGGCTGAGGAGAATTTTGGAGTTCTTACAACACGAGCAGGAAGCACCTACAACTATTTTTTGTGACAACAAGTCAGCAATATCGTTGTCCAAAAATCCAGTCTTTCATGGTCGCAGCAAACACATTGATATCAAGTATCACAAAATCAGAGAGTTGGTTGTTGAAAAACAAATCAACATTGAGTATTGTTCAAGTGAATGTCAAGTTGCAGATATCTTTACGAAGCCGTTGAAGACAGAGATATTTCTTAAATTGAAGAAAGATATTGGGATGACCAATATATCCAACTTGGTTTAAAGGAGGCAATGTTATAATAATAATATTATTATAATTTAATTAAACCAAGTATGTGGGAGTTGTGGCAATGCATGCAGATTGAGGATGCAGTAAGTGGGTCATGACTTTACAATACATGGAGCATGCATCTCCTAAATTTATGCTTTACTAGTTTTGTATTCACTATAAATAGGCTTGTTATTAACCATTTTAAATCATCAATTTGAATCACAAAGCATTCTTTCCTCTCTCTCCCTCTTTCTCTAATATATATATATATATTATATATATATATATATATATATATATATATATATATATATATTATAGATATATTATATTATATTTAATATATATTATATTAAATATATTAATATATCTAACAGTATGCAAACACAGACAATCCCATAAGAAATAGCATTTCAAGAAACCAGCAATCATGTCAATGCAAATTAGCTCATGAGAAAATCCATCTTCTCGGAAAGAACGACTATGAAAATGTAGATACCTGACCAGTTATCCTATCAAGATCTTTTGTCAAGTAAACTCTGTTTTTCGCATCTATCCATAAACTGCTCCACAAAAAAAAAAATAATAACAATAATAATGTTTATCAAAATTAACTTTATGCACGTACAACTGTGAAATTGGGTGAAGGTGAGATTGCCAATCAAATGAATTAAAGCATATAAGTTTATAAGCATAAAAACAAAACAAATTAAATAACAGGACGCTTAAGCTTTCCTAGATCCAGCAATTCAGCTCGAAAAAAATTAAATCCAGCAGTGAAGTCCTTTTTAATTTATGAGGCAATTAACGAATTCGGGGGGATTTAAAACTCAGAAGAAGCTCTTGGAAAAGCTAAGGCATATAACTCACCGACCGACGACATAGAGAGAAGCCATGGTGGCGAACATGGCTATGCCGAAACATGTAACTTCTCCCCTTCTTCTTGTCTTTCGGCATATAGAAATTCACACACAAATATTAATTTATACAGTAACACTATACTTAATCAGAATTGGTATGCCGAAATGAACCTGGATATTTTCTGAATTACATTTTGAAATGAGTGATTGAAATTGGCGATATTCTTATCTCCTCATCCACAGTACACTGAAATAATAAGAGTAAAGCATAAAACTCCATTCAGCTCATAAATATATGTATGTCACAAAAAAGTACCTAAACCCTAAAATGAAAGAAGAGAAAAGAAAATGCCTCACGCTGATCTACTCACGCCGCTCCTAGGAAGTAGCCATAGGTCTCCTCAATAGAATTAGGAAATTAAGGATTAGGGTTTAAGATTAGAGGACTAACCTGTAGGATAGTGATGGAGACCGCGGTAGAGTCGGGAAGAGGCGACAACGGTAGAAACTTTGGTGCAGGCTGAGACGTCGGAGGAGGTGGGAGCGATGACGGCAAAGAGAGGCTTAGACAGCGGCGGAGTTGGGAGTGACGGCGAAGAGAAGTCTGAGATACGGCGGAGGCAGGAGCGGGAACGACAGCGTGCAGAGGTGGGAAGTGTTTGATTCTGCTGAGCGACGGCGTGCGA
>NW_017618572.1:367636-534334 GCF_001879475.1 Ipomoea nil
AAGTTGAGACAATCTTTGGGTCTAATTGCATAATGTTATTGTTCTAACTACATTTGGGATTCAAAAATCCCCAAATCCCAGCTCTGAAGTGGATCTGAAAAATGCATGGTCAGATCTGTGAGATCTGGAACAGTCACCCTTCTCTGGTACAGGCACAATAGTTCATGTGATTATGATAAATAGATTGTTTCTGCAAAAGGAAAGAGAAAAGAATACAAACATAGCTAATATAAATTAAAACAACTACTTTGTAAATGAATTAAAATGTGTCACCAGACACAACAGTCCATACTTCAAAACACAGTCACCCTTCTCTGGTACAGGCACAATAGTTCATAAAATAGTTTAAGATTGCCACCAGACAAAATTGTTCAAGAACCAAACCACCATCACACATCAATGTTTTTGGGACAAACAGTCGAGAAACATCAACCAAACCACTAATCTAAGTGTTCAACTTTAACACTATTTTCTTTTATCTTCTTGGACCCCTTGGATGATGAGAATTCATATAGTAAACATCTCTTCACAGTATCTGAATTAGTGCCATCAACAGCCTTCATTGTACCAAGGGGTGCAACCGGGCTTTCAACCTCATCACTCCAAAATCCTGAGGGGTGTCAACTTACTTATCCTGTGCATTTAGGAGTTCTGGGCAGTGTTCCATCACCAGGTTTTGATCATTCAAAATCCTTAGAACAGTGAAGCCATTTTGAAAATGATTAAACTGCTCTTTCCTTGCTGCAATCTTGAATATTATAGACATTCCAACCAATGCCAAATCCTTTTGTACATATAAAAGTATGTAATGACAAAAAAATTCTTTGACACAATAAACCTTTTGCTCTTGGAATGTAGTCATGAATTTTTCTATGTATGGTTTTGGTATGTGTGCATGGATATCAGTGCCCTAAATTAAAAACATGTTTTTCTTGTTAATTTCTCATATATGCAAACTGAAAAATGGAAAACACCTTACTGATTACAGAGTATAAAAATTGAATGATAACATTGTTAAATGCATATACCTCTACATCATGGAAAACAACTTCTATACTCTTAATTTCAGATAACTTTTTTTCTTTTCATCACTCCATACGTGCCTAAACCCTAACATTGATTGCGCTTCTTGTTTTGAAGGTTGATAGATCACGTCCCAGTATGAATAGACCCATGATGGAGAAAACTTAAAAGTTTGAATATAATTGTCACACAATATAAATGATTGAGATTTTTTCGGGGACTTGCAAAACAGAAGTAGGCAATAGACATGCTTTTATTAGCAATGATGTATTTATGTCCATTCCCTTGCTTAGAATTCATAACTCTTCTATCCCAGGTTGTCAGAATAATAGAGAGCATGAAGCTAAGTTCAGAGAACAGAGTATTAGGAATTGAAGAAGAAGAATGAACTTTATTTATTACTGTCATAACTGCCATATTACAGGAGAATACAACATTGTCATTCACTTCTAAACTTTCATCCAACTCTGATCTGTATAATATTTGAACATCTTTGCTTCAAGTTTAACTCCATTAGAGTCTAGACTTCACCCCAAGAAACTATTTCCTAAGCCAATCAGAATAATTTAATAAATTACAATCACAACAATATATGTTACAACTAGTGGGGTAGCGGTACATGATAAATTATGTATTAAAAGTACATTTAATCACAAACTTCAATCTTTATAGATGTTTTCTAACATTTAAGAACAATAGTTTGAAGCATTAAGCACTCAAAGCATGTGCCCATACTAAAACAGACTTCAACTTCTTATCTAAAAATTTAAAATAAGCAATCCTCCAAGATTTTACAAGAAACAAAGAGCCATATATGCATCCAAACCCCACTGCAAATCCTATAACCATGCTAACATAAAACCAATCCACTTCACAACCATCATCTCTTTTGCATTCATATTTGGGAATTTTACCATCATCAATACTACTACAGCTTTTTGAGAGCGGAGGGCCGCAGAGATTGTTGCCAATGTAACACGAAGCATTAAAGCCTTGCAATTGAGTACCTGAAGGTATCTTCCCAATTGAGTACACGAAGCATTTAATTGCATATTGTTTTCCCATATCCAAACATATGTTTTACCTCAACCAAAATTTACTGTATTTAAACCAATAGATCCACACTTTAAGCACAACATTATTCAACTGAACTAATAAACTAAGAAAACATGTATATTCATGAATAAGAGACTAGTGGTAATCTATAAGTGCACAATTCTTCATCAGGAAAAAGTAATCAAGAATAGACTCACAACACACATTCCATACTTATCTCTATATATATTAAAGCAAAATAACATAGAACAAAAAGTTCCCGCCCAAATGGAACGACGCCGTTTACAGAAAAGCAGAATATTAATTGACATTGCGTAAGAATCCATGAGACCGTTCAGTTACCAAAGACTTTAAAAAAAAAATAATTGTTTCCTTTTATTTTTGGTTTACAGAATCAATTTCAACCAATCAAATTAAAGACCTAATTTGGAATAGGTTGGTCTCTGCGTTTTCCGATAACATATTTATGTAAACAATTATGTTCACATATTCATTACGCCGAATTGGGTTTTCCAACGATAGTGCAGGCCATGGATATTTAAATAACAGTCGAAGCATTTGTACACCAGTGCTCATCTTCGAATCAAACACGCTCATCTACACCAGTGATCTGCGTAATTTTTCTTTGAAATTAAGTGGGTAATCTCGGAAAAATATAGCATATTACAGAGATTACATCATGAAATAATATGAGCGGGATATCCATCCCGTGCAAATACAGTTTGAAATCTGGGAAAATTATATCGTGTTATAGGGTAAAAAAATTCAACTAACAACGTTATTTTATCTTTCTTGCAGGTCACGTCCTGCTTGAACAGACTCCGATGAGGAGTATTGTTTCACAGTCCAGTATCAACCCAGGGATTTCATACAATGGTGATTTACAACTAATAACCCTATCAGAAGTGTATGCTCGGAAAGAGGTAGTGATTCAAATCAAACAAATTGTAGTATAAATTTGTTCTAAATAAAAACTTAATTACCCTAATATCTAAATTCTTATGTGTAACAGATTGGGGACTTTTGGGTAGCAGCTAGAATAGTTTGCATTGACACTGATAGTGAGTGGTATTATTCTTCATGTCGGTCAAAATCATGCTACAAGAAGTTGGAGCCAAAAGAAGAGTACCTCTACTGCAAAAATTGTGACAAAACTTGGGAAGATGGGATGTTGAGATATAGGGTTAAAATCAGGATTTTTGACATAAATGGAAATGCTCCATTTGTCATGTGGGACAGGGAGTGCACTGAGTTGTTGGGTATGAGTGCCCTAGAATTGAAACAGAAGCAGACACAGGTCAATTTTTGGTTATGTTATAAAATCTTTAAGACTCTGATTTTTTTGTGCCCTAGAATCTGAATTAGAAATTACTTCATGTTTTTTTTTTTTTTTTTGTTTTAACTGTAGGGAAAAAAAGGTGTTCCTGCTGAGCTTGAAGCATTGGTTGGTCTCAGGTTCATTTTCAGAATTGCTGTCCAAGAGGCCGGTTTATACTTAGTATTGTATTTCTATTGGTTGAAATTGATTCTGTACCCAAAAAATAAAGGAAACAATTTTTTTTTTTTAAATCCCTTGGAAACCCAATCGTTTTACACGGCATTCTACGCAAAACACATCAATATTCTGTCTTTGTCTAAACGACACCGTTACTTCTGGGCGGGAACTTTTTGTGCTATGTCATTTTGCTTTAATATATATAGAGATAAGTTATTCAAATTATTAATAACTTGCTTATCAATTTTATTTAAGCTGTCATATTCTACTGGTCATTGTTATAATACTTTTAGTATAATTAAAATATTTATAGTTTAAATTGTAACTAATATGGTATGAATTAATAGTTTTTTAAGTATTCCACATGTGTGTCAGTTTTTCATTACATAAGATTGAATATATAAGAAAATATTTTTATAAAAGCAACTGTCTTTTTATGAGATCATAATTAAAATTGATAATATTTAAACGAATTTGGTATGAAGATTATAAATTTAATTATAACGGAGTGTTTGAAAAATTAATGACATTATATGCAGAGAACGAAGATATTATATTCAATGAAGGTCTGGAATCACCGGTAATAAATAGTGTTTCGCATCAGTCTAATCGTGCGCAAATATTCGCTGTCTTCCAGAATACAATTGGTACACCTTTGAGTGTTGTTACTAATGGTGAGCAAGTCTTTTTGTTTTCAAATATTATTTTTCATTTGTATTTATATACTGGAGTATAAATTATATAAATAATTATAATTCCGTATTTTGTGGAATAGGGTCGACTACTGGAAGAACACCAAGTTCTAACAACTTGGGTCAAACAAGCAATTACCAACAGATGGGTCAAATTGCCAACGACTCAAGTACAAATGCTACATCAACGACCAATGTAGCATACCAGGAAATCTTCAATAATTTGTAATTGTGTTATGAACGGGATTTTTTTTTTAATTGTGTGTTAACACTTTTTTAATTATTCTTTATATTTTGAACCGAGAAGATTCTTTACTTAATAATATATACAATTATTTACATAATTAGTCAAGATCTTGAACAATATCCATTCCGTGCATCGCACGGAGACTATACTAGTTACAATATATATGTCACTACGTTTTAAGAATGAAAAATAACTAATTCACTAAAATAAAAAGTAGAAAGAGAAAGCAAAGCTTACATCCTTGTGCCATAAAAGGACAAATAAATAAGGATACATAGGGACCCTGTTTGGTAAAAAATTGGTCTATAGGCCAATTTTGACTTATTTGACCACTATTAATTGTTTGATTTAGTTAAAATATCAATATAAATGTTTGGTTAATTAGCTTTTTGCAACTCCAAAAGGCTAAAATTCAAAAAGCTACTCCAAGCAACTTTTTCAATTAGCTTTTTCATAAAAGAAATTATATCAAACAAGGGCGGAGCCAGGATTGGTTGGTGCGGGGGGCCAATCACAATTTGAGATGGAATAATAAAAATAGAAATATTTATTTAACATATTTCAAAATACATCATTATATTACAAATCTAATAAAATTTGGAACGTCTTCCAAAATTCAATGACTCAATACTTGTAAATGAATTTACTGATGTTGAATTTTCAGAATTCTTTCTTTTAAAGAAAAGATCAATTCTTTGTGTCCTTTCATTTCAACTCAAACTTCTGATGTTCATAGTGTTAATTTTTTTTGACAAATCAATTGAATTAACAAAAATTGAAAAGAAAAAAAAAGAATAAATAGACAAAGATTAAAGTAGTAAAAATTTAAAGATTTTGATACCAAAATGACAATTTATTATTATAATAAACACAATTGTAATGTATTTCATTTGCAAATTAAAAAAGATAAAAATTAAAGTAGTAGAAATTTAAAGATTTTGGTAGCAAAATGACAACTTATTATTATAATAAACACAATTCCAATGTATTTCATTTGCAAATTAAAAAAGACAAAGATTAAAGTAGCAGAAATTTAAAGATTTTGGTAGCAAAATGACAATTTATTATTATAAATTATAATAAACAGAATTGCAATGTATTTCATTTGCAAATTAAAAAACTAACTATATAACAAATTAGCAATCCACTAAATTACCCTAAAAGCTTGCTTGGTGGGGGGCAAAACAATAAATATTTAGTGAGGGAGGCCAAAAAAAAAAAAAACTACAATACTAATTAAAAAAAAAAAAATTGGCTGGGGGGGGGGGGGGGGGGGCAAGGCCCCCTGCACCTTAAATGTGGCTCCGCCACTGATATCAAACAGCTATCAGTTAACAGTTAATTTACCAAATATTTTTCTATAATCAGCTAATATTATCAACTTTTATACCTTCTAATTAACACAATTAGCTAACAGCTTACAGGCCATTTACCAAACAGGACCATAAACATATTTTTGTTTTTAAAGAAATTTCAAACTCTCATGAAAATCTCGAGCATATGGCTTTTTCAAATAAAACCAAGCAATATTATTATCACTTCATTCTTCATCTTTATTAATATTCCGTTCACTGACGATTAGAGCATTCCCAGCTATATTCATACCAATATTAATAGCACTCTTCTTCACTTCACTTGTAAAAACAATCTTCATTTCTTGAGTTACCAAATCAATGGAAATCATATCTGCTCTAGAATGATCCTCAGAAACATGCTTAATATATCCTATATAGTCATAATTCCTTATGGCCCTGTTTGGTAAAATGGCTGTTAACTGATAGCTGTTAGTTGTTAGCTGATTGTGTTAATTAGAAGTTATAAATAGTTGATAACATTAGCTGATTGTAGAAAAGTGTTTGGTAAATTAGCTGTTAGCTGATAGCTGTTTGGTATAATTTCTTTTCTCAAAAAGCTAATTGAAAAAGTTGCTTGGAGTAGCATTTTGAGTTTTAGCCTTTTGGAGTTGCAAAAAGCTAATTAACCAAACATTTATATTGATATTTTAACTAAATCAAACAATTAATAGTGGTCAAATAAGCCAAAGTTAACCGATAGACTAATTTTTTACCAAACAGGGCCTATATCTATATCACTTGAAAACACTAACAATTGGCCACCCAAATTCCTACTGGGATCAAATATTCATTTATCCCACAACCAAAGTGTATACTTGAAAGTTTACGCCAAGTGATATTATTATTTAATTAATAATTATGATTTTTGTTCAAAATAATGCAAAAATAAAACTAAAATAATAATAATAATAATAATAATAATAATAATAATAATAATAATAATAATAATAATGTTATTATCAAAATAATATTAATGGTTAATAAATAATAATTTTATGCATTAATTATACTCAAAATATACATGCAGTGATAAAAAAAAAAAAAAAAAAAAAAAGGTCCCAAATAGATAATTAAAAAAGTTTTTGTTGATGATCATTTGTACTACATTAACAATTTTAATAAAAATTACCAAATAGAACCTTAAATTATACTCAAAAGTGTAATTAAACAAATAAACTTTAAAAATGTAGAATTAAATATTCAAATATGTCAAATAAGCGTTTTTACCGATAACTTATTGATTACTTGTATAGTTATCATTGTTTATCGTCGTTTAACACCACAGTTGATGGTCATATGTACTGCATTAATTTATTTATTTTTTAAACTCAAATACATTGTTTAAGTAAACCGAACTGGTATCTAACAGGTGAATTTTGGTAATTAAAAAAAAAAAAAAAACTATTTGTTATTAAGCATGAATTTGTTGTGTGATCTTAATTAGCATCAATTTGACGTGGGCGAGAAATTGTGATTATTAATTGGGCCTTCTAAAAAGCATTCATTCATCCGTATATATGTTATTATTGACTAGTATTTTCACCCGTGCGATACACGAAATGAATTTGTTATAATATTTTAAGAATATTTAGAATGATATATAATTGTATAAATTATAACTTCCAATATTAAATAATGCAATTGAATAATTGAGTTGGATCGATTATGTTTTCGGATGTTATCATTATTTGAATTCGAGCAAAAAATTGTCCAATTAATAGTCAACGTGTAGATGTACATAGCAACAAAATTTTATCCATCATCGTCTAGAGCTAAAATCTTCAGCCATCAAGATGGGCACTTGGAAAAAAAGCCACGCGCATTGATAGTGATTAAAGATAAGTTTTTTTAGCAATAACCCAACATGAGTTAGTGTTTGATCCTGACTTTTGTTGATAGCCATGACATATGCAAGTATCAGCGGGAATTGTTTCTTGATGTATGTGTCCCATTAACTATTCTTGCTTTGACAATGTGATCTGTCAATCTTGTGACGATGAGGCGCGTACCGTTGCAAAGACCAAGAGAGTGGTCCATGTTCCGCAATAACATAACATATGCACCAACATTTAATGTCAATGAATGATTAGGAAGTCCAGACAATCTCAAACTATTTAAGAATTCATAAGTACTTTTATAATAATTACAATTAATTCATTCAGATATGGATGAGGAAGAAAAAACTAAATGTGATATGGTAAAAATGAATATACTAAGTGCACATATATTAGTATAATTGACTAATAATAATTGCGTAATAATTTTTATGATAATTAAGTTAAACATTGATCGTTGAATTTGTTGTTATAATAATTCCAATTAAATTATTTCTCTTTTTCCCCCAAATTTATTTTAGTTATAATATAATTACATAAATCATATTACATATTGGTCTTTTTAAGATAAATGCAACAAACGAGTCATATATTATTCAATTAATTGAGCAATACTTTTACACTAATCATATAATCAAATAAATGTACATACACTTTCAATATTAGAAATTTTTATAATTTTATGTATAATTTTATTATGTAAATATATAATAAAAAAAAGTATGCGTGCATCGCACGAGTAATTGGGCAATTATTCGTTCGAATTCAAGCAAGAATAACACCAGAAAACATAATCGATCCAACCACTAGAAAACATAATCGATCCAACCAATTTCATCCATTACACTATATAATATTGGATGTTTATAATTTATATAATTTTATATCGATCCAAATATTTTAAAAATATTATAACAAAATCCATTGTGTGCAACGCAGGAGTGAAAATACTAATTTTATTAAACAAAAAAAAAACAAAAAACAAAAAAAGCCTAAAAAAATAAAAGGCCGAATTCATGTTTAACCTGTCAAAGAAGGTTAAAAAAAAAAAAGGCCGAAATCATGTCCAGCCAGCTTAAAAAAAACAAAAAAACAAAAAAAAAAAACAAAAACAAAAAAAAAACAAAAAAAAAAACAAAAAACAAAAAAAAAAACAAAACAAAAACAAAAAGGTTGGCTGGACATTATCTTGGACGAGCATCTACAAGTCTTTAAAAGCGCCTCAAACTTTATTCATATCTTCATCTGATCTTCAGCTTTATTCATCTTCATCTTGCCAAACAACAATATGTTTTGGCTGCTAGTGTTTGCTTACTCCTTC
Source organism: Ipomoea nil (assembly GCF_001879475.1). Classification (NCBI taxonomy): domain Eukaryota; kingdom Viridiplantae; phylum Streptophyta; class Magnoliopsida; order Solanales; family Convolvulaceae; genus Ipomoea; species Ipomoea nil. The sequence continues at coordinate 376,661 of NW_017618572.1, forward strand.
ACAATCTGGCCTAGTCTAAATGCCATTGCTCCACCACCTCCCCCTACTCCCATTTCTCCAATCCTGCCAAATGCGAGTAAGGATTTCAGTCCAATTAAAGCCTCCCATCACGGTTGTGGTACCGGTTCAAATCCCCCACTTTCACATTCCGGTCGTGGTCAGGGTGGCGGTCCTAGTCTCAGTCTGCCCATTTCACGTCCTCGTCACGGTCGCGGTACCACTCCCCATCCTAGTCCACCTGTTTCACCCCCCCGGTCCCGGTCACGGTCGCGGTATCACTCCCAATTTCGGTCCGCCCATTTCACGTCCTGGTCACGGTTGCAGTACCACTCCCCACCCTAGTCCACCAGTTTCACCTCGCGGTACTCCGCAATGGGTAGGCTTTCACCTCGCATTGCTTTGGTGTCCTGGTTACTGTGAAATAACTAGCGACTGTAAAAAAAGTCAAAATCAAAGAGATGTTTACACGGCTTATGACCGTTTGACCAGAACGGGCAGGACCCACAGTCCACTTTTATGTCTGCTTATGAACAATAAATTAGTAAGTTTATTATTATTATTATTATTATTATTATTATTATTATTATATTATATTATTATTATTATTATTATTATTATTATTATTATTATTAAATTATGGATTCCTATTTTTTATAGCTCTCTCGAACTCTAAGGAAAAAATTGACTCACGGATGACCCAACTTGAAATGAGAGGATAAGATATTTTGGAAGAACCAATGGGAGAAACATGGCACAATCTCGATTAAGTTGATGGATCAAACACTGTACTTCCAGAAAGCGCTCCAGATCTAGGAGATATCAAGTCACTATTGAAGCAGGATAATAAATATACTCCCAATGGTAAGAACCAAATACCCTTTAATGATTTCTATAATCCTCTGTGTAAGTGTAAAATGATTTACACGTTAAAACCTTGTTGGCTATTTTATTTTGTAAAGTAATATTATTAGTTTTAATTAAAGAGTTAATTAGAGTTGTTAGAATTATTTTGGACCATGTGATGTCAAAATAAGTGGACAGTATGCAATGATATATGAAGTCAGCAACAGCGCATGAAGCTTTCAAAGAGACAAAAAGGTGTGGCTATGAATTATTCGAACAAAGTAAAGGCTAGGATTAAGGATAAAAAATGAGGCTCAATATCTACTATAAAAAGAAGTTGTTCGAAGGTGGAAGATTGCCAATTTCTGAGATCAATATTCCAAGTGCACTTTTTATTACAAAGCTTCCTGATTTAATCTGCTATGTTATTTAATTGTTAAGAATATTCAATCTGTAATACATGATCTGTACGTGGTACTGCTGAATCATCTTGTGAAGATTGTTCAGGCATACGTGTGTCAGTCCTGATAGGTGTTAGAAAGAGTGGTAGTGGTAAAGGCTGGAGGCCATCTCTATTTACCTCTTGTAATACTCCTTTTGGTGAACATCTATAGTGGATTGGGCAGACGTGGAGTGCCCCGCAGACGTAGGAGAATGAGCTCCGAACTGCGTAACAATTTCTTTGTATTTTTACTTTCGTTTAAGCTTTTTGTCTTCATTATTTATATTTGTTTAACCAAGTTTAATTAATGAACGTAACTGATGCTTAACTTAAAAAACAAGTAAAAATACGTTACTTTTTAATTCACGGTGCAATTTCATTTGGTATCGGAGCTTCTAGACTTAATTTATTAGTCTATCGATCTGGCGATTCCGTGCCTCTTGAATTCATATCTTCAGCGGCTTTTATTATCTATCTGTTTATTGCTCATTTGTTTGATCTCACGGGGTGTTAAGTGTTACAGAATGGATCGAACTAAAGTCCTTCCCCAGTTGACTGGCGACAACTACGCCTATTGGAAGGCTCGCACTCGTACGCACCTAAAAGCTCAAGGTGAAGCCGTGTGGCGGTTTGTGGTGTCAGGTTGGACACATCCCACCAAACCCAGTTCCAGCACTGACGGAACAGAAGTAGCAAAGCCTGAGACTGAGTGGACTCAAACTGAGATAACTAACGCTGGAAACAATGATAAGGCTTTAGACACAATTTACTCTCTTATGCATGAAAGTCAGTTTTCAATTGTTGCAGGTATTCCTTCAGCTAAAGGTGTTTGGGAAGCTCTTGAGTCAACTTACGAAGGAACTACTTCGGTGAAACAATCAAAGCTGCAACTGGTCCAGTCCGACTTTGAAGAGCTTTGGATGAATGAGGAAGAAACTATCATCGACTTTCACACCCGCGTACAAGAACTGGCAAATCGTGCAATGGTCCTTGGTGAACCATTCACGCAAGCAAAGCTTGTTAAGAAAATACTGAGATCCTTACCTTCGAGGTTTCGAATGAAAGTCACAGCCATCCAAGAACATGATGTCTGGGAAAATAAAACAGTTACTCAGTTAATGGGAAATCTTAAAACATATGAAATGGAAATCTTAACTGATCACACGAAAAAACAAAAAAATATTGCCTTTACCGCTGAAGAAAATAATGTTGTATTTGATTCAGACGAAACTAGTGATGATACATTTGTGTTTTTGACTAAACAGTTTTCTAAAATTTTGAAACAGGTATCCAAAAATTCGCGCAACAGAAATTCACAAAGGGGAGCAACATCGTCCAAAACTGGTCCTAGGACTGGTGCGTCAAACTTCAAACAGTCTGTCTCACGTCCTGGACAGTCCAAAGAAAGATCCAACAATAAAGGAATCAAGTGTTATGAGTGCGAGGGCTTTGGACATGTACAAGCTGAGTGTGCTACCTACCTTCGACGCAAAAAATCCATGTCAGCCATTACATGGAGTGATGATGAGCCTAACGTTGAAACAACTGGTTCGGATGTTGAAGAAATCTCGGGTAACTTTGTTGCATTTACGGCTCGTGTTACTGGCTGTTCAGAATCCGTTGAAGGAGCTGACTCAGAGGGTGGTGAATATGTCTCCGCAGAAGACTTGGAACTAAATACTTTGTCTTTTGAAGCTGAGTTTAATAAGTTGTATCCCAAATGGGAAGTCCTACGAAAAGTAAACTGCAAACTAGCTAGTGAGATAGAGATTGTAACCAATGCTAGTAAAGTATATCAAACTCAAATAGCAGATAGGAATGTACTTCTTAAAGAAGCAGCTGACCGAGAAGAAAAACTACAAAACAAAGTACAAACTGGCAATGTACTACTTAAAGAAGCAGCCGATAGAGAAGAAAAACTCCAGCAAGAAGTACAGACTTTGAAACAGGAGCTCAGCACCTACAAACGACGAATCCAAATGATGGATACCACTTCAACACTTGATAAAATTCTTGATTCCGGAAGAAAATCTTCTGCAAAATTTGGTTTGGGCTTCACTGGAAATAACTCCAAAGATAAGACAGTATTTGTCAAAGCATCTGGACCTGATCCAGAGGACATCCCTGAATCCAGCACTATGAAACGCTCCCATGGTAAAGTAAGCACAAATAAGATACATTATAAACTATATAACCCTGTTTGTCACTATTGCAGGTTACGAGGCCATACCAGACCTGAATGATACTACTTCTACAAGGATCAAAGAATCGAGAAGTTCAGGCACAAGAACATACAACCCTTCGCAAAACAAATTTGGGTTAAAAAGACTGACTATATATCGTTTGTTTCATTTCACTCTAAAAGTACAGGAAGAGAAGAGAAATGATACTTTGACAACGGGTGTTCACATCACATGACAGGAAATGTCAAATTCCTGAACAACGTAAATGCCAGTAAAGGTGAAGTTACCTTTGGTGACGGTGTCAAAGGTCAGGTGACTGGTGTAGGCACTTTAAATGTAGCTGGTTTGCCAAAGCTGGACAAAGTATTGCTTGTCCGTGGACTTCACGCTAATCTCATCAGCATAAGTCAATTATGCGACCAAAACTGGAACGTGTGCTTCACTAAAAATAGCTGCAGTGTGACGGACAAAACAAACCAATGTGTTATGGAAGGTAAACGGTCGACTGATAATTGCTATATTCTAACAAATAATATGCTATGTTGCAGGTCCAGCATGAATGAAGCCAAGCTATGACATCAAAAAATGGGTCATCTAAGTTATAGACTTCTCGATAAACTTGTGAAAATAAAAGGTGTTCGTGGGTTATCCAAGATGAAAGTCGAGTCAACTATCTGTGGTGCCTGTCAAGCTGGGAAACAAATCAGGTCATCTCATCCAGCTCAACATACCATAAACACAAGTCGGTGCTTGGAGTTGATTCACATGGACCTCGTTGGACCAACTCAAACAGAAAGTTTCGGAGGTAAGAAATACATACTGGTATGTGTTGATGATTTTTCACTTTTTTCTTGGGTTATTTTTCTCAGGGAAAAGTCCGAAGCACTTGAAGCATTCAAGACACTGGGATTAAAACTTCAAAAGGAAAGGAATGAATCCATCAGTCGAATCCGAAGTGATCACGACAGAGAATTCGAAAACAAGCTGTTCGATGACTTTTGTAATCAATAAGGAATTACACATGAGTATTCAGCCCCAAAAACTCCACAACAAAACGGAGTTGTGGAACGGAAAAATCGCACCATTCAGGAAATGGGAAGGGTATTACTCAACGCCAAATGATTATCACAAAAGTTCTGGGCTGAGGCTGTAAACACCGCATGTCACATCATCAACCGTGTCTACCTACGTCCAGGCACAACAAAAACACCGTACGAATTATAGAAAGGTAAGAAGCCAAACGTTACATATTTTCATATTTTTGGCTCACGGTGTTTTATTTTGAAGGATAGGAATCCTATTTCAAAATTTGAGCCAAAAAGCGACGAAGGAATCTTTCTCGGTTATTCCACCAACAGCAGAGCCTATCGAATATATAATAAAGTGACCAAAACCATCATGGAGTCCACAAATGTCGTCATCGATGATCAACCTAGTGAGATTGTTGGAGTTATCCAACCTGACTCAGTGACAGAACCTGAAGCTAACCGCCCTAAAACCCCTGACGCTAGTACTCCAGAACCAGACCCTGAGTCACCTACCTCATCGCCCATACATAATCAATCTGAAACCGAACCTGAGTCAGAATTAGACAATGATCAAGATGATATTGACGTTCCAACTCGTATCTAGAAAAATCATCCGATCCAAAACGTAATTGGGGATCCCAGTTCAGGTGTGAAAACTAGAGGTAAACCAAAACGCGACTATCTTGAACTAGCTAGATACTCCTGCTACACCTCGCAGATTGAACCAAAGAATATCAAAGAAGCCTTAACCGATGAACATTGGATCAAGGCCATGCAAGAAGAATTGGGACAATTTGAAAGAAACAAGGTATGCACTATAATCCCTAAACCGAATAATGTAAATGTTGTAGGTACCAAGTGGATTTTTCGAAACAAAACTGACGCAGCCGGCAACATCGCTCGAAATAAAGCACGACTGGTAGCTCAAGGGTATTCCCAAATCGAGGGAATCGACTACGATGAAACGTTTGCTCCTGTAGCTCGTCTAGAATCAATCCGACTGCTTCTCTCCATTGCCTGTGCACTAAGAATCAAGCTCTTTCAGATGGACGTTAAAACAGCCTTTCTAAACGGCTATCTCACTGAAGATATATATGTTGCTCAACCAAAAGGGTTTGAAGACCCACATCATCTGGAATATGTATACAAGCTTCAAAAAGCCCTGCACGGGCTAAAACAGGCCCCAAGAGCCTAGTATGAAAGACTTACCCAATATTTACTTCAGAATAATTACAAACGAGGGGGATCAGACAAAACCTTATTCATAAAACGATCAGGTAAACACATAACTATTGCACAAGTTTACGTTGACGATATTGTGTTTGGGTCCACACAGACAGGTGAAACGGGCCAACTAGTCAAAGTTATGAAACAAGAGTTTGAAATGAGCATGATCAGAGAGCTGACTTACTTTCTCGGGTTACAAGTAAATCAGTCAAAAGAAGGGATCTTTATATCCCAAGCAAAATATGCGAAAAATCTCTTATATAAATTCGGTCTTGAATCTGCCAAAGATGCCCGAACTCCTATCTCAACGACAACCAAATTATCCAAAGACAACAATGGAACTTCTGTTACTCCACCTTGTACAGAAGTATGATTGGCAGTCTACTATACTTGACTACTAGTAGACCAGACATCATGGTAAGTGTTGGGATGTGTGCACGTTATCAAGCTGATCCAAAATAGTCACACTTGAAGGCGGTAAAGCGTATTATAAAATACGTTAAAGGTACGCTTAATTATGGTATTTGGTATTCCATTGACACTAATCTTAGTCTTACAGGTTTTAGTGATGTTGACTGGGCCGGAAACGGCGATGACAGAAAAAACACGTCCAGTGGATGTTTTTTTATTGGAAAAAACCTAGTTGCCTGGCTGAGTAAAAAGCAGAATTCAATATCACTCAGCACTGCAGAAGCGGAGTATATTGTTGCGGGTAGTTGTTGTACTCAACTACTCTAGATGCGTCAAATGCTTTCCGACTACGGTGTAGATCAGAAAAATGTGACCCTCTTCTGTGACAACACCAGTGCGATTAACATATCTAAAAACCCATTCCAACATTCCCGAACGAAGCACATAGATATTCGTCATCATTTCATTCGTGAACTAGTCGAAGAAAAAGAAATAACATTATACTATATTTCTATTGACAAAAATCTTGCAGATTTATTCACAAAACCCTTAGACAAATCCAGGTTTGAACTACTTCGAGCAGCTCTTGGAGTTTGCACTCTGACTGTCTAATTCCATCAATCAGGTACTAATTCTAATTTTTTTTTTGTTTTGTTTGCTCTAACTGTTCATTTTTTTGTTACGTAAGTGTTTTTGCAGGGACAACATTGTGGTTCGGCCATGTCTTCGAAATTTAGGTGTCCGAATTTTTTTTCTTCTTATATTATAATCCTTTTCCTTTTTTAATTTTGTGTTACCTTTAGAAGACCCATTCAAAACAACCACCTAATTTCTCTCCTACTCATACTCAATAGCCTAAGTCTAATCATCTACATCTAAGACCTCTAGCTATCCTATCACTCACACCTTTTAAGAAGCCATCACCTCCACATTAATTCCTTGTCCCCTTCTTTGACTCCACTAAGTCGAGAACATCTCCATCCTCTTCAACTCATCATATTCCACCATTTTTACTCTGCAAAAGCTTATCACATGGCAAATCCCTTCGATTCCTTCGTAGCTCACTCTGAAAGGGCAGATCTTTTTCGCAAGATTATTGATGCTGACTCTCCCATCTCTCCTGAGGCTACGGATAGGGTCCTTGCTACCATCAAAATTGATGTATCTCTCCTTGAAGGACTCACAGCTAAAGAACATAGACAAATGCTTGCACTGGCTCGGCACATCACCGTTACACCTTGGCCAATTCCACCTGTGACAGCCACTGCTTCAATTTCTCCTCTACCCGAACCTGTGTCTCTCGCATCTCCTCACAATGTGGTATTTCCCGTCTCTTCTTCTTCTTTATACACTGTGCCCTCTCTCTCTTCATCTAGAAAAATTGATTTTAGTGTTTCTATGCCTGAGCAATTCGTGTCTACCGTATCTCATGATAATTTTGGCGTTCGAAATTTACCTTTACCTGGTGATCCATATGATCCTTTAACTCACAAATTACCTAGAAGTACTGAGAATTTAGTAGCCTTATCTGATTTAGTGAACTCTTTGCCATCTACTTTTGCTATTCGCAATATTGCCCAACATTTCTCTGATTCTGTTCTGCCCGTGTCTTGCTCTGCATTTACAATACCTATTACTATTTTTGCTTCTAAAACTCAGCCTGAACATGCACTCATTCCTGTTTCACCGACCCAAGACACGGTTCCCATCATCACTGTACCTCTGTCTAAATCTTCCCGGAAGGGAAATGAGAAATTGTCTGTTTCAGGTACTGCAGAAAAGAGGAAGTTGTCTCATCTAGATGATGTGGAGACTATGTCTGACCACAAACATCAATGACGGGGGTCCACTCTTCCTCCCAGAATGACTAGATCCCGCTCTCTTGCTGAAACTCTAACTGTCTCTGTTCTCTCGGGTTCAAAATCGAAGTGTCCCAGCAAAAATTATAAGCCACGGCTTCTCTCACCTGCTCTTTTTTCCGAATGGAAGGTTCATATCAACCGGGATTTCAATTTAGAAAAGTCAATCAATGAGGAAGATTTGACCAAAAAATGCAATATCATACCCATATTGCTTGATCAACACTTGTTTGCCTCACTTCACCATGTGGGTCCCTATTGTGCCTTGTTGACAACCGATTTTTACACAAATCTTACTATGGACACCTTTACTGAAGGATCGGCACACTTTCACCAAGTCTTTATTCGGGACAAATGGTACCCTTTCGGGCCAACGGAGATCAATGCGTACTTAGGCACCCCGAATCATCCAGCTTCTCCGGATCCAAGTCCACACTTATTGGCTGCCGCACTGACTCATAACAAAGAAGTCTCTTGTCCAAGTGAAGGGCTCAAGAGTTTGAAGCTCACAACGGTTTATTCAGTTCTTCTTCGGCTTGCATCTGCCAATTGGATCCCGCCAGTACGTCACCATCTTGTTTCAGAACAGTTAGCTGGGCTTCTCTACAAGATCAGAAATCATCTTCCGTTCAACCTTGGAGTGATTATTTTCTCTCACTTGATGACTTTTTTGAAAAAGAAAGAAGCGAAGGTCCATCTACCGTATCCAAGTTTGATTTTTGGAGTACTTCAAGAGCATGGATTTAAGCCATATAAAGAAGAAGTAATTACCTCTCATGACAATGTTTATTAATATGATGATCGTCTCACGCAGAAGGGCCACTATGATGATCAGGCTTCTCTCAGTGCACTTCCAAACATTCCTCCACCTGGTCCACTGGTTTCTGCTCCAGCTTCGTCTGCTGACACTGTGTCTGCCTCCCGACCGAGTTCCAGACCGATTCCCAAAGAGCCTCAGACTTTGGTTAATGGTAGACAAATAGTTGTCACTCTTGAGGCCTCAATTGCCCAGCTTCGACAATCGGTTGCCTCTCAACAAGCCACAATTTCTGGCCTTGAGAACTTACGTGGTGCTCAACTCAAGGAAATTGCTCGCATGGAGGACATATACGCTCAGATTTTAGCCGACACTGGTGCTGCTTCTTCTGGTTCCGGTTCTGAAGACGAAGATGATGGTTCGGAATCGGGCACCCCGTCTGCACGGTAAAACTAATCCACTATTATGATGTTCAACTTCCTTTGTCATTTATTTGGCAAAAAGGGGGAGTTTTTGGAGTAAGGGGGAGTATTTACGGTATTTAACAATGGTATGTTTTTTGGAAGTTTCTGTTAACTTTTTTTTGGAAGTTTCTGTTAACTTTTATGGAAATAATAGGATTATTATGTTAGGGGGAGTAGTAGTTCTTTTGGTGCTCTGTATGGAATGTTTTTTGAGCTACTACTCACATGAACAAGTTGAATTATGATATGGTCTGCTGCTTATTTGATTCTACTGTGTGTGATCCACGGCTTGAAGATGTTTAATCAGGTATACTATTCACAAATGGTCCAAAAAGGAGTTAAGTTTAATTTTTGTTGTTATTATACCTTTTGTCTTATTCAGTACCTATACTAAGGGCTATTAATAAAACTAAATTGATTTTCAATTTTTGCCCAAAGTATTTGATACTTGAGTTTTACCAAATAAAATGCCAAAGGGGGAGATTGTAAGTGTAAAATGATTTACACGTTAAAACCTTGTTGGCTATTTTATTTTGTAAAGTAATATTATTAGTTTTAATTAAAGAGTTAATTAGAGTTGTTAGAATTATTTTGGACCATGTGATGTCAAAATAAGTGGACAGTATGCAATGATATATGAAGTCAGCAACAGCGCATGAAGCTTTCAAAGAGACAAAAAGGTGTGGCTATGAATTATTCGAACAAAGTAAAGGCTAGGATTAAGGATCACAAATGAGGTTTAATATCTATTATAAAAGGAAGCTGTTCGAAGGTGGAAGATTGCCAATTTCTGAGATCAATATTCCAAGTGCACATTTTATTACAAAGCTTCCTGATTTAATCTGCTATGTTATTTAATTGTTAAGAATATTCAATCTGTAATACATGATCTGTACGTGGTACTGCTGAAGCATCTTGTGAAGATTGTTCAGGCATACGTATGTCAGTCCTGATAGGTGTTAGAAAGAGTGGTAGTGGTAAAGGCTGGAGGCCATCTCTATTTACCTCTTGTAATACTCCTTTTGGTGAACATCTATAGTGGATTGGGCAGACGTGGAGTGCCCTGCAGACGTAGGAGAAGGAGCTCCGAACTGCGTAACAATTTCTTTGTGTTTTTACTTTCGTTTAAGCTTTCTGTCTTCACTATTTATATTTGTTTAACCAAGTTTAATTAATGAACGTAACTGATGCTTAACTTAAAAAAACAAGTAAAAATACGTTACTTTTTAATTCACGGTGCAATTTCACTCTGCTAATTTGCCAAGGCATCCAACAAATGGTAACTTTTATCTTAAGGAGATAAGGTTCTGTTACCACCCGGATGCCGAAATAAGACAAGATTGTAATGGCCAAACCAGACATTGCTTTCCAACGTTTTTTTTTTTTTTTTTTGAATGCTACTGACTCTATTACAATGTAGTGTTCATAAACTACTTTTCAATGTTTATTTACACAACAATGTAATAAATAAATAAATAAATAAATATACATATACTTTCTCAGTCTCATTTTGTTTGTCTTATTCAGTTAATAATGTTTGATTGAAGTTACTTTTTGCGGAATGCACATAACATGTGCCGTTTCATTTCATTAAAAGAAACGACACTGTTTTGACAATTGTTATATCGTGCACAATGTATTATGCGCTCTGAAACTCATCTGTTCGTATGTACATAATTGTATAGTAGAATACACATAAACTCCTAATATAATACACATAATCTTAAACATAATATATAATACATATAAATTCTTAACATAATACACATAAACTCTCAACATAATACACATAAAGTCTTAACCTAATACACATGAACTCTTAATATAATACACATAATCTTTTAATGTAATACACATAAACTCTTAACGTAATACACATAAACTCCTAATATAATACACATAATCTTAACATAATATATAATAATACACATAAATTCTTAGTATAATACACATGAACTCTTAATATAATACACATAACCTTTTAACGTAATACATAAACGCTTAATACGTAATATACATAAACTCTTAACATAATACACATACACTCTTAGGACGAAAAATGTATTGTGCACCCTGGTGCACAGTACAATTTACCCTATTTTGATGCCTGGACCATAATGCATTGTGGACCGCGGTCCACAGTATAATTTGCCGATTATTTTGAAGCCGGATCGTTATGCTGTGCATCCGTATGCACCATGCATGGTGCATACGTGTGCAAAAACGACGTCGTTTTATTAAAAACGCGCATCCCACTTAAAAAAAAATCAGTTTTGATTCCCCTCAACAGCATTATGTTGTTCATTCATTTTGGAATTTTAGTTCATAGATTCTGGAATTTTAGTTCACAGATTCTGGAATTTTAGTTAATAGATTCTGGATTTTTAGTTCATTGATTCTGGATTTTTAGTTCGTTCATTGATTCTGGATTTTTAGTTCATTGATTCTGGATTTTTAGTTCATTGATTATGGATTTTTAGTTCATTGATTATGGATATTTAGGCGTGAATCGAAACTGATTTTTTTTCATTCATGCTGGATATTTAGTTCATTCATTATGAATGTTTAGTTACCATTCATTATGGATTTTTAGTTCATTCATTCTAGAATTTTAGTTCATAGATTCTGGAATTTTAGTTCATCAATTCTGGAATTTTAGTTCATTGATTCTGGATATATAGTTCAAATTATGCACAATATAATGTTGTTGCTGGGAATCGAAATTGGAATTTTTTTTAAGTGAGACGCGCGTTTTTGCATCCGTATGCACCAAGCATGGTGCATACGGATGCACAGCATAATTTGCCTTTGAAGCCTATAATGCGAAAAGTATTTTTATCATAAAAGCCCATCGGCCCACGTTCGACAAATTATTGTGTGGACCATGGTCCACATAGTGTTGTATGCACCATAACAAAAAGTACATTATTTTTGTACTGAGTATACACTATACAATATAATGTACACTCAGTACAAAAATAATATGCATCCCTTGAATACAATGTACATTATTTTTGTACTGAATGGACATTATTTTACAGTGTACAAAATATGGTCCACACAACTTGTGTAGATCATGGTCCACACAATAATGATTGCCCACGTTCTACCCCGCATTATCACTTGGCGATCTGAACAGTAGGCTTCCGAAGATGGAAAGCGTAGGTTTCTTAGATAATTCACAGTCTGATGCTACTTTATTTCCAGAAATTGCGTCGAATAGGCATGAGGTCTGACGAAGATTCCACCGTCAATGGCTTGGTAAGAAGAGGGCTGAAGATAAGAAAAGACCAAAATGCCCCTGCTAAATCAGAGTTCTCACCGGCTGGTTGACGGAAGACGGTCGGATGGGTTAAATCGACTAAAAATAATTGATTTTGGAGATCAAGTTGATGAATAAGGGATTGAGGGTCTACATTCACAATTCGCCAACAATTGAGGGACCAAATCGTTGATTTTCCCTTATTATTATTGTTATTATTATTATTATTATTATTATTATTATTATTATTATTATATTTAACAATTGGGACGAAAAAATATCACTTTCTCCTTGATGTGTCAACTTTCATATTGCATAATTAATGGTCCCATGCATCCATAATTTGATACTCACATTATTGCAATAGTTGATTTCTTCTTTGTCTGTTTCTTTCTTTCCTTACAAAAAAAAACACTAATCCACAACACATGCAAATATATGCAAGGTGAGGATGTCTTGAAATATGTATGTATACTCAAATATATAATGAAACCAAAAGTTGTTACATATGGATTTTGTCAATATAATAAATGAGAAAATGACCCACAAGTTTCACTAGCTAGCCCCTAGCTACCCAAAAATGATGAGTTGGTCAGTATGATTGTTATCATGAGTAATCAACTAACAATATTTTAAAGTCTTCGATCTCTCTCATCGTCGCATGATGCATGCTACAATTCTTTCCAAAAACTATGAGAAATTAATATATTTTCCTTTGATTGGTTAATTGAAAACATTTTGCATGGTCACCCATTGGTATTATGTTTTTATAGAAAATGTTTTTCATGAAAAACAAGTATGACAATTATGCTCTCGACAACTTTTCTTAATTATCATTATTATTATTATTGTTGTTATTATTATTATTATTATTATTATTATTATTATTATTATTATTATTATAGGGGTATAATTGTTTTAATAGCATTATTTTTTACAATTCCAAATTCAGCCAAAAAATGGAATCGATATTCCCAGTCATTTATTTTCCACCAACCAAACAATGTAATTAATTTTCCTGATAATTTCTTTTCCATGGAATTTCAATTTCATTCTCCCTCAAATATTTTCCGCAAACCAAATGGGGCGTAAAAGAAAAAGACTGTTTTGACCACAATCTCCAAAAGTATCAATCTAGAGACTCGCTCTTTGATCTTCACACACTTTACCTTTCTCAGTTAGGATAGGGTGTTACTATTTGTACTAATCTCTAGTCAAAAGTAGACATAAATCACATTGGAATTGTAAAAATGACAAAAAAATTCAACAATCTTGTAGGTGGTGTAAATAGCCATAGGGGTGTTCATATTGCTATTTGCACCACCTTGGTCAAACGTGATTTACGAGGTGCAATTACTAATTTTTTATTCAAAATTTAATTAATTAAAACATTAAAAAAAAAACAAAAACAAAAAACCCCTCACCTTCTCTGGTGAGAAGGCAGCCCAATCGGAGGAGGCCATGGGTTTTCTATATTTTTTTTCAAATTAATATTTTGATTTTTAAATAAAAATAAATAATAAATATATTTTAAAAAAATATATAATGTTTAACTACATTTAATGAATGTGGTGTAAATACTTCGTAACACTTTTCTATTTACATCACCTATAGAATCATAAACACAAATAGGGTGCCTGGAAGAAGTGGATACTGATTCGTAAGGGAGTGTGACTCTCTATTATTGAAAGTCAATCTCCCCACGTCCGAATTACATTTTTTTTTGCAAGTATTTGAACTCATTCTAACCATGGACGGAGCGAGGGGGGCAAGGGGGCAGCTGCCCCCCTCACCTCACCCCACCCCATATATAATTTTTGTATGTATATATGTATATATAGTACAAGTGTTAGTATTAGTATAAAAAATTATTAAATAAAACAAGATATAAGTTAGATTAGTTGGCAAAGCACAGGTGTAGTAATAGGAAATGTTAATTAAGCCTTTGAATCCTTAGGCATCAACATAGTTTTACAATTTTTTTTACACATACACACACACACACACACATAACATTCTTTTATATCAAATTAATTATGTTTCATATTTTGTTATTAATATTTTTATAAAGTTTCGATGTATTTTATTTTTCGCCCATATCCAACAATATTTACAACTATATTTCTTAGGTAATTTTTTTTAAAATTATCTCTTTTGTTTTAATTTTTCGCCTTTACTGAAAAAAATTTCTGAATTCGTCCGTATTTCTTCGACCCCCTCAACCGAATTTCTGGCTCTGTCCCTAATTCTAACTCTGCATTGTTTTTTCGTGAAGTGACATAAACTCGGTGCTTTTTCTGTTGCTAGTATTTCTTTTTAGAACTTTTTGTTGGTAAAGTTTCAACCTGTTTAAATGCATGTGATGAATTTTTGGCATTTAGCAAAGTTTGTTTTATGAAGTTATTATTGTTTAGGAGTTTCTATTTTTTTATTTATTATTTTTTTTTTTTTTTGAGTTTTTGTTGCCAAAGTTTGTTTTATGAAGTTATTATTGTTTAGGAGTTTCTATTTTTTTATTTATTATTATTTTTTTTTTGAGTTTTTGTTTGGGAATTGATACGCCTAATTTAACTGGTTTTGTCAATGCGTGATTATCTGAAAGTGCTATATGAGGGAGTTTTGTTAGTGGCTCTTAGTTAGTAGCTAAAATTGATATCTTCCTTGGTTACGTTGTTGCTGAATTTGTAAGTTAACTGGTTAAAAAAAAAAAAAAATCTACTTTTATCAAAGTCAGATCGAATTACTTGTCATACTTTGTTAAAAAAAAAAATAAAAAATTGACAGGACATTATCTTGGACAAGCATCTACAAGCCTTTAAAAGGGCCTCAAACTTCATTCATCTTAATCTTCATCTGATCTTCAGCTTCATTAATTTTCATCTTGCCAAACAACAATACGTTTTGGCTGCTAGTGTTTGCTTACTCCTTCACAATCTGCTGGCCTAGTCTAAATGCCATTGCTCCACCACCTCCCCCTACTCCCATTTCTCCAATCCTGCCAAATGCGAGTAAGGATTTCAGTCCAATTGAAGCCTCCCATCACGGTCGTGGTACCGGTTCAAATCCCCCACTTTCATATTCCGGTCGTGGTCAGGGTGGCGGTACCACTCCCCATCCTAGTCCACCTGATTCACCTCCCCGTTCCGGTCACGGTTGCGGTATCACTCTCCATCCTAGTCCACCTGTTTCACCTCCCCGTCTCGGTCTGCCCATTTCACGTCCTGGTCATGGTCGCGGCACCACTCCCCAGCCTAGTCTACCTGTTTCACCTCCCGGTCCTCCGCAATGCGTAGGCTTTCCTCGCATTGCTTTGGGGTCCTGGTTACTGTGAAATAACTAGCGACTGTAAAAAAGCCAAAATCAAAGAGATGTTTACAATACACGGCTTATGGCCGTTTGACCAGAACGGGCATGACCCACAGTCCACTTTTATGCCTGCTTATGACGATAAATTAGTAAGTTTATTATTATTATTATTATTATTATTATTATTATTATTATTATTATTAATAAATTATGGATTCCCATTTTTGATAGCTCTCCGGAACTCTAAGGAAAAAATTGACTCAGAGATGGCCCAACTTGAAAGGGGGCGATAAGATATTTTGGAAGAAGCAATGGGAGAAACATGGCACAATATCAATTAAGTTGATGGATCAAAAACTGTACTTCTAGAAAGGGCTCCAGATGAATGCAGCACTAGGAGATATCAAGTCACTATTGGCACAGGATAATAAATATACTCCCAATGCTAAGAACCAAATACAGTTTAATGATTTCTATCAACACCTCCAAACCAAAACGCGGGTTATGATCTTCGAGAGAAATCATAGAAATCATTAAAGGGTATTTGGTTCTTAGCATTGGGAATATATTTATTATCCTGTTCCAATAGTGACTTGATATCTCCAAGTGCTGCATTCATTTGGAGCGCTTTCTGGAAGTACAGTTTTTGATCCATCAACTTAATTGATATTGTGTCATGTTTCTCCCATTGCTTCTTCCAAAATATCTTATCGTCCCCTTTCAAGTTGGGCCATCTCTGAGTCAATTTTTTCCTGAGTTCCAGAGAGCTATCAAAAATGGAAATCCATAATTTAATAAAATAATAATAATAAACTTAATAATTTATCGTCATAAACAAGCATAAAAGTGGACTATGGGTCCTGTCCATTCTGGTCAAACGGCCATAAGCCGCGTATTGTAAACATTTCTTTGATTTTGACTTTTTTAACAGTCGCTAGTTATTTTACAGTAACCAGGACACCAAAGCAATGCGAGGTGAAAGCGTACCCATTGCGGAGGACCGGGAACTGAAACTTGTAGACTAGGATGGGTAGTGATACCGCGACCGTGACCGGGAGGTGAAACAGGTGGACTTGCTAATAATATGCATGCAAGTGGGGAGAAAAATGAAAATAAGAGCAATTAATAATAATAATAGGCAGGAAAATGAGTAGTAACGCCGCCATT
Source organism: Ipomoea nil (assembly GCF_001879475.1). Classification (NCBI taxonomy): domain Eukaryota; kingdom Viridiplantae; phylum Streptophyta; class Magnoliopsida; order Solanales; family Convolvulaceae; genus Ipomoea; species Ipomoea nil. The sequence goes on from NW_017618572.1 coordinate 393,610, forward strand.
TGATTAAATTAGGAGGCTTGGGATGAAGTATGTATATAGTTTGAGATGGAGGAGAAATGATGAGGGGAGGGGAGAGAGATCAGTGAAGAAGGTAGAGAAAGTGTAAAGGAAATTGATATCATTCTTGTTGATCGAGTTCAACAGGCAGATACATATATGGTATAAATTAAGTTGGTTACAGCTGACAATGGTGAGAGATTACAAGAATACCCTTATGCTATAGATTACAAGAATACCCTTATGGTATTTGTACTGCAGCTTGCTCTCCATGTGTTGCCCACCCAAATTAACGATAAATGTATCTACTAAAGATCGGGTAAACACTTGTGTGAGACGGTCTCACGGGTCTAAATCTCAATCTGTGAGATGAGTCAAATCTTTGATATCATTAAACAAAGATTCGACCTGTCTCACGAATATAATTGTGACTCATGAAACGATCTCACACAAATTTTTGCCTTACAATATGCAAGATTTGATAAATTAAAGCACAATAATAAATAACTTACAATGAAAAGAGTTGAATGCAAGAGATATATAACAAGACAAAAACTTGTGAGAGACAGTCTCACGGAGTTACGGATCATTGTTCGTGAGACGGGTCTGATCAAGATAAAATGTACGTAATACTTATATTAGCAAATGTAATTCTAAATTAGTAATAAAATATAAATTACTTATATGGGAAAATACAATACTTTTGAGGAAAATTATAATACTTTTTCATCTTAATGTAAAAGTATTACATTTTTTATCAAAAGTAGTATTATATGCATTTTTCTTAATAAGTGCAACATTACTTATAAAGGAAAATATAATACTCTTGATGGAAAAAAACTTGAGTCTGGAAGGAAGAAGCAAATCCTAAAAATGATGCACTTAAATGTTAGATCAACGCACCTTAAGTCTTAACCTCGCGCACCTTCAATTTATAAAAATGACGTAATTTAAGTAGTAAAATTTTCTCTCCTTAATTTATTTTTTATTTTTAGTCTTAACAAAGACGCACACAATTATATATATCCATGTTATAGTTGTGCATGCCTCCGTTAGAGTGCTTATTACCTAACCTTAACAGATGCGCACACCTCGTCAAACACACCATCTATGCCATGTTTTGAAAATTGAATGATAACATTTATACCATTAATAATTCAAGGATGGCATTGATAATTAGCATATTTCTGAGAGGCATAAATTACAATTTTCCCTATCATAAAACATTACAATTATAAAATCATTTCAGTAACTTAGAAAGCAATGAAGTAAATAAACACTACAAATGATTGAAAGGTACAGTCCCCTTCTACTTTCTTCTTGTTCTCTTCTTCACCACTTCTCGTGGTCATCCAATTCTTCATTTATAGTAGAATATACATAAACTCCTAATATAACATAATACATAATACACATAAACTTTTAATATAATACACATAATTCTTAGCGTGCATAATATAATTTGCCTGCCATGACTCATGACTCAAAAGTCACCAAACCAACACATATATTCATAGATGAAGAATTCTTCGGATGTCATGACTCATATATGATTCATGAACAAAGCCAAACAAGTAAATAGCGAAGAAAATAGGGAAACTTCCGATGTCACACTCAATCGTACGTTCGAAGATGAAGAATTCTTTGGATGTCATGCTCATATAGTTGTAGGCCGGTATTGAGATGGAAGATTGAGAATTGAATTTATTGCATGTTGAAAATTAGCAATCCTTATACATGGTTCTGGTTCACGGTGCACTATGAATTCAAGTATTTATGTATCTGCCTTATATTGTTAAGTTTTTTTATCTTGTGCTATAAAATTTTGTATTTTAAAAATATGAATTCTGTTTTCTCAAAAAAATATATATATATGAATTGTGTACTTAAAATAAATTAATAATTGTGTCTTTTATTATAAATTTATTTATGTTTCCTGTGTTGTGAAATTCTATGTCTCTAAATACAAATTATATACCGAAATCAGATTTGGAGAATAAGTAAATATTTAATAATATAATATATGTATGTGTCTTGAGTTGTGATTTTTTGTGTCTTGTATTATGAAAGTCTATACCTCACGAGTATGAATTATGTACATCATCGTTTCGATAAGGGTCTATAGTGCTATGTGGACCCTAGTCCATGATATAAATTGTCAAAAATTAGGGATGTCAATCTTAGTCCAAATTTCAAGGGTTAGCCCGATAAAATCGAAAAATCTTAAGGTTTGACCCAAAATATTTTAGTAGAATAAAAACTAATCTAATACGCCAGAAATCTATAAGTTCGGTGGCCTGAACAGGCTAATAACCCGATAACCCGAAGATTATTCTTTATTATAGAAGTGATGTAAAACATAACATACTTAGAGTTTATATATAAACTCATCTTTAGATCATTGATTGAATGATATATATACATTTATATTTGTTATTGTAAATATGATTAATATTTGATGCATCACCGGTGTATAGATGCTATATATACACCGGCTATGAATGAAGAGATGACACATCATTAAAAACTAAAATAAATATTAGTCGGGTTCTTTTTTGCAAAATATCTAACACTAATATTTTTTTAGAAAACACTTTTATTTCTAATTAACAAAATATATCTAGTTTTCTAAATATATTTATTACTTAATTATTATATATATCTAATTATCTAATTATTATTAATAATAATAGATAATAGATTACTGAAACCCGTAAAAGAATTCGAATTAACAATTTTAATTAACAGGCTCTTTGTTGGAAAAATTAGCTTAAAATGGCATAAAATGGCATATTAAGTGGCTATTTTGTGGTACAATTATCAGTGGGGTCCACTTCCGATTTGGGTCGGGTCAAAGTGGATTCGGATTCTTCGTAGTAAGACGAAGAGATTGATATATTGTACGCTCAAAACGGATAATGGGTGAATGAGATATTGATTCTCAAAGTAGACCCATTTAAGTTGGGAAATGAAGGGAAAATGTAGGACTTTGTCCCACATTGGTTTGGAAACAAGATTTGCCCCCCTTATATACATGAGCTCTTTTCAAGCTTGTAGAATTGTATAGCATAGAGGCTCTCTCGCGCGGGGGGGGGGGGGGGGGGAATTAAATGGCCACTTAATAATTAAGCTTGAAAATCTTTTCGTAGGATTATTATTTTTGGGAATTTTCAACCATATTACCCAACACTCTTTACTCAAACTATTATATTATAATTAAGAATTCTAATTGATATCTAAAAATAAACTTCTAAATTATTATATTTATAATTAAAAATTCTTTAATCTTAATTAAAAAAAAAAAAAAAAAACATCTAATTTTCTATATCTATCTTTAACTCCTAAATCTTAATTAGAATTCTTTTCAACGTGTATTGGGTCTCACAAGTTTGATGTTATGGATGGCCTTTTCAACGTCTAGCTATAGAATAAACAAAAAAGATTTTGTTATATTTTTCTTTTTAAATTATTCACTCTAGAGGGTTTAGGAGATGAGAACGTGTGTCCTGTTATTAATGATAATAGAAGACTAAAAGATAATAAATACAATAGAGACTTATCTATGATACAAGATAGAGAGTCCAAGATAGAATATAATACTACTAAAAGATATATTCCTAATACTTCCCTGCAAGCTCAAGTGGGGTGACTGACAACATTGAGCTTATCACGCAGTTGAGTAAACCGAGGCCCAGCCAAGGGATTAGTAAAGATGTCAGCAATTTGATCCTTCGGAGAAATAAAACTCACATGAAGCTCCCCCTTAGCCACTTTGTCACGCACAAAGTGATAGTCGATTTCAGCATGCTTTGTACAAGCATGAAAAACAGGATTGGCGCAGAGATAAGTGGCTCCTAAATTATCACACCACAGTTTAGGAGAAACAGAGAGGGGCAGACCTAACTCACGTAGTAAGGCAACAAGCCAAGTAACCTCAGCCGACGCATCCGCCAATGCCTTATACTCAGCCTCAGTAGACGAACGAGCCACAGTCCGCTGCTTGCGATAGGACCAGGAAATTAACGCGTAGCCACTGGTAGACTTTCGGTCTTCAGAAGAACCAGCCCAGTCAGAGTCACTATAGGCATGCAAAACCTCCGTAGTAGACTTATGTAAATGCAAACCAAAATGGAAAGTCCCCTTAATATAATGCAAAACACGTTTCAGCAACGCCTAGTGAGCAACCGTCAGTGAGTGCATGAACTGAGATAATCTGTTAACAGCAAAAGCATGGATATCCTCCTGGTTGGAAGCCAAGGAATAAGGGAATGGGAACAGCCAACCAAGTCCAGACCAGTTCTCAGCAAGGTCAAACCAATGTGCAAATGGCTAGTGATCCAGTGATTGAGTCCTCCTTTTTCAATCAAGATGATTATAGAAGATTCTTACAGTTCATGCAGCTAGAAAGAAGCAGTACTTCTCCCCTTCAAACTGGCCCTCAGGTCAACACCTTAACAGCTAACCTCATTCCAGATGCCAGACTGGAAGGTACGACTGCTAATCTTGGGAATTCACAAACATATTCAGAGTCCTTGTGGATTCTTGATAGTGGGGCCACACATCATATTGTGTGCAATGTGAGCTTATTACAGAATCCTAGACAAGTTCAAGGAATATTTGTTGATTTGCCAAATGGGCATCAAACTCAGGTATCCCACATTGGGACTACTCAGTTATCACATGACATGGTTCTGTTGAATGTCCTATGTGTGCCTATATTTCACTATAACTTGATCTCTTTGGGGGAACTCACAAGACAGTCAAAATGCAGCATATTGTTCAAATCTAACAAATGTGTTATACAGGATCAACACCATGGGAAGATGATTGGTGTGGCTTAATTGAAGAAAGGATTGTATCAGCTTATCTTTCCCATTTTTCCTTTGTATAAACCTAGTGTCAATGCTTGTAGTTTTTGACATGCTAGGTTGGGGCATGCCTCTGAAGGCAAGATTAGTTTTCTACACAGTATAGACAATAAAATTTGTAATGACAAGCCAAATGTATGTGATTGCTGTCACTTTGCAAAATAGAAAAGGCTGCCTTTTCAGACTAGTTCTTCTACTTCTGCCAGTCCTTTTGATCTTGTGCATGCGGATATTTGGGGTCCATATCGTACCCCCACCATATATGGTCATCAATATTTTCTAACTCTGGTAGATAACCACAGTAGAGCAACTTGGGTATACCTGTTAAGAAGCAAAAGTGAAGTCAAACAGCTTATGATAGCCTTCTGTGAGTTAATTAGCACACAATTTGGTCAGAATATAAAATGTATAAGGACTGATAATGGGAAAGAGTTTCTTATGGAAGAATTCTATCAGAGGAAGGGTATCCTTCATCAGACTTCTTGTGTATATACTCCTCAGCAAAACAGTGTAGTGGAAAGGAAACATGGTCATATTCTGGCTGTGGCAAGGGCTCTAAAGTTCCAAGCTAACTTACCTGAGGCCTTCTGGGGTGATTGCATACTTCATGCAGTCTATATAATCAATAGACTTCCATCAACAACTATAAACAACAAAATCCCCTTTCACATTCTTTTGGGTAAATTGCCTCAGTACCAACATCTCAAGGTTTTTGGATGTCTTGCCTTTGCTACTACTCTTAACTGTCACAGAAAAAAGTTCTCACCAAGGGCCAGAAAATGTGTCTTCCTAGGCTTTGCAAATGGGGTGAAGGGCTATAAGATGTTAGATCTTCAGACAAGGGAGGGTTTTCTGTCAAGAGATGTATGCTTTTATGAGAATTCCTTTCCTTTTTCAGAATACACAAGAGGATCATCATACTGACCTGGTACTGCCATATGAAAGGATATCCTACCTAGAGATGGATGATCAGGTTCCTGAGCTCCCTACACCAGTTGAAGAAGGTATTCACACTCAGGCTCAAATAATAATACCAGATCAAGAAGAGGAATCCAGTACACAAGCAATTCAGGAGGCATTCTTGCCTAGAAGATCAACCAGATCCAGAACTATTCCTACATATCTGAATGATTATGCATGTCAGAATGTGGCTGCTAAGTGGACATCACCACATACAATATCTAAGGTACTGTCATATGACAATTTGTCACAAAATTTCAAAGCTTTTGCCTTAAATATCTTGGAGGCTAAAGAACCAAAGACTTACAATGATGCAATTAAGAGGGAATGTTGGAAAAAGGCTATGGAATCTGAAATCAGTGCCTTGCAAACCAACAACACTTGGGTTCTCACAGATTTGCCTCCCAACAAGGAACCTATAGGCTGTAAATGGGTCTACAAGACCAAACTCAAAGCTGATGAGACCATAGAAAGACTCAAAGCCAGGTTGGTTGCCAAGGGATACACCCAAACACCTAGTTTAGACTATTTGGATACCTTTAGCCCTGTTGCAAAAATCACCACCATTAGAATGCTTCTGGCCATTACTGCTGTTAAGGGATGGGTCCTTCATCAGCTTGATGTGAACAATGCTTTCCTCCATGGTGACCTAAATGAAGAATTTTACATGAAACTCCCTCCTAGCTTCAATTCTCAAAGGCCTGTCCAAGTATGCAAGTTAGTAAAATCCCTATATGGACTGAAGCAAGCAAGCAGACAGTGGAACATCAAACTGACTCATGAGTTGTTAAACATGTGATTCAGACAAGTTGTCTCTGACCCCTCCTTATTTCTCAGAGGCAAGGATACCAGTTTTGTGGCTTTACTAGTCTATGTTGATGATGTGGTAGTGGCAAGTCCTGATTTACATCAAGTGCAGCAAATCAAAGACCACTTGGACAATGTCTTTCATATCAAGGACCTAGGGCCTTTGAGATTCTTTCTGGGATTAGAAGTGGCAAGAAATAAGTCAGGTATCTCCATGACTCAAAGAAAATACACTCTAGAGCTTCTAGAAGAAGCTGACTTCCTGCAGTGCAAACCTGTAAGTACTCCCATGGTTACCTCAGTAAAGCTCAGCAAAAACAGTGGTACTAGACTTGATGATGCCACTCAGTTCAGAAGGCTTGTAGGGAAACTACTATATCTTACCATTACAAGGCCTGCTATCAACTATGCTACTCAGCAACTTTCTCAATTTTTAGATTGCCCAACAGATATTCACATGCAGTCAGCTCACAGGATCCTCAGATACCTCAAAACAGCACCAGGTCAGGGACTCTTCTTCTCAGCAGAATCCCCATTACAGATCAAAGGATTCACTGACTCTGACTGGGCTGCCTGTCTAGATACAAGAAGGTCTATTACAGGATTTTGCATCTTCCTTGGCACCTCTTTAGTCTCTTGGAAATCCAAAAAGCAGCCCACCATATCTAGAAGCTCCTCTGAAGCAGAATATAGGGCCTTAGCCATAGCAGCATGTGAAGTCCAGTGGTTGTTATACCTTCTACAAGACTTGGGGATAGCCAACAGTCCTCCAGCCATAATGTATTGTGATAGCAAGTCTGTTATTGCCATAGCTGAGAATCCAGTGTTCCATGAGAGAACAAAACATATCGAAATTGACTGCTATTTGGTAAGGGAGAAATTACATAAAGGGATTCTAAGACTGTTGCATGTCTCTACTTCTAATCAACTTGCAGATGTGTTTACAAAATCTCATGCTCAAGCTTCCTTCAAAAAGCTACTCGAAACAACTTTTTCAATTAGCTTTTTCATAAAAGAAATTATATCAAAAAGCTATCAGAACAGCTAATTTACCAAACATTTTTCTACAATCAGCTAATATTATCAACTTTTATACCCTCTAATTAATACAATCAGCTAACAGCTAACATCCATAAACATATTTTTGTTTTTAAAGAAATGTCAAACTCTCATGAAAATCTCGAGCATATGGCTTTTTCAAATAAAACCAAGCAATATTATTATCACTTCATTCTTCATCTTTATTAATATTCCGTTCACTAATGATTAGAGCATTCCCAGTTAGATTCATACCAATATTAAAGCACTCTTCTTCACTTCACTTGTAAAAACAATCTTCCTTTTTTGAGTTACCAAATCAATGGAAATCATATCTGCTCTAGAATGATCCTCGGAAACATGCTTAATAGATCCTATATAGTCATAATTCCTTATATCTATATCACTTGAAAACACTAACAAATGGCCACCCAAATTCCAAATTCCTACTGGGATCAAATATTCATTTATCCCACAACCAAAGTGTATACTTGAAAGTTTACGCAAAGTGATATTATTATTTAATTAATAATTATGATTTTTGTTCAAAATAATGCAAAAATAAAACTAAAATAATAATAATAATAATAATAATAATAATAATAATAATAATAATAATAATAATAATAATAATAATTTATTATCAAAATAATGTTAATGGTTAATAAATAATAATTTTATGCATTAATTATACTCAAAATATACATGCAGTGATAAAATAAAAATAAATTAAAAAAAAAGTCCCAAATAAATAATTAAAAAAGTTTTGTTGATGATCATTTGTACTACATTAACAATTTTAATAAAAATTACCAAATAGACCCTTAAATTATACTCAAAAGTGTAATTAAACAAATAAACTTTAAAAATGTAGAATTAAATATTCAAATATGTCAAATACGTGTTTTTACTGATAACTTATTGATTACTTGTATAGTTATCATTGTTTATCGTCGTTTAACACCACAGTTGATGGTCATATGTACTGCATTATTTTTTTTTTTTAAATCAACATTGTTTAAGTAAACCGAACTGGTATCTAACAGGTGAATTTTGGTAATTAAAAAAAAAAAAAAAAAAAACTATTACGCAACGAACACTAAGCATGAATTTGTTGTGTGAGCATGAATTTATTGTGTGATCTTAGCATCAATTTGACGTGGGCGAGAAATTGCAATGCGTTGGACCCGTGTCCAGCATGCTTACTGGACACGGGTAACAGTGCCGTTAGGCACTGTTATCTCTTTTTTTTTTTTTTTTTTTTTTTTTTTAATTTCAGACCGCTTCGTTATAGGAATATATGTTCATAATTTTATTACTATATTATTAATAACTGTACATTCATAAATCCATAATTGTACGTTCATAACTCCATAACTGTACATTCATAACTCCATAACTGTACATTCATAACTCTATAATTGTACATTCATAATTTTCGAAGCTCTATGTTCACAATTTTAGAGCTCTATGTTCATAATTTTATCACTATATGTTCATAATTGTAAGTTCATAATGTTAGAGCTCTTTGTTCATAATTCAATCAATAATTGTACATTCATAATTCCATAACTGTAGATTCATAATCTCATAACTGTAGATTCATAACTCCATAACTGTAGATTCATAACTCCATAACTATACATTCATAATCTTCGAAGCTCTATATTCACAATTTTAAAGCTCCATGGTCATAATTTTATCACTATATATGTTCATAATTGTAAGTTCATAATGTTAGAGTTCTGTGTTCATAATTTCATAATTGCATAACTGTACATTCATAACGGCATAACTGTACATTCATAATCCAAAAAAAATAACACCGTTAACGACAAAACGTGCGCGAATTTTTTTTTTTAACTAAATGACACGTTTTTTTTGAAAAACGACGTCGTTTTGGGCCCGTGTCCACAATTCACTGTGGACACGGGTCCAGGGCATAATTTGCCGAGAAATTGTGATAATTAATTGGGCCTTCTAAAAAGATCCTAGCATCAATTTGACGTGGGCGAGAAATTGTGATAATTAATTGGGCCTTCTAAAAAGCATTCATTCATCCGTGTATATATATATATATATATATATCTACTATATATATCTACTATATTAATAAGAGCCCAAGAGAGTTAGGCCTATAATGGGTAGAAAAAATGGCGGTCACAGATTTTAATCAAATGAATGGCTTAGATTGATTAAAAGATTGATCAGATTTGAATTTTACACTAAAATTTCCTAAAATACCCACACACCATTACTAATTCCGTTAAAATTTTAAGAATTGCCGTTAGTTCACCGTTAACTTACTCATTGATTTCAATAAAAAAAAAAAGGTCTTAGGTTCGAACCTCATCCCAATCAAAGTTGGCATAATTAGTACTCTATTTTACTCTTATCTACTATATATATATATATATATATATATATATATATATATATATATATATATATCTACTATACTAATAAGAGCCCAGGAGAGTTAGGCCTATAATGGGTAGAAAAAATGGCGGTCACAGATTTTAATCAAATGAATGGCTCAGATTGATTAAAAGATTGATCAGATTTAAATTTTACACTAAAATTTCCTAAAATACCCACACACCGTTACTAATTCCGTTAAAATTTTAAGAATTGCCGTTAGTTCACCGTTAACTTACTCATTGATTTCAATAAAAAAAAAAAAAAGGTCTTAGGTTCGAACCTCATCTCAATCAAAGTTGGCATAATTAGTACTCTAATTAAATTATATAGATACTAATTTATTAGTTACAACAAAAAATAATACATATGTATTTCTTTAATTTATAATTATGTGTTCACAATGTCTTTATTCAAAAAAAAAAATATTCATTATCAATAAATTAAATAAGATAAATAATTTTATTAGTTATATTGTCTTTATTTTTCTTCAACATAAAAATTCTTTATATTCAAATTTATTAATTGATTATATTCGCTACACTGTCCTTACAATGTCTTTATTCAGTGAAAAACAAATTATTAATTATCAATAAATTAATTAAAAGAAATATTTTCATTAGTTATATTGTCTTTATTTTTCTCAAATGTAAAAATTTTTACATTCAAATTCATCAATTGATTATATTCACTACATTATCTATTATCTTTTTTGTGCACTATTTTTCTAATTAAATATCAAAGTTATAACATAAAATAATGCTATATATTTATTTACCAAGTATTTTATTAATACCATGAAAAAATTAAAAAATATATAATTAATAAAGCCAACCATATTAACTACTTAGCAGATTATACAAGCAGATTTGACCAGCGAATTTATTTAATTATTAACATTGGGTAGAAAAAATGACCGCCAAATTATCAAATCAAATGAATGGTTCATATTGTTCAGGTTTTAATTTTTTTCTTTTAAGATTTTCTAATTTATCCTTAATTATATGATTATCCATTTAACTTTTCCGTTAATTCACCGTTAGTCTAATTCTAATATTAAAGTCTAATATAGAATTATAACTACACCATTAATCTAATTCTAATATTAAAGTCTTAATAGAACTTAACCACAAATCCAAATGTCGGAATCTCCTCAAACAATATTAGTATATATTTCATATTTTATGCCCTAATTTTTATGTGTTCTCCATTATGTCCCGTATTTGGTTTCAACCATACCTATACAATTATTTTATTGACAATTATAATCAATATTGACTATATTATCTTGCATTTGTAAACTTAGAATTACCTATTTAACCTGCACGGGCTTAGCTTAATGGTTTAGTGGGTAGTATTTGGCAGAAGAGACCAAGGTTTGAACCTCGGCGGCGGCAATGCGGGAATTATGTCCAAAGTGGGCAGATTCCTTGTGCGTATCAGCATTTGGCCCTGTCTGCTGAACCATTAAGTCACCGTGATTTACAACTTCCCACAATGCTCTGTCGGGTCGGAGTGTGGGGGGGGGGGGGGGGGGGGGGCTTGGGGTTGGGGACTCAACTTTTGGGAGAAGAATTACCTATTTAAATACGCAAATTCAACCTTCAATTATCTATGCATGAACAATTTCAATATAATCTTGCCTTAATATACTTTAAAGTACTTATTTTAAAAAAAGCATTGGACATTATCCCAATCGCGCAATGCGCGTAAAAAACTAGTATATATATATACTAATAAGAGCCCAAGAGAGTTAGGCCTATAATGGGTAGAAAAAATGGCGGTCACAGATTTTAATCAAATGAATGGCTCAGATTGATTAAAAGATTGATCAGATTTAAATTTTACACTAAAATTTCCTAAAATACCCACACACCGTTACTAATTCCGTTAAAATTTTAAGAATTGCCGTTAGTTCACCGTTAACTTACTCATTAAAAAAAAAAGGTCTTAGGTTCGAACCTCATCCCAATCAAAGTTGGCATAATTAGTACTCTATTTTACTCTTATTAAATTATATAAATAATAATTTAGTAGTTACAACAAAAAATAATACATATGCATTTATTTAATTTAGAATTATGTGTTCACAATGTCTTTATTCAAAAAAAAAATTATTCATTATCAATAAATTAAACAAGATAAATAATTTTAGTAGTTATATTGTCTTTATTTTTCTTCAATATAAAAATTCTTTATATTCAAATTTATTAATTGATTATATTCGCTACATTGTCCTTACAATGTCTTTATTCAGTGAAAAACAAATTATTAATTATCAATAAATTAATTAAAAGAAATATTTTCATTAGTTATATTGTCTTTATTTTTCTCAAATGTAAAAATTTTTACATTCAAATTCATCAATTGATTATATTCACTACATTATCTATTATCTTTTTTGTGCACTATTTTTCTAATTAAATATCAAAGTTATAACATAAAATAATGCTATATATTTATTTACCAAGTATTTTAGTAATACCATGAAAAAATTTAAAAAATATAATTAATAAAGCCAACCATATTAACTACTTGAGAAATTTTGTGACAAAGAGAGTATTCAAATCACACAACAAATTGAAGTGAGAACTACCTCGCAATGTCCTTGTTTGACAATTAACAGTTAGCGGTTAACGTTAGCGGATTATACAAGCGGATTTGACCAGCGAATTTATTTAATTATTAACATTGGGTAGAAAAAATGACCGCCAAATTATTAAATCAAATGAATGGTTCATATTGTTCAGGTTTTAATTTTTTTCTTTTAAGATTTTCTAATTTATCCTTAATTATATGATTATCCATTTAACTTTTCCGTTAATTCACCGTTAGTCTAATTCTTATATTAAAGTCTAATATAGAATTATAACTACACCATTAATCTAATTCTAATATTAAAGTCTTAATAGAACTTAACCACAAATCCTAATGTCGGAATCTCCTCAAACAATATTAGTATATATTTCATATTTTATGCCCTAATTTTTTGTTCTCCCTTATGTCCCGTATTTGGTTTCAACCATACCTATACAATTATTTTATTGACAATTATAATCAATATTGACTATATTATCTTGCATTTGTAAACTTAGAATTACCTATTTAACCTGCACGGGCTTAGTTCAATGGTTTAGTGGGTAGTATTTGGGAGAAGAGATCAAGGTTTGAACCTCGGCGGCGGCAATGCGGGAATTATGTCCAAAGTGGGCAGATTCCTTGTGCGTATCAGCATTTGGCCCTGTCTGCTGAACCATTAAGTCACCGTGATTTACAACTTCCCACAATGCTCTGTCGGGTCGGAGTGTGGGGGGCCCTTGGGGTTGGGGACTCAACCTTTGGGAGAAGAATTACCTATTTAAATACGCAAATTCAACCTTCAATTATCTATGAATGAACAATTTCAATATAATCTTGCCTTAATATATTTTAAAGTACTTATTTAAAAAAAAAAAAGCATTGGGCATTATCCCAATCGCGCAATGCGCTTAAAACTAGTATACTAATAAGAGTCCAAGAGAGTTAGGCCTATAATGGGTAGAAAAAATGGCGGTCAAATTTTTTAATCAAATGAATGGCTCAGATTGATCATATTTTAATTTTTCCATAAGATTTACTAATTTATCCTTAATGAATATGATTATCCGTTAACTTTTCCGTTAAATATTATCTTTTCCGTTACTTTCAGTTAGTTCACCGTTAACTTACTCATTGATTTCAATAAGAAAGGTCTTAGGTTCGAACCTCATCCCAATCAAAGTTGACATAATTAGAACTCTATTTTATTCTTATTAAATTAAAATAATAATTTAGCAGCTACAACAAAAAATAATACATATGCATTTCTTTAATTTAGAATTATGTGTCTACAACGTCTTTATTCAAAAAAAATTATTCATTATCAATAAATTAAATAAGAGAAATAATTTCATTAGTTATATTGTCTTTATTTTTCTCCAATATAAAAATTATTTACATTCAAATTCATCAATTGATTATGTTCGCTACATTGTCCCTACAGTGTCTTTACTAAAAAAAAAAATTATTCATTATCAATAAATTAATTAAGAGACATAATTTTATTAGTTCTATTGTCTTTATATTTCTCCAAGTAAAAATTCTTTACATTCAAATTTCAAATTCATCAATTGATTATATTCACTACATTGCCTATTATTTTTTTGTGCACTATTTTTTAATTAAATATCAAAGTTATAATACAAAATAATGTTATATAGTTGTTTACCAAGTATTTTATTAATACCATGAAAAAATTTTAAAAATATAATTAATAAAGTCAATCATATTAACTATCTGAGGGATTTGTTGACAAAGAGAGTATTCAAATCACACAACAAATTGAAGTGAGAATTACCTCGCAATGTCCTTGTTTGACAATCAGCAGTTAGCGGTTAACGTTAGCGGATTATATTGGCGAATTTAACCAGCGAATTATATCAACGGTTGGTAAAAAGATATTTGAAAAAATTAGCTGTTGTTTAGATTAACATGTAAAATGACCTAAGGGTATACATATATTTAATAATAATAATAATAATAATAATAATAATAATAATAATAATAATAATAATAATAATAATAGTTTTAAAAAAAATAAAAAAGTATAATTAAGTCAATCATATTAACTACTTGAGGACAAGGACTATGTGGTCTAATGGTATTCGGGTTGGACTTCCAATTGGAAGATTATGAGTTCAAGCCTCTGTGGAGGCGTTATTGGTTCTTTGTGTTTCAGTAGGTTGAGAAAGTATATGAACAGATACTACAATGTAATAGAGCCAGTAACTTTCAAAAAAAATATTAACTACTTGAGGGAGTTATTAACAAAAAGAGTATTCAAATCACACAACAAATTGAAGTAGGAAACTACCTCACAATGTCCTTGTTTTGTAATCAGCAATTAACTTTTCAATATTAGTATATATTTAATATTTTATGCCCTAATTTTAATTTACTTTCCCTTGTGTCCCGTATTTGGTTTCAACCATACTGATACAATTATTTTATTGACAATTATAATCAATCTTGACTATATTATCTTGCATTTGTAAACTTAGAATTGTCTATTTAAATACGTAAATTTAACATTCAATTATCTATGCACGAACAATTACAATATAATCTTGCCTTGATATACTTTAAAGTACTTATTTTAAAAAAAAAAAATATTAGACATTATCCCAATCGCGCAATGCGCGTAAAAAACTAGTATATATATATATATATATATATATATATATATATATATATATATATATATATATATATATATGTTATTATTAACTAGTATTTTCACTCGTGCGATACACGAAATGAATTTGTTATAATATTTTAAGAATATTTAGACCAATATATAATTGTATAAATTATAACTTCTAATATTAAATAATGCAATTGAAGAATTGAGTTGGATCGATTATGTTTTCTGATGTTTTTTTTTGGTAGAGATTATGTTTTCTGATGTTATCATTATTTGAATTCAAACAAATAATTGTTCAATTAATAGTCAATGTGTAGATGTACATAGCAACAAAATTTTATCCATCATCGTCTAGAGCTAATACCTTCAGCCATCAAGATGGGCACTTGAAAAAAAAAAAAAAAAAACCACGCGCAATTGACAATGATTAAAGATAAGTTTTTTTAGCAATAACCCAACATGAGTTAGTGTTTGACCTTGACGTTTGTTGATAGTCATGACATATGCAAGTATTAGCGGGAATTGTTTCTTGATGTGTTCCATTAACTATTCTTGCTTTGACAATGTGATCTGTCAATCTTGTGACAATGAGGCGCGTACCGTTGCAAAGACCAAGCGAGTGGTCCATGTTACGCAATAACATAACATATGCACCAACATTTAATGTCAATGAATGATTTGGAAGTCCAGACAATCTCAAACTATTTAAGAATTCAGGAGTACTTTTATAATAATTACAATTAATTAATTCAGATATGGATGAGGAAGAAAAAACTAAATGTGATATGGTAAAAATGAATATACTAAGTGCACATATATTAGTATAATTGACTAATAATAATTGCCTAATAATTTTTATATGATAATTAAGTTAAACATTGATCGTTGAATTTGTTGTTATAATAATTCCAATTAAATTATTTTTCTTTTTTCCCCATATTTATTTTAGTTACAATATAATTACATAAATCATATTACATATTGATCTTTTTAAGATAATTGCAGACAAACGAGTCATATATTATTCAATTAATTGAGTAATACTTTTGCACGTACTAATCATATAATCAAATAAATGTAAATTTTCAATACTAGAAATTTTTATAATTTTATGTTTAATTTTATTATGTAAATATATAATAATAATAATAATAATAATAATAATAATAATAATAATAATAATAATAATAAAAAAGATGCTTGCATCGCACGAGTAATTGGGCAATTATTCGTTCGAATTCAAGCAAGAATAACACCAAAAAATATAATCGATCCAACTAATTTCATTAATTGCACTATATAATATTGGATGTTATAATTTATATAATTTTATATCGATCCAAATATTTTCAAAATATTATAACAAAATCCATTGCGTGTAATGCAGGAGTGAAAATACTAATTTTATTCGAAAAAAAAAAGTCGAAAAAAATAAAAGGCCGAAATCATGTCCAACAAGCTTTAAAAAAAAAAATGTTTGGCTAGACATTGTCTTGGACGAGCATCTACAAGCCTTTAAAAGCCCCTCAAACTTCATTCATATCTTCACCTGATCTTCATTCATCTTCATCTTGCCAAACAACAATATGTTTTGGCTACTAGTGTTTGCTTACTCCTTCACAATCTGACCTAGTCTAAATGCCATTGCACCACCACCTCCCCCTACTCCCATTTCTCCAATCCTGGCAAATGCGAGTAAGGATTTCAGTCCAATTGAAGCCTCCCATCACGGTTGTGGTACCGGTTCAAATCCCCCACTTTCACATTCCGATCGTGGGCAGGGTGGCGGTCCTAGTCTCAGTCCGCCCATTTCACATCCCGGTCACGGTCGCGGTACCACTCCCCATCCTAGTCCACCTGTTTTAATTCACCTCCCCGTCCTGGTCACGGTCGCGGTATCACTCACTATTCCGGTCCGCCCATTTCACGTCCTAGTCACGGTCGCGGTACCACTCCCCATCCTAGTCCACCTGTTTCACCTCCCGGTCTTCCGCAATGGGTAGGCTTTCACCTCGCATTGCTTTGGTGTCCTGGTTACTGTGAAATAACTAGGGACTATAAAAAAGCCAAAATCAAAGAGATGTTTACAATACACGGCTTATGGTCGTTTGACCAGAACGGGCAGGACCCACAGTCCACTTTTATGCCTGTTATGAACAATAAATTAGTAAGTTTATTATTATTATTATTATTATTATTATTATTATTATATTATTATTATTATTATTATTATTATTATTATTATTATTAAAAATTAAATTATGGATTCCCATTTTTTATAGCTCTCTGTAACTTTAAGGAAAAAATTGACTCACAATGGCCCAACTTAAAAGGAGAGGATAAGATATTTTGGAAGAACCAATGGGAGAAACATGGCAAAATCTCGATTAAGTTGATGGATCAAACACTGTACTTCCAGAAAGCGCTCAAGATCTAGGAGATATCAAGTCACTATTAAAGCAGGATAATAATTATACTCTCAATGCTAAGAACCAAATACCCTTTAATAATTTCTATAATCCTCTGCTAATTTGCCAGACGCATCCAACAAATGGTAACTTTTACCTTACAGAGATAAGGTTCTGTTACCACTCGGATGCCGAAATAAGACAAGATTGTAATGGCCAAACCAGACATTGTTTTCCAACGTTTTTTTTTTTTTTTTTTTTTGAATGCTGCTATCTCTATTAGAATGCAGTATCTGTTCATAAACTACTTTCCAAAGTTTCTTTACACAACAATGTACTATATATATATATATATATATATATATATATATATATATATATATATATATACTTTCTCAGTCTCATTTTGTTTGTCTTATTCAGTTAATGATGTTTGATTGAAGTTACTTTTTGCAAAATGCACATAACATGTACCGTTTCATTTCGTTAAAGAAACAACACTGTTTTGACAATTGTTATATCGTGCACAATGTATTATGTGCTCTGAAAATCATCTGTTCGCATGTACATAATTGTATAGTAGAATACACATAAACTCCTAATATTATACACATAATCTTAACATCATATATAATACATATAAATTCTTAACATAATACACGTAAACTCTCAACATAATACACATTAACTTTTAACATAATACACATGAACTCTTAATATAATACACATAATCTTTTAACGTAATACACATAAACACTTAATGTAATACACATAAACTTCTAATATAATACACATAATATATAATACATATAAACTCCTAACATAATACACATAAACTAGTAACATAATATACATAAACTCTTAATATAATATTGAGACTTAGTTAATAGTTGTTGTTGTTTACCTAGTCTTTGGGTTCTGTTTAACTAGCTCCCTGATTGTGTGGGAATCGTTCAAATCGGTACTGCAATTACTGCGATTACCCCGGACATGACACGAAATATTGTCGCAAGCTGGCCAAATTCTTGAAAGAAAACAACGTGGTCATTGTTGAACCCCAAGGCAGTGGTCACCAGTCACCTACGGTGCACACTACTGCCACTAGCTCCACACCGTCTCAGTCGTGGCTCATGGACTCAGGGGCCTCACATCATACGGTTAATGACCCTATGTCCTTGCATAACCTTTCGGAGTACACAGGTCCGGATGAAATTATTCTGGGAGATGGTAAGCCCTTGCGTATATCGCATACTGGGTCAGTTTCTCTTCCCTATGCGAACCGTTCACTTCTTTTATCAGATGTCTTATGCGTTCCAAATTTGCAAAAAAAAATTGGTCTCTGTTTCTAGACTCTGCCAGACTAACTCAGTTTCGGTTGAATTTTTTGATTCATATTTTTTTATTAAGGATCGAGTGTCGGGCACACCCCTAGTTCGCAGTCTGGTCGTGAATGACGTTTATAGCATTCCAGTTCAGAAGCGTCAAGTTAATACCACAACCTCAGTTTCTAAGTTGCATCATCAGTATGGTCATCCCAGCCACAGAGTTCTGGCTTCCATTCTCAAGAGTAATAATGTGCACTTTGATCGTCGTGCACTCGAGATGTTTTCATGTACTTCTTAATATAATACACATAAGCTTTTAATATAATACACATGAACTCTTCATATAATACATATAACCTTTTAACGTAATACACATAAACTCTTAACATAATGAACATACACTCTTAGGAAGCACAATGTATTGTGCACCATGGTGCACAGTATAATTTACCCTGTTTTGATGCCTGGACCACAATGCATTGTGGACCGCGGTCCACAATATAATTTGCCGATTATTTTGAAGCATATAATGCGAAAAGTAATTTTATCATAAAAGCCCATCGGCCCACGTTCTACCCCGCGACAATTTATATCGTGCATTGCATTGTGCGCCCTGAGCAAAACAACGTCGTTTCGGATTTTTTTTTTTTTTTTTTTTTGAAATTTCGCTACTTTTAACATAATACACATAAACTTTCTGTTTCAGATGTACATAATTGTATAAAAAATGTACATAATTGTATAAAAATGTACATAATTGTATAAACAAATACACATAATTGTATACAATAATGTACATAATCACGTCAACTCCCTACATAACTTACCAAAACGACGTCGTTTTGGGAGGCGCGGGACGCACTGTGCTATATGCACCGTGGTGCAGGGTATAACGATTTCTACCCTGCATTTCAGTGCCTATATTATCACTATGGCGTTCCTCTTCGGACTTCAATCGATAGTGATCGGATTTCAAAACCCTACTCTGTAAACCCTTTGTCCGGTAATTTTTTTTTTTTTTTGAACTTAGCTATATGATCTAAATTTTACTTGCGTTTATATGTGGTGCATAATCTCTAGCTTCTGCAATTTTGAGCTAGTAATCTTACTCTTCTTCATTTCGCAGTGCTTCCTTTTGAAGTCCTTTTCAATTGAAAATGAGGTTTGTTCATTTCATTTCGTTTCTGTTTTAATTTTTCTCTCCGTTTTATGATGCATTATGCTGTACAAAACCCTAGCAAGTAAAAAGAACACTTGGTAGATTATTGACCGACTTTTTTTTTTTTTTTTTTTTTTTTTGAATTCTCAATTACTAATTCTTGATCCCTCGACTTTGCCCAATGAATCAATTTATGTGGTTATTTCTCGTGTGTCTGGACTACCTTCTTGAGCTTCTTTTTCCTTTTTTCCCTCCATGATTGTGAATCTGATATGATTTAAACATGCACTGGTTGGTTGTTTTTAATGTAAAGGGTAACCACGAAAAAACACAGTTAATATTAAGTATTTTTCAAATAGTAATCACAAATAAATTCTGAATTCACATTAGTCTGAAGTTGAAAAAAATAACCATTCAAAAGGCATAATAGAAATTATTACGAACCAAAGTCAATATAGCCTTCTAAACAGTAAACAACAACTCAATAACACAACAGCAAAACGAGAGACGAAAATGAGCAGTGGAAAGCAGTAACAGATAGCAAAGAAGTACCTAAATTTCAATTTTGAAAACTTATAAGTATCTGAGCTCTTTAATCACTTATTAGGAATTTGAGATAACATATTTGCTTTTCCCTTGTGCTAGATTTGCCACAATAGAGACAAGCCCTGGCTTAAGCAACCTTAAAAAAAGAAGCTTTACATAATTAACAGTAGAAGAATTGCTGGCCAGGAAGCAAGAGAAAGGTTTAATGTCCTTCAAAAGGTGTTTGATATGAGGGGTCCACAACAGGAAAATGATATTCATATGCCTGAACTTCAGCACAATGCCAGATTGGTTGTTGATTTAGCAGAGTTTGATAT
The DNA here is from genome assembly GCF_001879475.1 of Ipomoea nil. NCBI lineage: Eukaryota > Viridiplantae > Streptophyta > Magnoliopsida > Solanales > Convolvulaceae > Ipomoea > Ipomoea nil. Next base: position 414,674 of record NW_017618572.1, read on the forward strand.
ACAAAACATTAATCGAGATTTGCAAAATGAGAAGGAGACAGTGGTTGCGTTGCAGAAAGAGAAGGAGAAACTCCATGTTGAGGCACTTCACCAGAAAAAACAACTTCAAAATATGGAAGCCATTATGAATGAATTGGACTGCATAGATGAAAAGAGTAAATAAGCTACATTGACTCTTAGCTTGATTCACTTGTGAACTCGTTTCTAAACTTGCAACAACATTATGTTGATGATTATAAACTCTATAACTTGTCATCTATAGCATGCTCGCACTCTCTGCCTCTGTTTATTAGAGTATTTCAGGGATGAGGCCCACTTCAAAATCCAACACATGGATTAGAAATTGTTTCCTCATGGAAGAATCTGTTGCAAGACAACTCTTTTGATTTCTCCGACAGTGATATGACATCTCTTTATTTTGTGTTGTTTACGGAAGTAGTTTTTCCTCCTGTAAGAATATCTATGACCAACACTTGGCAGGCTAGGAATCCAGAACACATGCTTCAATTTTTGGCTTCTTGGGAGAAGCTGTTGCCTCCTGTAGTCCTTCACACCATTCTCGATAACATTGTTTTGCCAAAATTATCAGCTGCTGTGGATTCGTGGGATCCCCGTCGAGAGACAATTCCAATCCATTCTTGGATTCATCCTTGGTTGTCCTTGTTGGGACATAAGCTGGAAACATGCTATCAAACTATACGTTGCAGATTGCAAAGTGATATGTCTGCATACTACATATTGTCATCTTGGAAGACTGTGTTCGATCCAAGTTGTTAGTGTTTTCGTTAGATAGGTAAACCCCAACTTTGTAATGGGCTTTATTATTATGGAAAACTAGTTATGTCGTGTCAGAGTCAGTCTGAAGTATTGAATATGAAGAGCTGATTGATCAGGGAATGCATCAGAAGCTTATGGGAAGACTAGAAGTTGAAAAAAAGACTGATTGTCTAAACAGTATATGCGCTGGCAGAAGGCAGTTATGCCTTGAGGTGTTTTTACAAGAATGACCTTGGTCCTCTTCTCACCTCAAAGGGGTATCTACGTAATCTGGCTAAGAAGTAGTTGGTTGTAACAGATTGCGGATACCTCCCTGAACCAGAGACTATATATTCAAAAGTGCTGATTCATTGTTGGACTAATGAATCTATCCGATACACTCTAGAATCAAGAAGGAATCACTTGAGTATTACGTTCTCTCTCTGGTTCGTAAAAGCTCTTATCAAGACTGGTTATTCATGGTGATTTGAGTTGATGAATTTGAGAAGAACATTCTGAGTTTAAACCAGTGGACACCAAGATCACGCAGTTGTTGGATGCAGTGAAGGATCCCATCACTACAAGAAAAATGCACATAGACAACGGTTATTAACCGTTGTCGTAGGGGTATACTTTCTGTTGTTGAAGCCGGTGTTGTTGTAAGTCCCGCGCATAGACAACGGTTTTTTAACCGTTGTCTTTTCTAGAAACAACAACGGTTTTTTAACCGTTGTCTATTAAGTGTTGTTGAAGCCGGTGTTGTTGTAAGTCACGCACATAGACAACGGTTAATAACCGTTGTCTTTTCTAGAAACGACAACGGTTTTTTAACCGTTGTCTATTAAGTGTTGTTGAAACCAGTGTTGTTAAAAGTCACGCACATAGACAACGGTTAATAACCGTTGTCTTTTCTAGAAACGACAACAGTTTTTTAACCGTTGTCTATTAAGTGTTGTTGAAACCGGTGTTGTTAAAAGTCACGCAATAGACAACGGTTATTAACCGTTGTCTTTTCTACCAACGACAACGGTTTTTTAATCATTGTCTATTAAGTGTTGTTGAAACCGGTGTTGTTAAAAGTCACGCAATAGACAATGGTTATTAACCGTTGTCTTTTCTACCAACGACAACGGTTTTTTAACCGTTGTCTATTAAGTGTTGTTGAAACCGGTGTTGTTAAAAGTCACGCAATAGACAACGGTTAATAACCGTTGTCTTTTCTACCAACGACAACGGTTTTTTAACCGTTGTCTATTAAGTGTTGTTGAAACCGATGTTGTTAAAAGTCACGCAATAGACAACGGTTAATAACCGTTGTCTTTTCTACCAACGACAACGGTTTTTAACCGTTGTCTATTAAGCGTTGTTGAAACTAGTGTTGTTAAAAGTCACGTACATAGACAACAGTTTTTAACTGTTGTCTTTTCTTTAAAAGACAACAGTTATAAATCGTTGTCTATTGTGTGTTGTTGAAATCGCTTGTCACACCCATAGACTGTTGTCTTTTGTAGAAAAGTCAACGGTTTCTAACTGTTGTCTATTGTAAAATAGATAACGGTTTTTAACTGTTTTTCACCTGCTTAAATTATAATCGTATAAAAAAAACAATTTATCCATTCACCATATGTTGCAAAGTGTAGTTACATAATTGTGCACAAGCTAATAAGGTTCAAAATAACAAGTCAAAAGACTTCCATGACCAATTCTAATTATCATCCAAGTCATAATACTACTACACAAAAAACAATTCCCCGAACCAATTCAAGTCCAAATGATCACAATGTTCGAATGACCAAATCATACCTACTCTATATGACTTGATAGAATATCGGCCCATTCAGATCGCACCAGATCAATAACCGCTTTGTCATAATCAACTTATTGAAACTACATGTAAAAAGTAAGAAAATAAATTAGTATAGATATAAATAATTTGCAATGAAATGAGAAATAAGTTAGCCATGAACAACATATTAAAGAGATTCCCATGCGAAATAAGTTAGCCATGCAAAATAAATGCCATATAATATAATAACTTGCTGGAAAGAGATTCCTAGATTAAAGAAGTTGTTCCATATTTCCATGAACGACATAAGTACAGATCAGAACAACAGCAAATTAACTGCTTTTTCAGATGATCTATCAATAGAACCCCACATGTTCCTTTAGAGAATCCCTCACAAAGACTAATCTTTTCCCCTCAACATATTTCCAGCATTTTTAGGCCATCAAATCTTCTCATTTCAGCAGAAAAAACCAAGAAACAAAAAGCAGGAAAATTACCAAATGCATAGAATTGAACTTTAGAGTATAACAAGATTCAAGAAAAAGTTTCAATCTTGGGACGAGAACTCATTGTAATATTCTTCCTTTTTATACCAAAATCCGGTCATCTTATCCGTCAGAGTGGGCGTATATTGAAACCCCACTCTGCACCTGTTCACAAGTTGTCATGTATCCATTGTATGACATTTTTCATTAAAAAAAAATTAAATTAAATAAATGAATCAAAACCACAAATTTACAATACCTTTATCTTGAGTTAAAGGCAGGCCCCTCATATGCAAAGGCTGTGTAGAGCTGCACAAGTGTAGCATCAGCTCGTATTTTCTTGTATGCATCTTTGTCACTAAAATTGTATTTTCCATCCAAGAATCAAATGACTAATAAATAGATACACAATATACAAATATATGAAAACTCAGGTACAGGAATTAAATGAAATAACCCACAGTAACAATCCGAACTACGCCACCACTGGCACCATCCCGCGCACAATAAGCCCAGTTTGAAGCATATTCTGAATAGTTCAGTCATTAAACAACAAAGAAAATTCATAATACACAAGTGTAACCCTAAATCTATTGAGGATGAATAGATAAAATCTCATAATTCAAGTCTCAGTTCTACAATCAAATCATCTCAGCCCCAATCCTTACTATTTCATAAGACCAAGATTCAAACCTCTTGAAACTCCAGAATGCAAACAACAATCATATGATACAAGACTTGTAGAAATTGGACAAGTATATGAATCAATTAAAATACCTGTAGAAGCTTCTCTACTCTAGGTGGATGCAAAATTTTGCATGCTCTTCCTCTTTCCTCCCTCAAACACTGTTCAGCCTAAAAAAAAAAAAAAAAAAAAAAAAAAAAAAAAGAACCCCCAACCCAGACATTGAGGAAACTAAAATACTTTTTCATGGTTTTTTAATGTGAAAAAATATGAAAGGAATATGACTTAAGCATGACAAAAATAATACATAAAGCATATGATGAACCTTAGATGCATATTCTGCTGAAGAATAATTCAGTAGCCATTCTCGAGTTACTTGAGAGTAGTAATTGCCTGTGTCTACAAGTATTGCCTCCTCAAACTTGTTATAGCAGAATGGTCTTGTTTTCCCTCCAACTTCATTGAAAAAGTTTGAAAGACTCTGTAGAAAGGTCTGGTCAGTTGGCTGCCCCATTGCGGTCTTGTGTGATCTATATGTGAATATTTCACTAGTCAGATCAAGTTGTGTTAATGATATAATGAATTTGAAACTGGAAACATTATGCATTCAGTGAACTTTTCTGGAAAAATGTTAAAAAAGAGTTTGTGTTCAAGTGGATTTTGCTTTTCATTTTCCATTCCCCCCCCCCCCCCCCCCCCCTTTTTTTTTTTTCCTTTTTGGAAATTGGAGAACATTTTGAAAACTTTTTCCAATTTGGAAAACTAGAAAATATGGGTGGATAGTGGAGTAAGGATTTTTTTTTTTTTTTTCAAGTTGGCCCACTTTAGGAGTATGGAGTTGTAAAATAGAAAAATTTTCATGCTACTAAATAGGCAGTTAAGTAACTCTACCAGTAATATAGCAGCATCTATAAATTTTTGGAGGAAAGCAGTACAGACCTGAAATAGAGAAATAAATCAAGTAATGATTGACCAAAAAAATAAGACCCATTAGGAATTTGAAAGAACACAACAGTATATAAAAGTACCACCAAGTCATGGAAACAGCAAACTGAAATTTCAGAAAGGGGTGCAGCACTTTCGCGGTCAGAAAACCTCTGATCATGGTACAAGTAAAATCCCCCAAGGCATTTCACCATTGATTTATAATTTGCCCATAAACGTCGAAGTTCAGATAACAGGGGAGCTCCATTTTTATCACTTAGGGATGGCAAAACCTTCAAGTAAAATGAAACATGTTGTGCCTAGTATTGGTACCCTGTATATGCTACAATCTAGAATCAGCTCAAGAGAACATATATGCCTAGTATTGGTACCATGTATATGCTATGTCATCGTCCAGAGAATACAATTACTCAACTTTGTTAATGATCTCAATGAATTTGAAACAGTACCTATTCTGTCATCTGCTGAAACATCCCTGGACCAATTTGCCTGTGGTAAACCTCATTGCGGCAGTTACATCGCCTCTTACCAGGAGCTGGCTTTAAAATATTCTTCTGCCTCCAAACCTGTTGGATTCAAGGAAAACATATATAATGTTTCAAATGCAGAAAGTGATCTGCACTTAAATGTTAAACAGAAGACTGTAGGCCAAATATCCTCTAGATGAAAGTTAGCCTGTAAATGTAAATGAATTCTCTTACCGTAAAAAAAAAGAATTCTATCCATTAAAGTAGACAAATTTTCCAAATGTAAAGATTTTTCATAAATGACATTAATACACGTGCACATAGAATCATCCATGGAGCTATTGGCCACACATGAGTATTAAACACACTCCCTAATCCCATATTTCACAAACCCTAAACTCAAACTCAGATATCAACAAAATCCTCTAAAAATTCAAACCCCAATTCCCCAACCCTAGCTTCAATCCAAAAGTGTTTAGTATAAACACACACATTGATACAATCAGTTAATATTTGGATGAATTTGATAGCTTATTACATTACAAGAGAAAAGAAAAACCTTCAATTTTTCGCTGAAGTGTTTTGAGTTCTTCACGGCGGCAACGGTCGGAGTAGCGGCGGTTGGAGCGACTGCGGCAGAGGAGGTTGGAGGCGGCAACGACACTGTCGGCGGCGGAGGTTGAGCTGAAGTGTCTCTCGACTTCGACTTCGACTGTTCTGCACTGGGGAGGGAATTTGTTTTTGTTTTTTTTTCGTGTCAGAAATTTGTTTTTGTTTTAATTTCTTCTTTCCCACTTAAGTGTCAATTGAGAGGGAATTATTTTATTTGAGAGGGAAAGGAATTTTTTTACAAATTGTGAAAGTCTTAAAAGTCAAAATTTAAAAAATAACATATCTAATATGATTTTGAAGGAATTATTTTGATTTTGTAAAGAGGGAAATAACATAACAATATACTATGTACTAATATAATTAGGAAAATAACGAAATTTATAATAAACATTCATTTTTTCTAAATTAAATAAGTATATTCATGGTTTTATAGGGATCAGGTCCACCATAAACCGAGCAATATAGATATAGAACAAGGTAATAAAGGAAAATACTACATGTACTCTCATTTCTTACTCTCAATTTGTACTTCCTCTCACAAATTCTTGATATTGACACATTTCATGGGACCCACATGATGAAAATATCCAATCTTTGTTTCCCATGTCATGGAGTACAAGTGATGGAGTAGAATTTGGGAGTACATGTAGTAGAACTCGGGTAAGAAAATATTAGCTTTATTACCCAGGTCGCTATACCCAAAATAGTACCGACCTGGTATATAGGTACAGAACGCGAGATTCATAGATTTTTATACTGTAGATTCATAAATTCTGTACTGTAGATTTATAAAATCTTTACTCTAGATTCATAATTTCTAAATCGTATATTCATAATTTAAATACAGTAGATTCATAATTTAAATACAGTAGATTCATAATTTATATACTGCAGATTCATAATTTATGTATTGTTGATTTATAATTACTAAACGGTATAGTTATCAAATTATGAACACATAGTTTTGTGATTTGTGAATACAGAGTTCAACAATTGGGAATATGAACATCGAAAATTATGAACATAGAGTTCTATAATTGTGAATATATATAGAGTTCAATCATTATGAAGAGCAACAACTTTCTTGCAATTATGAATATATAGTTTGGTAATTATGAACATAGAGCTAATTAAGATCGCGGCAAAATAAATGGGATATAGCTAACTGTACGGCATCAATCAACTACTCTTTCATATCCATTCTCAACGTGTCCCAGGCATGCCGGAAGGGTCGATTACCAACATATAGCTAACCTTGTTAGTCATGCGCTAGCCGGAAGGGTCGATTACCAACATATAGCTAACCTTGTTAGTCATGCGCTAGCCGGAATAGTCGATTACCAACCCCGGCCCCTATCATACCGCCCTTAACCCCTACACAGCATACCACACCATTATGAACACCACTCCATATTGTTTTTTATACTTGATAATTATTATTATTATTTTGAATTCATAGATTGGTCTTAATTGTAATATAATTGAAAATAAAACTTTAATGAATTTACTTTGAAATTTTGGTGAATAATTTTATATTTAAATATGAACGAAAATAGAACTATTAAATTAACTTTTGAATTGTATTCTTTCTTTGTTAAATTATAGGTAAAAGATAAGGTGTAACACTTTAATACATAAGAGTTAGTGTGGTGTGGTGGATTTAACTTTGTTTGTTATGTTAAAGGTCTTAGGTTCTATCCTTCGTGGTGGCATTTTTAACCTATTTTATACAATCATTGTCTCGGTTCTCAAAGACAACACATAAGCAAACTGGTAATATACTAGATTTTGCGTTTCATTACACAAGTGTTGGTATGGCTTGGTGAGTTTAGCTTAGTTTATTATGTTAGAGGTCTTAGGTTCTATTCTTCAACTATTTTCTAAAATTGTTGTCTTGGTTTTCACAAACAACATAGAAGCAACCCAGTTATATACCAAATGTTGCACCTTTAGACATAAGAGTTTGTGTTGCTTAGTTGGTTAGATTGCTTATTTGTTAAGTTTGAGATCATAGGTTCAATTCTTGTTGTTAACATCCTTGATTTTTTTTATATACTCATTAAATAATGATGCGCAAAGACAACGGTTTTTTAAAACCGTTGTCTTTGTAGTGTTGTGTATTCACCAAAGACAATGGTTAAATAAAACCGTTGTCTTAAACAAATAAAGAACGCGCAACGACAACGGTTATATAAAACCGTTGTCGTTTTAGTGTTGTGTGTTCGAGTGTGCTTAACGACAACACACCAACGACAACGGTTAAATAAAACCGTTGTCTTTTTTTAAAAAAAAGAGCGCACAAAGACAACGGTTTTAAACAACCGTTGTCTTTCTAGTGTTGTGTATTCCAGTGCACTTAAAGACAACACACCAACGACAACGGTTAAAAAAACCGTTGTCTTATTTAAAAAAAAACGCACATAGACAACGGTTTTAAAAAACCGTTGTCGTTGTGGTGTTGTCTTTTCACAAAATGCACAAAGACAACACACTTATAACAACGGTTAAGTAAAAACCGTTGTCTTTGACAAAAGTGTTGCATCAAAGACAACGGTTTTGTACCAAACTGTTGTCTTTTATACAAAAGACAACACTTTTCTTAAAAACTATTGTCTTTCTAGTGTTGTCTATGTGCATTTTTCTTGTAGTGCATCATGAACCGGACTGCACCAGAGACTGATCTCCATGGAAGGGACTTTTGTGGACCTCTGAGTGTGTAGATCTCCGGCTTCAAAATGCACTAAGTTCAAGGTAGATTGGGTACTTACCTTGTATTGTAACTCGGGTGAGATTGTACTTCTCCACCTTTGTACTTTGAAGTTGAGTTAGTGGATTGGACAGATCAGTGATGCCCCCCCCCCCCCCCCCAGATGTAGATACACATTGTATCGAATTGGGTAACCAAATCTTGAGTTGCTTGTTTACTTTTTCCGCACTTTTCTTTGTCTGGTAATATCTCTGTTTGACTATCTGTGTGATTATCTGTGTTACAGTTGCACACCATCTGTTCGACGAGAAAAGTAGGTAAAATAGTTAGTACACCAATTCACACAAAATTACATGTTGTATCAGAGTTTTTAAGTCTAAACAATGACTTGATCAAAACGGGAAAACTTTTTGTTGTGTTTTGGTAATTCATCTTTGCGATTTTTTGTCTATATGTTCGTGTTTCTCTCTACTTGTGTTTTGGTTGGTCGTGTGAGTGTATCAGGATGGAGGCAAACACGAAACCCCCAGAATTGGATGGACACAACTACTCATTCTGGAAAGCTCGGAACAAGGGTTTATCAAACCATCTTCACTTGATGGAAACCCCCTACTGTTCAGAATGCAGATGGAATCACATCCGCAAAACCCATGGAGGGATGGACTGAGGCTGAAATAACTGCATCAGACCTCAACAACAAAGCCCTGAATTCAATTGTTGGATCTTTGCATGAATCAGCCTTCACTCAAGTCACTGGCGTGAAAGAGGCAAAGAAAGCTTGGGGAATTCTTGAAACCCGTTATGAGGGTACCAGCGATGTAAAGGAGTCTAAGCTTCAGATGGTTTTGTCAGAATTTGAGACTCTGAGGATGGATGAAGATGATAATATCTTTAACTTCCACAGTAGAATTCAGAGTCTGATGAATATAGCTACTGTTCTTGGTGAACCATTTCAAGAAGATCGTGTTGTCACGAAGATTCTAAGATCTCTACCCAAAATATTTTGGATGAAAGTGATTGCAATCCAAGGGAATGCCAGATGGAAAAAGAAAAGCGTAGGAGAATTGATGGGTAGTCTTCATCCGTATGAACTTGAGGTTCTGGCAAATGACAATCCGAGTTATTATTATTATTATTATTATTATTATTATTATTATTATTATTATTATTATTATTATTATTATTATTATTAAATTATGGATTCCTATTTTTGATAGCTCACTGGGATGAAATGCGATTCAATTAGAATACGGTTACAGAGATAGATACTAATACGAAAGATAATAGCTACACGTAAAAGTCTCCTGACTAATAGACTATTCTATGCTGACTAGCCACATATTAAATAACTTATTACAAGAGGAAATAATAATAATACTAAACATATTATTCACACACACCCTCAAGCACAAGGTAGGTGTGCAACCACATTGAGCTTGTCACGTAGAACCTGGAAGCGAGGACTTGGAAGCGGTTTGGTGAAGATATCTGTCAGTTGATCTTTTGTTGAAACAAAGTTAACAATGAAGTCATCGGAGGCTACATTGTCCCGTACGAAATGATAATCTATTTCAACATGCTTTGTACGAGCATGAAAGACCGGATTGGCACAGAGATATGTGGCGCCCAAATTGTCACACCAAAGAGTAGAAGGCTGACCGGAGTGTAAACAACCCAAGTGACTTCCGCGGAAACATCAGCAAGAGCTTTATACTCTGCCTCGGTAGACGAGCGGGCAACTGTTCGCTGTTTTCTAGATAACCATGAAATGAGATTGGAGCCTAGAAATACAGCATAACCACTCGTGCTTTTCCTGTAAACTGGACATCCGGCCCAGTCTGAATCTGAAAAGGCATGTAAGGCAGTTGATGACGACGGTGATAGACGCAACCCATAGTCTTGAGTACCCTTGACATAACGGAGAACTCGTTTTAGCAGGCTCTAGTGGTCTTCAGTCGGCGAGTGCATGAACTGACACAGTCTATTGACTGCATATGATAAATCGGGACGAGTAATCGTCAAATACTGCAAAGCCCCCACAATGCGACGATAGTGAGTAGGATTTTCAAACGGTTGCGCAGATGGTGAAACAGCCTGGGTAACAGCAACAGGAGTGGCCAACGGCTTGCAGTCCATCATTCCTGCACGTGTGAGAATATCACCCATGTAGCGACGCTGCGAGAGAAGCATACCATCGTTTACCTTCACTGTTTCAATTCCCAAAAAGAACTCGGGTGTCCCCAAGTCTCGAATTAGTACGACATCATTACCCAACATGATTATGTCGTCCACATACACCAATAAAAAGACTCGAGCTGAACTAGCGGTGTAGTGGAAAAGAGAGACATCCGTCTTGGATGAGGCGAACCCTGTAGAGAGTATGAAATCATGCAGCCGTTTGAACCAGGCACGGGGAGCCTGCTTCAGACCATATAGAGAGCGTTGGAGATGGCAGACGTGACCAGGATGCATGGGATCTTCGTACCCTGGCGGTTGTTTCATGTATACCGTTTCTGCTAGATGTCCATTTAGAAATGCATTATGGACATCAAGTTGTCGTAAGGTCCAATTATACGACACAGCTAGTGAGAATAGTAGCCGAACTATAGTTGGCTTGACAACCGGACTAAAAGTGTCGAAGAAATCCTCACCGGCTACTTGATTAAACCCCTTGGCAACAAGCCTTGCTTTGTATCTCTCAACAGAGCCATCTGCGTTGCGTTTGGTTCTAAAGACCCACTTACACCCAATAACATTCATATGTGGTTCTGCTGGAACTAGCTGCCAAGTGTTGTTTTGGAGGAGTGCATTAAACTCCTGGTCCATGGCGTCACGCCAATGTGGATGCCCTACAGCTTGAGAGTAGCAAGTGGGATCTGTAGTAGCACTTAGAGCGTGAAATTGCTCATCTGTACCTTGAGTCATACGCCGGAGACGCATAACATGTGGGATGGCTGGTGTTGGTGGTTTTCTGCGACGACCTCTGACCGGTGCCCAAATAGCTAATGGAGCAGGCTCGGTAGCTAACGGAGTGGGCTCACTAGCCAATGGTATGGGCTCCGACTCGGGGGGTGGCGGAACCGTAACTGGAGGCAGTGTGGGTTGCGGGACTAAGGGCCCGACTGCCCAAGGTGCCGCGGGTGTTGCTTGTTGTGGTGTGTTCTGCACAAATGTATCTGAAAAGAGAAAAGTAGTTTCGTCAAACCGGACATGACGACAGATATAGATTTTTCCAGTTGTTAAGTCCATGCATCTATATCACCTATAGGACGGTGGGTAACCTAAGAAGACACATGGGGCGGAGCGATACTCTATCTTATGGCGATTATAAGGCCGTAGATAGGGGTAGCACCGACACCCGAACACTCGTAAGAATGTATACGGTGGGGACATGTTATAGAGACGTGAGTAGGGACTTTGGAACTGTAGGACGGAGGAAGGCAGATAATTTATTAAGGTGGTGGTTGTTTCAAAGGCGTAGTCCCAATACTGTAGTGGGACTGAGCTTTCAGCGAGTAGAGCTAACCCAGTTTCGACAATGTGCCTATTCTGGCGCTCTACCCTTCTATTTTGTTCGTGCGTGTAAGCACATGACTGTCTTTGGTTTATGCCAAGGGATTGAAATGTGTTATGTAGTTTTCGGTATTCGCCCCCTAGGTCGGATTGAATTAATTTGATAGAACGCGAGAATTGTCATTCTACCATGACACGGAACGACTCGAAACATTTATATATGTCCGTCTTTACCCGTAAAGGATAAAACCAGGTAAAGCAGGTATAATCGTCTACAAACAAAAGGAAATAACGAAAACCAGTACTAGAAATAACGGGAGACGGACCCCAAACGTCCGTGTACAATAAATCTAATACATTTGCACTACAAGAATTGACCCTATCTAACGGAAATCGGGACGATTTTCCGAGATGACACGAGGTGCACACGCCCATTGACTTTGATTTATTTTCAACCGGACAAGTCTGGAGAACTTTATTTAGGACCCGATTATGTGGGTGGCCAAGCCTGCGGTGCCACATGACTGGAGTGGTTCGGGAACTTATGAACGCGAAACGTGACCGAGACAGCGGAAGTGTGTATAGCCCTCCAGAAGTGGGACCTTTAAGCAGAGTTGCCCGAGTTATTGAATCCTTCACAAAAAAAAAAAAAAACAAAAACAAAAACAAAAAAAAAAAATCTTTGTGAAATTCAAAGAACACGGTGTTTTCATTAGTAAATCTTTGAATTGAAAGTAATGGGACAGACAAATCGGGCACATGCAATATATTAGACAATTTAAGAGATTTAGACACGGAAGGAATAGATGCAGAACCAACGCGTGAAATAACCAAACCTGCGCCATTACCGACTCGCAGGACGTCATTGCCATTATACTCATCAGACTGAGACATCATTGACGCGTCGGGCGTGGCATGGGCAGATGCGCCAGTGTCCGGGAACCAGTTGTTGATAGCACTGGACGCGGACTCATCACCGGCGACGGTCAGATTTGCCTGAGCGGGTGGCGGGGCGTTGTATCTCTTGAAACAGTGAACGGCGGTGTGTCCGATGGCGCGACAAATCTGGCACCTCGGAGGATTACCTCAACCATTGCAGCCACCACGGTCGTTCCCGCCGCGACCTCCACGGCCGCGTCCACCACGGGAATGGCCATCGCCCTTCTGATTACCTCGGCCACGGGCAGTGTACAGGCCAGAATGAGACCCCGGCGACGCTCCAGAAGCCAGCGATGGATAGTCATCAGCAAGAATAAATTCTTGCGCCTGTAGGAAATCGGACAGCTGAGGGATGGTTATCGGATTACCTGATACCGTCAAGGAGGCTGCCATGGCCCTGAACTCCGGGCAGAGACCCCGGAATACGAACAGATTCTATTCGATTAAAGACACCGGCCGGCCGGCGAGCGCCAAGTCTTCCACCAGGAGCTGCGCCCTTCCCAAAAACTCGGCCGGCGAACTGTTGCCTTGCCACAACGATTGGAATTGTCCGAGCAAATTTAAGCAACGCGCACGTGTGGACGGCCCGAGAGCGGCGGTGATGGATTGCTATACTTCCCACGAGGTGTTCCGGCCAACCGCCAAGTACATCACCTCTTCTGACAACGATGAAATCAGAAGAGAAAGGATGGACTGGTCTTGTTGCATCCAGACCCGGTGCGCTGGATTGACCTAAGGCACGGCAGTGGTGGCGCCTGAGTCGTCGGACGGCGGTGGGTCGATCATCGGTGGCGGACACGGGGTTTCACCGTCCACGTAACCGAGCAAGCCTTGTCCTCGGAGGAACGGCACGAGCTGCGTGCGCCAAAACAGAAAATTTCTTGAGGTGAGTTTGATTGAAACAAAGTGATGGGCTGTAGCTAGGGTCTTTGGGGTGGTGGCCGGCGGTGGTGTACCGGCGGTAACAGTCCTCTCAGAGGAATTAGTCGACATCGGAGGTGAATCGATGGTAGGGAGAGAGAGAAAGGCGGAGGATCTAACCTACGGCTTAGCTGATAGCAGATGAAATGCGATTCAATTAGAATACGGTTACAGAGATAGAGACTAATACTAAAGATAATAGCTACACGTAAAAGTCTCTTGACTAATAGACTATTCTAAGCTGACTAGTCTAACACCACATATTAAATAACTTATTACAAGAGGAAATAATTATAATACTAAACATATTATTTACAACTAGAACTCTAAGAAAGAAATTGACTCAGAGATAGCCCAACATAAAAGGAGAAGATAAGATATTTTGGAAGAAACAGTGGGAAAAGCACGACACAATATCAATTAAGTTGATGGATCAAAAACTGTACTTCCAGAAAGCGCTCCAGATGAATGCAGCACTAGGAGATATCAAGTCACTATTGGAACGTGATAATAAATATACTCCCAATGCTAAGAACCAAATACAGTTTAATGATTTCTATCAACACCTCCGAACCAAAACGGCGGGTTATGATCTTCTGGTAATTTGCCAGAAGCATCCAACAAATGGTTACATTCAGGCCGGATTTTGGGCTATGCAAGCTGGGCTATCGCACAGGGCCCCAAATTTTAGAGGGGCTCCAAATTTTAGAAGCTCAATATTTCATTTTTACCTAGTTAGTTTCGAAATAAAAATTAAAAGTTTTCAATTACATGTGTTTATTGTATTTTAACTTTGAGGTCTAAGGTTCAAAACTTGTGCACACTATTATAATTGTAACATTTTATCACCTTATTATTATTATTACTAGTATTTAATTTTAACATGTGCGTTGCACGTAATATATTTGTTATAATCTTTAAGAATATTTTAATCAATATACAAATATAAATTATAACAACGAATATTATATAGTGCAATTGATAAAATGGGTTGTATCGATTATGTTTTTTGATGTTATCTTTGCTTGAATTCGAGCAAATAATTGCCCAATTATCCGTGCAGTACGCGTACAATGCACGTGCGATGCACGAATAAATTTTTTTATTATATATTTAGATAATAAAATTGTTACTATTTCTTTGAAAAAGAAAAAGGTTGGCTGGACATTATCTTGGACGAGCATCTACAAGCCTATAAAAGCGCCTCAAACTTCATTCATCTTAATTTTCATCTGATCTTTAGCTTCATTCATCTTCATCTTGCCAAACAACAATATGTTTTGGCTGCTAGTGTTTGCTTACTCCTTCACAATCTGGCCTAGTCTAAATGCCATTGCTCCACCACCTCCCCCTACTCCGATTTGTCCAATCCTGGCAAATGCGAGTAAGGATTTCAGTCCAATTGAAGCGTCCCATCACGGTCGCTCCCATCACGGCCGTGGTACCGGTTCAAATCCCCCATTATCACATTCCGGTCGTGGTCAGGGTGGCGATCCTAGTCTCGGTCCGCCCATTTCACATCCACGTCACGGTTGCGGTACCACTCCCCATCCTAGTCCACCTGTTTCACCTCCCGGTCCTCCACAATGGGTAGGCTTTCACCTCGCATTGCTTTGAGGTCCTGGTTACTGTGAAATAACTAGCGACTGTGAAAAAGTCAAAATCAAAGAGATGTTTACAATACACGGCTTATGGCCGTTTGACCAGAACGGGCAGGACCCACAGTCCACTTTTATGCCCGTTTATGACGATAAATTAGTAAGGTTGTTATTATTATTATTATTATTATCATTATTATTATTATTATTATTATTATTATTAAATTATGGATTCCCATTTTTTATAGCTCTCTGGAACTCTAAGGAAAAAATTGACTCAGAGATGGCCCATCTTGAAAGGAGACGATAAGATATTTTGGAAGAAACAGTGGGAAAAGCACGACACAATATCAATTAAGTTGATGGATCAAAAATTGTACTTCCAGAAAGCGCTCCAGATGAATGCAGCACTTGGAGATATCAAGTCACTATTGGAACGCGATAATAAATATTCCCCCAATGCTAAGAACCAAATACAGTTTAATGATTTCTATCAACACCTCCGAACCAAAACGGCGGGTTATGATCTTCTGGTAATTTGCCAGAAGCATCCAACAAATGGTTACATTCAGGCCCGGATTTTGGGCTGTGCAAGCTGGGCTATCGCACAGGGCCCTAAATTTTAGATGGGCTCCACATTTTAGAAGCTCAATATTTCAGTTTTACCTAGTTAGTTTCGAAATAAAAATTAAAAGTTTTCAATTACATGTGTTTATTGTATTTTAACTTTGAGGTCTAAGCTTCTAAACTTGTGCACACTATTATAATTGTAACATTTTATCACATTATTATTATTATTACTAGTATTTTAACATGTGCGTTGCACGTAATAGATTTTTTATAATCTTTAAGAATATTTTGATCAATATACAAATATAAATTATAACAACGAATATTATATAGTGCAATTGATGAAATGGGTTGTATCGATTATGTTTTTTGATGTTATCTATGCTTGAATTTGAGCAAATAATTGCCCAATTATCCGTGCAGTGCGCGTGCAATGCACGTGCGATGCACGGATAAATTATTTTATTATATATTTAGATAATAAAATTGTTACTATTTCGTTATTAAAAAAAAAAAAAAGGTTCGTTAGACATTATCTTGGACGAGCATCTACAAGCCTTTAAAAGCGCCTCAAACTTCATTCATCTTAATCTTCATCTGATCTTCAGCTTCATTCATCTCCATCTTGCCAAACAACAATATGTTTTGGCTGCTAGTGTTTGCTTACTCCTTCACAATCCGGCCTAGTCTAAATGCCATTGCTCCACCACCTCCCCCTACTCCGATTTGTCCAATCCTGGCAAATGTGAGTAAGGATTTCGGTCCAATTGATGCCTTCCATCACGGTTGCTCCCATCACGGCTGTGGTACCGGTTCTAATCCCCCACTATCACATTCCGGTCGAGATCAGGGTGGCGGTCCTAGTCTCGGTCTGCCCATTTCACGTCCCCGTCACGGTCGTGGTATCACTCCCCATCCTAGTCCACCTATTTCACCTCCCAGACCTCCGCAATGGGTAGGCTTTCACCTCGCATTGCTTTGGGGTCCTGGTTACTGTGAAATAACTAGCGACTGTAAAAAAAGTCAAAATCAAAGAGATGTTTACAATACACGGCTTATGGTTGTTTGACTAGAACGGACAGGACCCACAGTCCACTTTTATGCCTGTTTATGACGATAAATTAGTAAATTTATTATTATTATTATTATTATTATTATTATTATTATTATTATTATTATTATTAAATTATGGATTACCATTTTTTATAGCTCTCTGGAATTCTAAGGAAAAATTTGACTCAGAGATAGCCCAACTTGAAAGGAGACGATAAGATATTTTGGAAGAAGCAATGTGAGAAACATGGCACAATCTCAATTAAGTTGATGGATCAAACAATGCACTTCCAGAAAGCGCTCCAGATGAATGCAACACTAGGAGATATCAAGTCACTATTGAAGCATGATAATAAATATACTCCCAATGCTAAGAATCAAATACCCTTTAGGGGGCGTTTGGTTCACGGAATGTTAGATTACATTATGGAATGTTAAATTGTTAGGAATGTTAGATTACTGGGAATGTTAGATTCTTGTGTTTGGTTCAAAACTAGGATATATAAATAAGACAATAATAATAAGATAAATTGATTAAAACATCCAAATCCCAACATTAGTAATAAGACAAGGGAATGTGAGATTACCTAAGAAATTGAAGGGTATCTCACATTCCCTTCCAACGCCCTCCAAACCAAAACGGCGAGTTATAATCCTCTGCTAATTTGCCAGAGGCATCCAACAAATGGTAACTTTTACCTTACAGAGATAAGGTTCTGTTACCACCTGGATGCCGGCCGAAATAAGACAAGATTGTAATGGCCAAACCAGACATTGCTTTCCAACGTTTATTTACACAACAATGTAATAAATAAATAAATAAATAAATAAATATATATATATATATATATATATATATATACTTTCTCAGTCTCATTTTGTTTGTCTTATTCAGTTAATGATGCTTGATTGAAGTTAATTTTTGTGGAATGCACATAATATGTGCCGTTTCTTTTCATTAAAAGAAACGACACGGTTTTGACAATTGTTATATCATGCACAATGTATTGTGCGCACTGAAAATCATCTGTTCGCATGTACATAATTGTATAGTATAAATAAACTCTTAATATAATACACATAATCTTAACATAATATATAATACATATAAACTTTTAACATAATACACATAAACTATTAACATAATACACATAAGCTCTTAACATAATACACATAACATTTTAACGTAATACACATAAACGCTTAAGGTAATACACATAATTAAACTCTTAACATAATACGCATACACTCTTAGGACGCACAATGTATTGTGCACCCTGGTGCATGATATAATTCACCGGTATTTTTTTTATATCTTATTTTGATGTATTTTAATTTTCATCTTAATTAATAATATTTATGACTCAATCAGCATCTAAATATTTTTTTTTCTAAAATATCTCATTAATTTTTAATCTTTCACCCCCACTAACAAAAATTTCTTGATCCGCCTCTAGTCATGCCTACCCACATCTTGCAACTATAGTTATATCATGGACAATGTGCATATAGCAACATGAACCTAAGCCACCCCCAATTTCTCTGCTTAATTCTTTTTATCAACTTGAATTTACTTTTTTATTTATATAAATAAAATTAATGTAAAAAATATGCTAGTAAAAAGTTTTAATTGAAATATTTTAAATGACACATAGTGGTTTTTTTATTTAATTTTTTAAATGAATCAATACATTCATAAAATTAATCTCATGAGTATTATCAAAATGATAGTTTTGATCCACATGTTTAATTCCTATGAATTTTAATCCACGACTATTGTTTTAGTACCAACTTTCATTCACGATTATTGATTTAGTGCCAAAATTCATTACATTGATCACTCATTCATTTAAGACATACCGAAATATGAAATTATTAAGGGTATTTTCGTCATTTTTAAATTAATATCCGAAGTTGAGCATGAATAAAAGGATTTAAGCCCTAAGATCTATCTCAATTCGCAATTTTCCTCCTCGAATTAAGGTAGGATGAGGAAGAGAATTGCGAATTGAGATTGATCTTATGACTTAAATCCCTTTATTCATGCTCAAATTGAAATCTTAAGTTGAAAAGGACAAAAATATCCTTAAAATTTTTAGATTTTGACATGTCTTAAATGGAGGGGTAACCGACATGATTAATTTTGGTACTAAAATAATAGTCGTACATCAAAATTGGTACTAAAACAATATTTGTGGATGAAAATTGGTAGGAATTAAACATGTGGGCCAAGACTGTCATTTTGCTAATACTCTTGGGACCAAAATTGAAACATGTTTCTTCGCACAAGTAGCAAGAACACATGATCGAGTTCAGACAGTGGTTGTATGGGAGTTGCACGCAATGTGGTGGATTACTAGACTTCTTGTGGACACCAGATATTTATCCTCCCACTTGATAGGTGCTAAGTTAGGGTGATTTATTCCTTCACGGCAAATTATTATGTGGACCATGGTCCACTAGTGTGTTATGGACCATAAATGAAATTACATTTTTAATATACAAAAAATACATTATTTGTGTATTGAATGTACATTATATAAAATAAGAGTAAATACCAGCGGAGGTCCTCTGACTTTGGTGGCACTGCCACTTTTAGTCCTCAACTTTTAAATCAACCACTCTTAGTCCTCTTACCTTTTGTTTCTAGCCATCTATTGTCCTTCCGTTAAACTTGACCATCTAATGCCGTTTTCTCAAGGATAATTCAGTCCTTTCATAATTAATTTATTAATTATTATGTTTGCCGAGTCATACCGAGATATCCCGACGTCGTTTTGGCACAACCTTCGTACCAGCTTTTGTACGCCATTTTGATTCACGAGCTGGTTTTGTACACGTTCATAGCTGGGAAACGATTGTTTGACTATTCTGATGAGGAAATTAAACACAATAATTAATAAATTAATTATGAAAGGACTGAATTATCTTTTAGAAAACGGCATTAGAGGGTCAAGTTTAACGAAAGGACCATAGATGGCTAGAAACAAAAAGTAAGAGGACTAAAAGTGGTTGATTTAAAAGTTGAGGAGCCAAAGTCAGAGGACCTCCGCTGGTATTTACTCATAAAATAATGTATTTTTAGTATTTAAATAATGTACTTTCTCTTAATATAAAATACATTTTTAATATACTAAAAGTATATTATTTGTATATTAAATGTACATTATTTTATAGCATCCAAATTAAAATATAGTCCATACAATAATAATTGCTCCTTCATTGTCCCATCAGGTCGAGATGGTGAAGACTTTGGGGTGAAAGAACTTTATCTTTTATGGACAAGTATAATACGGAGTACATGTTTTCTGTTGAGTAAATGGGATAGTCTCAATGGTTGGATTGAACCCAATATATTTCATGGATCATAATATATCCAGTGGTATAACCTTGACACTGCAATTAAGGCAAAAAGTAATGTGCTCAGCCTTGGATGGGCTTTGACTCTAGCCCTATTACTTTGGGCAATTTATATCCTACACCACGGTGCGCGTTGCACTATGCGTCCAGATGCAAAACGACGTCGTTTTAATTTTTTTTTTTTTTTTTTTGAAATTTCCCGCCCCAATGAATGGCAGTAGTTTTTTCTTTAAAAAAAACCCGTTGTTCAAGAATGTACATAATGTTATACTAGAATACACATAATTGTATACATGAATGTACATAATTATATAACAAAATATACATACTCTTTTTAAAAGATAATACACATAATCTAACATAATACATAATAAACATAAACTTTTAACATAATACACATCAACTATTAACATAATACACACAAATTTTCTGATTCGGATGTACATAATTATATACAAAGAAGGTACATAATTGTATAAAAAATGTACATAACTGTATGAACCAATACACATAACTGTGTGAACAAATACACATAATCCCAGCAACTTCCTACCGCGCCTCCCAAAACGACGCCAAAACGACGTCGTTTTGGGAGGCGCGCGGCGCACAGTGCTATGTGCGCCGTGGTGTAGGGTATAACGATTGATTACTCAAATACTTTAGGTATGGGCTTTGACTCTAGCCCTATTACTCAAATACTTTAGGTTGTTACTTTAAGTTGAGTCAGTAACATTAAAAAAAAAAAGTTAAAAAATAGAATCAAAGTAAAACTACAAGTCCTAATAAGTGGCGGCATAAAACCGATTCCTAAGAGATAACCATAATTAATTAATAATTATTTCTTTTTTAAAAAAATAACTATTATTTTTTTTTTTAAAGAAGAAGGAATTATTAGTTATTACTCGTATTAACAAAAGTTTTAAGCCTAAGGGCGATATGCACAACACAAGTGTATAGAATAAGAAGAATCTTGTTGCATTCCGAGGAACAAACAGAAGAAGACAAATACAAAGCAGAATACGAGGAAGCTAAGCCAGCAAACATTACGCACTACACTAGGATGCCGTATCATATCCCGGGCCTTTTACCCCTTTTGCTTTTCATTTTTCAACATAGGAATAAACAATACGTACGGATTATTAAATTAAGGTATAAGGTTCAAATTGTTCACTGAACGTAACCTGAAAATTTAATTAGGCTATTGAACGAAAAAAAATGCAACTAAATCACTGAACACTCTCAAAACGTGTAATTAGGCCACTGAACACTCAAAATGTATGCAATTTCACCGGATAGCAGGTTACTATCAATTTTAGCAGGTTACCTGCTTACGTGACAGCTGAGTTGACATTTTTAATATTTTTTAAATAACTTTTAATAATTTTTAATAATATAAAAAAAATTGAAAATTTGGGGGGGGGGGGGGGGAAGGGGGTGGCATGCGGCCACCTCGTTATTTTTTTTTAATTTATTATTAAAAATTATTAAAAATCCCAACTCAGCTGTCATGTAAGCAGGTAACCTGCTAAAATTGATGGTAACCTGTTATCAGGTAAAATTGCATACATTTGGAATGTTCAGTGGTCTAATTGTACTTTTTTAAGTTCAGTGACCTAATTACATTTTCAAATTACGTTTAGTGACCAATTTGAACCTTATTCCTTAAATTAATAATGATTTTATTGGGGTACGTTTTGGTTGGACTATTTGGAATTTATGTTAATTCCATCTCGGAGAAGTAAATGGAATGGAACCATTATTCTTTTGCTTGGTTTGAGAAAATGAAAACGATTTGGAAATTTTAGCATCATATACGTGTTTGCCCGCACGGATTTAATTAATTCACTGGTTTAGTAGGTGATATTTGAAAGAATAAATCAAGGTTTAAATCTCAACAGCGACAGTATGAGATAATGTCCAAAATAAAAAGATTCCTTGTTCAAAATAAAAAGATTCCTTGTGCATAGTACCAGTCCATGGCACGCGCACAGGGCCTCAAATGTATGCATGTAGTTACATACACTCGCTAGCAGCAATGAGCATAGCTTCTCTTCCCCCAAATTTTGGGGGCGCTTTTATTAAAAGAAAATATATATTATTATATGTTTATGCTTTATATATTATTGTTGGTGTAACTTATGTATAAAAAAAATTAAGACGGTCTAAAATTTTAAAAAGCTTACATTCTTAATTTCATATAGAGTTATAGTCCTATAACTTATACGAATTGAGACGTGCCTATTTGACTATTGTAAAATTATTATATATAAAGAGTCAAAAATTACTCTTATTCATATTATAATGCATACACGCAAGATTTGTATTCACAACGCAAGAATTCGATCTCAGTAATCATTAATTTGAAGTGCGTTGTTTGTGCATTTGGCATTCTCAATTTTTTTATTCTTCACGATAAAAGGATGAAAATATGTATGTAAGTTAAATATTTTAATTCTTTAATTTTATTCAGAATTTTAAAATTAGTAATTCAATAACTAATCCTAGCTAGGAATTATTTTGATAGGTGAATAACAATCTAATTTCTTGTATTTTGATGCTACAATTGCAATATCAAATAGTCTTGACTATTTTCATTACTCTTGTTTATGCATAAAGAAGTTTTTTAAAGTTGAAGTTATTGAAATCTTATTTATGATCAAGTATATTGTAAGAAAGACTCAATTGATTGGTGAATGATTTTACATCTAAATATACTCGAAGAAGAAGAAGAATGTCACTTTTGAAGTGAAAATTTGAATGATAAATTTTTTATAGACTATTATATATTTTGGTACAATATAATATATCTTTTATATATTTACAATTATACAAAAAGGGGCCCATGTTGAATTTTTTCACTGGACCCCAATTTTCTTAGGAACGGCACTGCTTGTGTGCACCGGCATTTGACTATGTCTGCTGAGTCATTGAGTCACCGTAATTTACATCCTCACAAATGTTTCGTTGGGTTGGAGTGTGTGGAGTTTTTGAAGTTGGGGATTCAACCTTTTGGGAGAAGTATGAAAATTTATCAATAATAAGGTAAGGGTAAGTGAAATCGTGGACTAAAAATCGGACTGTCCAAAAATTTCAATTATCAGTTAAAATTTCATCTTTTGGCTAATAAATCATATATTAATAAATAATACCAATGACCTTATAGCCAAGCGATATATAAATTAAAAGGACCGGAGGTCATAATCAATCTCTAATATTTGTCAAAAACATTTATAAAAAAAAAAAAAAATCAAATATGACACTAAACTCATAGCTTTTGTGCAATTAGACCAATGAAGTAGTGAACTTAAAACTTATGCAATTAAACCATTAAACAAACTCAATATGTGTAATTAAGACTCTCTCTCCTTTTTTTTTCTTCTTTTTTTTTTTCAATTTTTCAAATACAATTTGAGTTAAAAATATTTCAATCCTTCCCCCAACAGAGAAAAGAAAACTGTTAATAATAACATGTAAGTAATGTGATTGAATTATGTTGGAAATAAATTTTAAAAAAATATCTCAATTACATATATTTTGCATGTTTAATGTTAATTGCATTTAATTACCTAATTTCACAAAAGATTATGACCTAGATATGTATATATATCAGATCAGATTATATGATTGTACGCACTTTTTTTTGGCATTAATATAAATGCTGCTATTCTTGTTGTTATTATTATTATTAATTAATTTTATCATCACAATTATTACACTATAATTGTCATTATCATAAAGAATCTTATCATAATTGTATTATGAAGTTGCTGGAAACGAACATGATTTGTTGTCATTAGCGACAAAAGTTGGTCGATTTTCACCTAGCTAGGATAAATAATGTTGTGTCGAGTACTGACTACGTACTCTATGTGTTTAGGGTATGGTTATTAACCTTAATTAAAGAGATAGCTAGCTAGTATACTAGGTTTTTTCATGAACAATAATTTACATAAATATGATTTGAATAATTTTCATGAAAGCCTAACCCAAGCTAACGTACATAGTGTTCATTAATCAAAATCTATGTTAAAAATTATGAAAAATGACTTATAGATCCCTAATTGAAATGAAATGTCATAATTCTTCAATTTAATTTTAAAGTCAGACCCCTACTCAGTGAAGTATGCATAATAATAATGTTAGGAATATTTTGTAAATTTTGATGAGCCGAATGTATTTTTGAAAAATCAAGTAGTCCCCATTTTTATTCTATTTGAATCAGTTTAAGTTTACAGAGTATGGTGCACCCATATCATGCAATCCATGTACAAGTCTGGAAAATCACAAGTTGATTTTAGATGTTAAGCGGGATTATAGCTTAACACAATTATGATGCGGATAAGTCACCAAGAACCATGCTAGAGGAGTTGGAAAAAACGCGTGTGAGCTATGCCAAATGATCCTAAGTTCAAATCTCAAGTGAAGGATTTTTAACTTGCTTGGGAGACTAGCTTGGACCGTAGCTTGGACCGTATGGGAGACTAGCCCAAACCGTATGGGAGACTAGCCAATATGGAGACTAAGTAAGGTGAATGCACAAGTCTCACAAAAGCCATGCACCAGATGAAGAAACACACCAAGTATGGTGGACCAAGCTTGAAATCGAAACAGAGCATCTCACCATGGACAACTATGAAGTTTTTACAGAGGTTCTAGTATATTATTTTACAAGGATCATGAAGGAGAAAATATCTGATACATTTTCATCTGAACATCAAGTTTTTACGGTGGAATCGGAGACGCTCGAAGAAGGCTGATTCGCGGAGAAATTATTTTACTCAAGCAAGAATCAGCAGATAAAATTATTTGATCAACTTGATATGTCAGAGCATTTATGAAGGACAAGAAATATCAAGCTTGCCGCGCCGAACTTATTCAAATTTTGGAGGCTACAAAATTCAAGACACGGCAACGGGCAAATAATTCAAATCATCTGACAAAAAGGAGAAATGACATCTACCTAATAATTCAGATCAAGTTGACAATATCTTTTGATCAACTACAATTCAAAATGGACGATCGAGATCGAAAGTTGATCAACGGGCAAATAGCTTTCACTAGCTATAAATTGTCCAAGCAGACTTGAAGACAAATAGAGCGACAAGAAGCGATTGAGAAGTTCAACGACTTGAACAACGGCTAAGACATACAAGCAAAAGATACAATTTATTTTTTCAATAGCCGAAAAGGGGGAAACAGAGCTTCATAGAATTATATTCAAGTCTGAGTGAGAGAGAAATTTTATTTCTTTGTAATATTCTCTACTGAGTGTAGAAAGAGGGCGGAGTAACTAGAGAGAATGAAAAACCCTGGTTGAGTGTAGCTTTGTGCGTAGCACTCGTTGTAAAGGGCAGAGTAACAAGAGGAGCTTGTGAAAACCCTGTGAGGACGTAGCTTTGTGCGTAGTTCTCGTGGTGTAGGAGTACAGCTTGGTGCGAAGTACTCGGGAAGGCGGAGTAACAAGAGGAGCTTGCGAAAAACCTTGGAGGGGTGTAGCTTTGTGCGAAGCACTCGGAGAAGTGTCGGTGGACACTTATTCACTATTGTATCTGGGTGATCGAAGAATAGTAAATTTCCTCCTTGAAGTGAAAGGAGAAGAGTGGACTAGGAGGATTACATCACCTCTGAACCACTATAAATCTCTCTCTCTATTTACTTACTGCTCATACATTTTATGCCTGCTTATTCTAATTGCGAACTAACCCGATTACGATTTATCGCATATCTTTATCTGTCTGGGTTTGATAGTTCCCACGTATGCATGCAAGCCAAACTTTATGTACATCATCTTTGAACCATATCAAGTGTTTCTAACGTGTTGCATGATTAGAATATCTCTTTGAGCACTGCACTTATAAGCATAACACTTTACCGCTACTTATTCCACTGCACACTCTAAGTTGTTTATCTTGCTGATGCTTGTTACTTAGAGTTGAAATTACCAAAGTGTTATTTGCCTTGTGTGTTTTCGAAGTTCGAAGAAAGTTGAAAAGTTAGAGAAGTCTATTCACCTCCCCCCCCCCCCTCCCTCTAGACTTCTCGCCACCCTTTCGGGACCAACAAATAATAATAATAATAATAATAATAATAATAATAATAACAACAACAACAACAACAACAACAACAATAATAATAATAATAATAATAATAATAATAATAAGTATTCTACCTTATATGAGCTACAACTTCTCATATTAACTAAGTTTAAATATTTGTCAGGTGATTAAAGATTTTAGTCTTGTATTTGTGTATCATAAGAAAATGAATTCAATGAAAATATTCATTCTGATTAAAGAAAAAAATGGTCCATTTTGACAAAAGAAAAAAAAAATAAAATGTCTTCCTAGATTTCTACTAAAAATTCGGAAGGTAGTTTAAGATCCTTTTATCACGCTCAGTTCTCTCACTTTGAGTGATGTCAAATTGACCAATAGTTATGCTGTGCAACCGAATGTACCATGCGCATGGTGCATACGGTTCAAAACGACGTCGTTTTGATTAAAAACGCGCGTCCCACTTAAAAAAAAAAAATCAGGTTCGACTCTCAGCAATAGCATTATTGTGGATATATAGTTATGAAATTGTGGATATATAGTTATGAAATTGTGGTTATATAGTTATGAATTTATGAATATTTAGTTCATTCATTGTGGATATTTAGTTCAATCATATATTGTGGATATTTAGTTCATTCATTGTGGATTTTTACTTCATTCATTCATTTATTGTGAATTTTTACTTCATTCATTCATTCATTGTGAATTTTTACTTCATTCATTCACTGTGGATATATAGTTATGAAATTGTGGTTATATAGTTATGAATTTATGGATATTTAGTTCATTCATTGTGGATATTTAGTTCAATCATATATTGTGGATATTTAGTTCATTCATTGTGGATTTTTACTTCATTCATTTTGGATTTTTACTTCATTCATTCATTCATTGTGGATTTTTACTTCATTCATTCACTGTGGATATATAGTTATGAAATTGTGGATATATAGTTATGAAATTGTGGTTATATAGTTATGAATTTCTGGATATATAAAAATGCTATTGCCGGGAATCGAACCTGATTTCTTCTTTAAGTGGGACGCGCGTTTTTTTAACTAAAACGGCGCCGTTTTGTAACCGTATGCACCTTGCAAGGTGCATTCGGTTGCACAGCATAATTTGCGCAAATTGACAGATTGGACCGTATCTGTATGGCTATTATTTAAACTTGGTTGAACTAACCCTGTTAAATTATGGATCAGGTTACACGGTAGAAAATAATAAAAATCTTTGCTCGATAAGACCCACAATCCAAAAGGCTTTGAAAATTTAAATTTGTATTCATTTTCTTGAATTTAAAGTTATTACATTTATCAATACTGGATTAAAATATGAGTTGGACTAGACTAAACAATAAAATTCTTAGCCCGACCAACAACACACAAAAATTATATAGATTTTGTTTTTGTTTTTTTGTTTTTTTGTTTTTTTTTTTGTTTTTTTTTTTCAATTTCGTTAGTTTATACTTATTTCATTTATCATTGCTCGATAAATATATGGGTTGAGTTGAGTCATACCAAATAATAAAATTCATGGATTGGCTTGACCCACATCTCAAAAAATATATATATGTTTTTTATTCAATTTTATTTTTATATTAGAGCTATTATATTTATCAAATTACGTACTTGGTATTTGTTTTCTACTATATATATATATATATATATATATATATATATATATATCTACTATACTAATAAGAGCCCAAGAGAGTTAGGCCTATAATGGGTAGAAAAAATGACGGTCAAAATTTTTAATCAAATGAATGGCTCAGATTGATCAGATTTTAATTTTTCTTTAAGATTTCCTAATTTATCCTTAATGAATATGATTATCCTTTAACTTTTCCGTTAAATATTATCTTTTTCGTTAATTTCTGTTAGTTCACCGTTAACTTACTCATTGATTCCAATAAGAAAGGACATAGGTTCGAATCTCATCCCAATCAAAGTTGGCATAATTAGTACTCTATTTTACTCATATTAAATTAAATAATAATTTAGTAGCTACAACGAAAAATAATACATATGCATTTCTTTAATTTAGAATTATGTGTCTACAATGCCTTTATTCAAAAAAAAAAATTATTCATTATCAATAAATTAAATAAGAGAAATAATTTCATTAGTTATATTGTATTTATTTTTCTCCAATATAAAAATTATTTATATTCAAATTCATCAATTTATTATATTCGCTACATTGTCCCTACAATGTCTTTATTAAAAAAAATTATTCATTATCAATAAATTAATTAAGAGAAATAATTTTATTAGTTATATTGTCTTTATATTTCTCCAATGTAAAAATTCTTTACATTCAAATTAATCAATTGATTATATTCACTACATTATGTCTATTATCTTTTTTGTGCACTATTTTTTAATTAAATATCAAAGTTATATTACAAAATAATGCTATATATTTATTTACCAAGTATTTTATTAATACCATGAAAAAATTAAAAAAATATAATTAATAAAGTCAATCATATTAACTACTTGAGGGATATGTTGACAAAGAAAGTAATCAAATCACACAACAAATTGAAGTGAGAACTACCTCGTAATGTCCTTGTTTGGCAATCAACAGTTAGCGGATTATATTATTGAATTTGACCAGCGAATTATATCAATGGTTGGTAAAAAGATATTTGCAAAAATTAGCTGTTTAGATTAACATGTAAAATGAAAAATTGCATATATAATAACAATAATAATAATAACAATAATA
The DNA here is from genome assembly GCF_001879475.1 of Ipomoea nil. Classification (NCBI taxonomy): domain Eukaryota; kingdom Viridiplantae; phylum Streptophyta; class Magnoliopsida; order Solanales; family Convolvulaceae; genus Ipomoea; species Ipomoea nil. The sequence continues at coordinate 443,863 of NW_017618572.1, forward strand.
ATAATAATAATAATAATAATAATAATAATAATTATTATTATTATTATTATTATTATTATTATTATTATTATTATTTTAAAAAAATATAATTAAGTCAATCATATTAACTACCTGGGGGATTTATTGATAAAAAGTGTATTCAAATCACACAATAAATTGAAGTGGGAAACTATCTCGCAATGTCCTTGTTTGGCAATCAGCAGTTAGCTCTTCAATATTAGTATATATTTAATATTTTATGCCCTAATTTTTATTTGCTCTCCCTTATGTCCCATATTTGGTTTCAACCATACCTATACAAATATTTTATTGACAATTATAATCAATCTTGACTATATTATCTTGAATTTGTAAACTTAGAATTGCCTATTTAAATACACAAAATTAACATTCAATTATCTATGCATAAACAATTCCGATATAATCTTGGTCTTGATATACTTTAAAGTACTTATTTAAAAAAAAAAAAACATTTGGCATTATCCCAATCGCGCAATGTGCGTAAAAAACTAGTATACTAATAAGAGCCCAAGAGAGTTAAGCCTATAATGGGTAGAAAAAATGGCGGTCAAATTTTTTAATCAAATGAATGGCTCAGATTGATCAGATTTTAATTTTTTTCTTAAGATTTCCTAATTTATCCTTATAATGAATATGATTATCTGTTAACTTTTCTGTTAAATATTATCTTTTCTATTAATTTTTGTTAGTTCACCGTAACTTACTCATTGATTTCAATAAGAACAATCTTAGGTTCGAACCTCATTCCAATCAAAGTTGGCATAATTAGTACTCTATTTTACTCTTATTAAATTAAATGTAATAATTTAGTAGCTACAACAAAAAATAATACATATATATTTCTTTAATTTAAAATTATGTGTCTACAATGTCTTTATTCAAAAAAAAAAAAAAATTATTCATTATCAATAAAGTAAATAAGAGAAATAATTTTATTAGTGATATTGTCTTTATTTTTCTCCAATATAAAAATTCTTTACATTGAAATTTATCAATTGATTATATTCGCTACATTGTCCCTACAATGTCTTTATTAAAACATTATTCATTATCAATAAATTAATTAAGAGAAATAATTTTATTAGTTATATTGTCTTTATATTTCTCCAATGTAAAAATTCTTTACATTCAAATTCATCAATTGATTATATTCACTACATTGTCTATTATTTTTTTTTTGTGTACTATTTTTTAATTAAATATCAAAGTTATTATACAAAATAATGATATATATTTATTTACCAAGTATTTTATTAATACCATAATTTTTTTTAAAAAAAAATTAATAAAGCCAAGCATATTAACTACTTGAGGGATTTGTTGACAAAGAGAGTATTCAAATCACACAACAAATTGAAGTGAGAACTACCTCGCAATGTCCTTATTTGATAATCAGCAGTTAGCGGTTAGCGTTAGCGGATTTAACCAGCGAATTATATCAACGGTTAGTAAAAAGATATTTGAAAAAAATTAGCTATTTAGATTAACATGTAAAATGACCTAAGGGTATACATATATTTAATAATAATAATAATAATAATAATAATAATAATAATAATAATAATAATAATAATAATAATAATAATAATAATAATAATAATAATAATAATAATAATTGGTTTACAAAATAAAAAAAAAATAAAAAATATATAATTAAGCCAATCATATTAACTACTTGGGGGATTTATTGTCAAAAAGAGTATTCTAATCACACAACAAATTAAAGTGGGAAACTACCTCGCAATGTCCTTGTTTGGCAATCAGCCGTTAGCTCTTCAACATTAGTATATATTTAATATTTTATGCCCTAATCTTTATTTGCTCTCTCTTATGTCCCGTATTTGGTTTCAACCATACCTATACAATTATTTTATTAACAATTATAATCAATCTTGACTATATTATCTTGCATTTGTAAACTTAGAATTACCTATTTAAATACGCAAATTCAACATTCAATTATCTGTGCATGAACAATTCCAATATAATCTTGCCTTGATATACTTTAAAGTACTTATTTAAAAAAAAAATATTGGACATTATCTCAATCGCGCAATGCACGTAAAAAACTAGTATTATAATAAGTTACATGTTAAAAGTCATTTATTTGCATCTTTTTATTATGGTTATTGTTAGTCTTTATAACTATTATAAATTTTAATTTTTAACTTTATTTAATATAATTAATAATGTTATCATTATTAAAATATTTAATATGTTAAAAGAAATAACTTTTAATAGATTTATGTTATTTTTTTAAGAAAATGAACCTAATAAAAAAAGTTAAACTTTTTTAATTTCATCTAAACAAAAAAATAAGATAAAATATAATATTTTATGACCTTCAGTCAAACACCTAGCTTGAAAATGAAAAAGGTTTTCAAAAAATTACTCATTTTCTAAAAAAATATTTTTAAAAAGTATTTTTTGAGTTTCCAAATAGACCTAAAAAGCTAAATTGATAGTAATTAAGATTGGAGATATATTGTGTGTATATAATACTCACCAAAATATTATGTTAGCAATTAATATCAAATTATTACTATTTATAGATTGTTGCTTTTTTTTTTTTATTAGTATTACTGACTCTGTTATAATGTAATATTTGTTTATATCTACATTCTCAGTCTGTTAAAGCACAAATCGCAAAATCATTGGCTTGTTGCTTTTCTTCTATTTTTCTTGTAAACTTGAATTTGCTTTCTAATTCTGAAAATACTATACAACATGACCGTCCATCTTTTTGTTATGTAATGTCATTTTCAAACATAAATATGTAAATATTAACCACAACCTCTTGCATCATGGTTATCGATCATATCAATGTAAATTTACAATATTCTCCAATTTATTTCATTATTGTGGCATCTTTATAATGGCACATCAAATCTATACACTATATGTTGGAAATTGGTGAATAAATCGATACACAGAATATATATATAATATATATAATTGTCCCGAAAAATGGAATTTAATTTATAGAAAATTAATTTCAAACAATTTTGGTACGAAACCAAAATTACATATATATATATATATATATATATATATATATATATATATATATATATATACCTCGTATATATATTAACCAACTAGGAATTTATTTTATCAAAATAATCCCACTACAATTAGTACGAAACTAGTACACGGGACTTAATTTCCACGAAATTAATCCCACCACAACTAGTACAAAACTAGTACAAGGATTTAATCTATATGAGATTAATCCCAACACTTGGTCCGAAACCAAGAACAAAATAAAAGCAAGAACGGGTTTCTAACCTGTGGTTTTAACCCAACGAGAAGAAAGATGAAGCAGAGGAAGCCCGAGTCGTGTGTACACACACTCTCCTTAAAACCGATTCGCCACCTCCCGAGGGTGCTAGGATCGTTGTGGCGTCAGTCTCCCAGGATAAAACGGACTACGACTTTGGCGTTCGAGCACTCCAACCCAAAGCCCGGTGAACTAGAACACAAGCTGAGCACTCCGATGTTTTACGGAAGATGATGGCAGAATTTTTTTTTCCCTTTGTAATCGAGCAGGAGAGTTTGAGAGAAAATAAACAAAAGTTTTGAGAGTTTCAAAATGGAGTCAAATCCATTCTGCCAACATCCACAACTATTTGTAAGGGAAAAGGAATTAAAACATTATAATGGCCATTAATCCAATCATAAATCCAAGATTTAATAATTGAATAATAACGTTTGAAACGGTCATAATTATTATCGTAATAATTCCAACGGTCACGAACTTAATACGCGATTAATTCGTACTGACCATAACGACCCGTTTCAAAATATCTGAGTGACCGAGAAGTCCATATCAACCCGAAGGTTTAACGAATTGGGACCGAAAACCACACGCGAGTGGTTCACACGTACCGAAACAGTGCAGCACGAATCAATGCATATAGCATTGACTCGTGCTCACCGAATCCATAGCACGAAAGGAGCTCACACGAAATGAACTCATAACTCAATTCACTAATTAAGCTTTAGTTCCATTTCTCAAATTAAGCTCCCAAAGCTTAATTACACAACTTTCGTGTAGCACTGAATGCTAAGCACGAAAGGAGCTCCATTCCCAATTCACTAATTAAGCAAACAATGCTTAATTACTTAAGCTTAATCAAGCTTATTTCGTGTACAACGAATCAAAGCTTAATAACAAGTTGCTAACTTAATTAGCAATTAGCTTAAGATTTTGACTTCTCCCAAATAGGTTCACTTTGAGAATCAATTTCTCATTCACCTATTACCCATTTTGAGCGTACATTATATCAAATTCTTCATCTCACTACGAAGAACCCGAATCCACTTTGACCCGACCCAAATCGGAAGTGGACCCACATATATTTGTACCACAAAATAATCACTCAAAATCCCATTTTTAGCTAAAAATTCCAACAATCCCCCACATGAATGAAAATTGATTTTCGGGACGAGGAAAAATCGACACGAACGTGCTCAACGGTCGATCCCTGCATAGCATAGGTAGGTGTTACCCTTTGAACCTTGCCTTGTGAAAATATGTTTACTCTACTGGCTGTATGGTAGAACTTGATGTCTTTGAACCAACTGCCGTTTGTGTAGACGATGACATATCCCACACAGGAACCTTCCAACCTTTGTTCTGTTCTCATGGGTGTGCCCGTTTTGGTCATGGGTCACCTTCCTGGTTCTGCGAGAGTTTCTAAAGAATTGAGCCCATCAATTCTCCTTTGAAGCGACCCCACTTCTCTCTAACATAGGTGATTCTTTATCGAGTATCCCGCATACTCACACATGTCAACTGACATTCGAATCATTAAAGCATCAACATGCTAGCCTCGTGCGGGAGTCACTGTTCTAACGAGGAATGGTAGGGAGTCCGGGACCCCCACAATGACACGCTTCGTTCCATAATTTAGTTGTCCCATTGAACCTAGGTGCCAGCTAGGTTGGGTGTCCACTATAGAACTTTTTATTCCATGGGCTTCAAACCCATTCCTCGTGCCAATTTCTCCACAACCATTTGCTTACCCTCGGGTTAGCGAGTTAGCGACCGCTACGTTATCTTTTGACATCACGTAGTCAATAGAGATAACCCATGTTGTGAGAAATTGTTTAATGGTATTATGTCTACGACTTATAAGTCTATACTTACCATTCCACATCTAACTCTGTACTTAACCAATTTTGGCTTAACTATCACAACGCACACAAATTGGAGGTACGAGTTTATCTCTATGAACATTTCCGAAAAATGGCATAACCACTCGACCTACTCGCTCGCGACGCGAGTGTAAGGCTCTCAGCTTTGATCCCATTATGGATCTTAGCTATCATAAATCGTTTCGAGAATTTCCTTACGACCAACTGCACTGGCCTACGTAAACACGTAGCCTTCAATGGACTTAGGTCCTTTGATATCTTTTTAACGTGCTATACTTTCCAAATATAGCTAGATATCCCACGTAGTGCAGTCCAAAGTCACGAGCATACCTTAAGTATCTCATAACTTCCACCATTGCCTTCTAGTGCGTATCACTAGGGTTACTCGTATGTCAACCGAGTTTGTTAACCGCAAGGCAATATCCAGCGTAGTACCACCCATTTGATACAATTAAACTACCAATAATCTGGATGTATTTTCCGTGAGAAATACAATCTCCGTGATTATTGACTAGTTGTACGTTAGTATCTAACGGTGTCCAAGCCACTTGATTATCATCATTTGCAAGGATTCAATCAACACAATGAGATTGGCTTAACACGAGACCGTACGGTCTTCTCACGATTTTAATCTCGAAGATTAAATCTGCCAAACTCACACCTCTCATGTCAAATCTCAAATTTAACATGTTCCTGGTAGAATTGATCTTTTGACCGTTACTACCCACGATGAGTTTATCGTGTATAAACAAATAATGATATCACGTCTATCGTATCCATTACGTAGACACACTTTTCACTTTTGTTTATACTAAACTCGTTGGTTATCATTGCATGATCAAACTTCACGTGCCAATCCTTAGGCAATTGTTTTAAACCATACAACGATTTCACCAATCACACACTTTCTTTCTATAGCGCGGAACCACAAAACCCTCAGGTCGTTCCATGTCTATTAAGAAAGTGATTTTCCACATCCATTTGATGAACTTCCAAGTCTCACTAAGCAGCTATGGCAAGTATCATTCTAATGGATTTCATTCTCATCACAAGAGAATATATATCGAAGTAACCATGGCTCTCGCGTTGCATGTAATCTACCATTACACACCTGGCCATTTACTTCAATATAACCAACCAGTTTTTATCTTCCGACACGTGATCCATTAAGATCCAGAGGTTTTACAACCCAGAGGAAGAACAACCAGTTTCAAGTATGATTCTTTAAGATAGAATCTACTTCACCTCGGTAGCCTCTCTCGTGTTGGTCCATCTGTAGAACTCACCACTTCTACATATGTTCGAGGCTCATTTTCTAACAACCATGTCAGAAAATCTGGTACATTTTCTAGTAAACAAGTTAGAATATGCGCATCACATTCTAACATGTACGTCAGAAAATATGGACCAGAGGATTTTTCAATCCTAGCTCTTTTGCTACGTCTAGCTTCAAGCTCGGGTTCTCTTTCATACCCTCCAACCACAGCTACGTCGAACGTTCATTTCAACGTGCTAGGTTCATTCATTGAACCTTTGCAGAAATACATTCTCAAAGAGTGATGAATTTCTTGATTCAATTTATCGTGTTCTTATGTACGTCCAGAACATAGGACTCGTGTACTAAGAACCAGAAAACGCCTTTGGCAAGACACCCCCACATTTCAGGTATTAGTAGGAAAGCTTCCTACGTACCCACAACCCATAAGAAGCCTTATCGAGTTTTGTGCGGGTAACCTTATTTAAAAGGTACTTACTTGTCCAAAGTCTTGTCTGACCCCACACACTTTGAGGTAGACCCGAACTTATCAACGTCTTGATATTTATGTTCGGCAACAAAGTTCGATTGAGGTGAATACTGTGTCGTACGCTCGAGTACGATACCAACGCTTACGTAGAAATCACCAATAAGTGTTTCATATTCACCACATCGATCGTTTCTAACCGCCTTAATTCCACGATTAAGTTGGTTTTCCACTTTATTCTTATAAAGAATAAATTTATCAACGACATCGTTTTTGCTCTCAAGCAAAATTCACTTAGCACTATCGAGTGCTATCGTTGATACTCCGAGAAGTACATCCAAGATGTCACCCGAAGGTACCCAAAAGGTTACGTACCTCCACTTCTCGATAACTCGCCTATGACCGAAATGTACGTTTACTTCTCGATCACATGGCCTAAAGGTGCTTCTAGCACTTCTTAGACCCGAGATGTGCACTTCACTTCTCGGTGGTTTTGCCACATCACAAATATCATATTTGTGCTTATCATAAAATTTAGAATATGGTCCATGCTAATTAATCTACATATAGATTCAAAATTACCATGACCTTGTCTACCGTGCCACAAACACGAAGACCCAACCAGGCAAGACCAATTAATAATGTTCTTATTAATTACGGTTATTACACCGAGCTTATAGCCCAATTAGTAATTAACCCTAGCCTTCATTCCAAAATTAGACAAAACCTTGTCTTAATCCACAATAGTGACAACTTTATAAATCATTACACCATTACTCGCAAGTTAGGTGGTTCAAGATTTATTTTGTTGTCCCAACACTTCCGTCATTTGTCACAAATTAATTTCATACTAGTACAATTTGGTATCTTTAATCAAGTTAATTTTTACACAATTAACAAGATTATATCAACCAAATTTTCCAACTAGTTGAATCAAGCTTATATAATCGTATTAAGAATATTATTTAAAATATTCAACACATTTGAGCTTTGACGCTCACGATTATATAGCCATCCCAATTTTGACAAATTGACTATACTTGAAATCTAGAACCGAAGTCCTTTACGAGATTTCAACCATGCAACACGTTTGTTACATACCACTATGGCCGTTAAGCCATTTAAGCATTTTCCGTGGAATTGCTTCTTGAAGTCCTTTCTGCTCAAAGGCAACAAATGGATATCAGATTCCACTTGAAAGGCTTCACTCACGATTATTCCTTCGTCAACTTGACTTAGGACGATCTCGGAATCCACCATCTTGTATTCAAGTAATCGGCTAACGACAAACACTTTTGCCTTAGCGTCATCACTCTTATACTTCAGGTCCAAAGATTCCCACAACGAGTCACACAAGCCATTAAAACATAGTTTAGGCATAGGAAAAACCAAAATTTTCCAAATCCTTACTATGCTAACGGTTTGAGCGTTAGACTCATGTTCCTTTCCACTAGGAACCATCTCGGTCAAGAACCATGACATGCTGAGAACCACTAGGCTGAACAACACTTTAAGTTGCCACCACTCAAAATTCAACTTCTTTGAATTTCCATGGTCTTTCGACCAATCCACAAGGCACCGTCCCATGTACCTTCATCGTAGGGATATACCCTTTGATGCCACCACCGGTCTCCGAACCAAAGTTCACCGGGGTTTCAGATTGTGCAACTACGTTGCCGATCCGACCAAATGAATGTGCACCACGAGCAACATTCACGGTTCCACCACTCGTGGAATCCATCGACTTTATTCACCAAAAAAATTAATCGGTTTTAAGATTGTTGGAAATTGGTGAATAAATCGATACACAGAATATATATATATATATATATATATATATATATATAATATATATAATTGTCCCGAAAAATGGAATTTAATTTATAGAAAATTAATTCCAAACAATTTTGGTACGAAACCAAAATTACATAGATATATATATATATATATATATATATATATATATATATATATATATACCTCGTATATATATTAACCAACTAGGGATTTATTTTATCAAAATAATCCCACTGCAACTAGTACGAAACTAGTACACGGGACTTAATTTCCATGAAATTAATCCCACCACAACTAGTACAAAACTAGTACAAGGATTTAATCTATCTGAGATTAATCCCACCACTTGGTCCGAAACCAAGAACAAAATAAAAGCAAGAACGGGTTTCTAACCTGTGGTTTTAACCCAACGAGAAGAAAGATGAAGCAGAGGAAGCCCGAGTCGTGTGTACACACACTCTCCTTAAAACCGATTCGCCACCTCTCGAGGGTGCTAGGATCGTTGTGGCGTCAGTCTCCCAGGATAAAACGGACTACGACTTTGGCGTTCGAGCACTCCAACGCAAAGCCCGGCGAACTAGAACACAAGTTGAGCACTCCGATGTTTTACGGAAGATGATGGCAGAATTTTTTTTTTCCCTTTGTAATCGAGCAGGAGAGTTTGAAAGAAAATAATCAAAAGTTTTGAGAGTTTCAAAATAGAGTCAAATCCATTCTGCCAACATCCACAACTATTTGTAAGGGAAAAGGAATTAAAACATTATAATGGCCATTAATCCAATCATAAATCCAAGATTTAATAATTGGATAATAACGTTTGAAACGGTCATAATTATTATCGTAATAATTCCAACGGTCACGAATTTAATACGCGATTAATTCGTACCGACCATAACGACCCGTTTCAAAATATCTGAGTGACCGAGAAGTCCATACCAACCCGAAGGTTTAACGAATTGGGACCGAAAACCACACGCGAGTGGTTCACACGTACCGAAACAGTGCAGCACGAATCAATGATATAGCATTGACTCGTGCTCACCGAATCCATAGCACGAAAGGAGCTCATACGAAATGAACTCATAACTCAATTCACTAATTAAGCTTTAGTTCCATTTCTCAAATTAAGCTCCCAAAGCTTAATTACACAACTTTCGTGTAGCACTGAATGCTAAGCACGAAAGGAGCTCCATTCCCAATTCACTAATTAAGCAAACAATGCTTAATTACTTAAGCTTAATCAAGCTTATTTCGTGTACAACGAATCAAAGCTTAATAACAAGTTGCTAACTTAATTAGCAATTAGCTTAAGATTTTGACTTCTCCCAAATAGGTTCACTTTGAGAATCAATTTCTCATTCACCTATTACCCATTTTGAGCGTACATTATATCAAATTCTTCGTCTTACTACGAAGAACCCGAATCCACTTTGACCCGACCCAAATCGGAAGTGGACCCACATATATTTGTACCACAAAATAATCACTCAAAATGCCATTTTTAGCTAAAAATTCCAACACTATATTAATGAAGCATTTTATATATATTAACCTTATAAAAAAATCTAAAATTATATGAAAATCATTGATGATAAAGAATAGAAAATGTTTTGACGTATACTTTCTTGTGCACTACAAATCAATTTTTATAAATTTTACTTTTTTTTTTATTCCCTCTAAGACCACCTCCCAGGGGCACACCATTACACCAAAATGGAGAAAAAATTGGTGTGCCCCTACTCCAACCAACAGGCCATTATACCAAAAAAATGGCGCAACATGAATAGTGCAGCGCCATATTTTGCGCAACATGAATAGTGCAGCGCTAAAATACATTGCACTAGTGTGGGGGGTTCTTAGGGTTGGGTTCAGCCTTTTCGAAGAAAATACGTTGCACTATTCACCCAACGCCATTTTTGGTGTAGAGCCTTATTTCCAACTTTGTCCTTGTTTTATTCTTCACCTTTTTTATAATTTCTTATGTATCTTTTTTATTTTTTTTATATGTTTACATATTTTGTTAAATATTTAAACATAAATGGTATATTATTAAATATATATATATATATATATATATATATATATATATATATATATATATATCATTTGCAAGATCTCATCAAGACGATTAAAACAAGACTAATATTGAATATACTTTAATTAAAAATTAAATTACGTAAAACATAATTAAAGTTTAATGTATTAAATTACAACTATATGTTATATTAAAATAATAAAAGTATAAATATAAACTTTTAATTTATGAGAAGATAAATTATTTTAGTGTAGGAATAAAATTTGGTGTAGAATTTTTTATAAATGGGTTGGAGATGAAAAAAATTTGGTGTAAAATTTGGTGCAGAATTTAATGTTTTGGGTTGGAGATGGCCTAAGTTGTTAACATAATTAAATAACACGTACCATTAAATATAATAATGTTTACAGCACAAGTGTCAAATAGACCCATCTACCACTGCGAAGTGTTCAATTCTCACCACGAACTAAATTAAGTGTCAAATAGCCCCATTTACCAGCTAAATTTGTTCAATTAACATTTTTTACAGGTTGCTAGCAAGTTGCCTATTTAATTATTAAAAATAAATAAATAAATAGAATAAAAAAATTTAAAAAAAAAAAAAAAGAAAAAGAATATCAGCGATGACAGCCGATGGCTAATTTTTTTATTTTTAATTTTTTTTAATTTTTTTAATTTTTTACTCTATTTATTTATTTATTTATTTTTAATAATTAGATAGGCAACCTGCTAGCAACCTGTGAAAAATGTCAATTAAACAAATTTAACTGGTAGATGGGCCTATTTGACAATTAATTTAGTTCGTGGTGGAAATTGAACACTTCGCAGTAGTAGATGGGTCTATTTAACACTTGTGCCTAATTTTTACATTATGCTTACTATTTTATACAATTAAAACATTTTTCTGAATTTATATTTTTCTTTGCTCATGATATATTGATTGTTATTTATATTTTATAATTGATAAAAATAGTCTAAAAGATCTTTTATTAAGTATTCTTTATCACTATAAGATTTTAATTGTTATTTTAATATAAATAATATTTTTCGTTTAATATTATTTATTAGATTTAATTACTATATTATTAATAAATCGTTATTATAAAATATATTCATATCATTAGAAATCATTTGTATGTTACCGGTTAATTAACAACTAATTTTATCAAACATATTTTTATAAATAATAAATAATATTGTTAGTTGGTAAAACTAGCTAATAATACATTAACTATGGAGATATAATGAAGAATGTATTTCATGAACAGGGTAAAACTAGCTAATAATACATTAACTAGAGAGACATTGTAATCACGTAGGAATCGCTGCAGCTTACGACACTCACGTGTCTCATGTCCCATAAGATTGCAAAACTTACACATTATATTCCGACGCTGTTGATTGAAATTCCGAGAGTGAGGATGCTGCCAATTGTTTCCTCGATTTGACTTGGGACTGTTCCGGCCAGAATTTGAAAACCCATGTTGCTTTTGTGTTACATTTACTGTAGCAACCATAGACTGTCTCGCAGCATCCTTCTTTCGTTGTTGTCTTTCAAATTCAATAAGCACGTCTTTCAATTCAGAAAAGGTGATGGGTTCCGGTCGCACACGCAGAGCAGGAACAACATGATCATACTCCTCGTTTAACTGAGTGAGATATGAACAACCAGGTCTTGCTCACTGATTGGATGTTGAGCAAGTGCAAGCGATTCAGCAATGGTGAACATTTCATCGACAAACTCTTCCACCGGGCGGCCATTTTGGGGATTGGAAGCCAGTTTAGTTTTGAGAGACACAATACGAGATGGTGAGGAACTGGCATATGTCGACGTTAACCGATCCCATTCGATTGCGATGATGCCGCCGATGATATCAATGGTTGAATCGTGTCGGAGCAACTCCCTAAAATAGCATTTAAGATGGTTTGATCTTGTCTAAACCAGGTGGTGTACGCGGCGTTGATTTCCTTCTGAGCCGTGTCAGAGAACTGTGTTGATTTCCTTCTGAGCCGTGTCAGAGAACTGTGTAGGAGCCTGGGTTGTGCCATCAATATAGCCAAGTAGACCCAAGCCAATGAGAGAAACCTGAACTTGTCGTCTCCAGACTTGGAAGTTGGATGACGTTAATTTGATGGGAAGATTAGTGGGAGCATTGAGTTGAATAACATGGGTGTCTGAGGAAGAAGCCATGTGAAAGGGAAGAAAAAAAAAATTTATCCTCGCTAGAGTATAACTCTTGATACCATATGGAGATATAATGAAGAATGTATTTCATGAACAGGTAAGAGGGCTTAAATAGCCAAGCATACAACTGAAACACCAAAATCTGTGAACAGTTATTAAAAATATTCTAATCCTACAAACTAGGAAGAACTAGTCCATAAAGCAAACTATATTAAAATATATTATGCCTTCTTATTAATAGCCAATCACTAATCGTTAATTGACAAATAATACCTTAGTCATCAGATTTAATACCTAAACTTTTTAGTGAAGTGATAAATTTGCTCTATGATGCTAAGGTTCCATTATATTAAGCATCCATCCTAAAGACCAAATTGATCATTTCGCTACAAACTTATTGATTAAATCTACTCAATAATAAATGATTGATTAAATTTATATCACAGTTACAACTAAAAATTAAAGTTGTCATCTCCTTTCAAATGGATTTGGATGGCTCTATTAAATAATAAAATAATAAATAAGATTTTAAAGAAATTAAATGTGAATAATAATATTATAATTCAAAAATGGGATAAGGGTCAAATATATACCCTTCAATTATATATAGGTCAAAGTGCAATTAGTCCCTTAAACTAACGAAAGCTTCAATTAGATCCTTTATCTTTTCACTTTTATACAATTAAGTTAATTAGCGGGTTACATCTAAATTACAGATAATTTCTTTTTATTTTTTTATAATTTTTAAAAAATAATTAAAATAAAAATATATTTTTAATTCAAATTTAAAAAAAAAAAATCGCCATCGTGGTTTCTCCGCCCAGTTGATGGAGAAGCCGACCATGGCTTCTCCTGTCCAACTGGACGGAGAAGAAGACCACCCGTCCAGTTGTTTTTTTTTTTTTTTTTTTTGGAAAAAGGTACAAATAGGCCATTGAACTATTTGGGAAATAGCAATTATGCCATCAAACTCGAATAAGCTCCAATTTGATCCATGAACTTGGGAAAAAAGTGCAATTAACATTTTTAGTAGGTTATCAACAAGTTTTTGCTGATTAGGATGTCATGTGTATATTTTAATTTTAATTTTTTTATTATTATTATCCTACTAAGCACTTGACTCTTAAAAAAAAAAAAAAAAAGCTGAATGAACTATTTAAAATTTTAATGTATTGTGTTCTTATAGCACTTTCTAGCTGTCCTTCCTTCTACATTTTTTTGAGTAATTACAAATTTAAATTTTATTTTTTAAAACAAAAGTTTAAAATTGCTGGTGATTTGGTAAGTTTTTGGAGATTCAGTTTGATCAGAAAGGAAGAATTTCACGGTCAAATGCTTAGTTTTTTTTTTTTCCTTTAAGGGTCAAATGCTTAGTAGGATGATGATGATGATGATGATGATGATGATGATGATGATGATGATGATGATGATGATGATGATGATGATGATGATGATGATGATGATGATGATGATGATGATGATGATGATGATGATGATGATGATGATGATGATGATGATGATGATGATGATGATGATGATGATGATGATGATGATGATGATGATGATGATGATGATGATGATGATGATGATGATGATGATGATGATGATGATGATGATGATGATGATGATGATGATGATGATGATGATGATGATGATGATGATGATGATGATGATGATGATGATGATGATGATGATGATGATGATGATGATGATGATGATGATGATGATGATGATGATGATGATGATGATGATGATGATGATGATGATGATGATGATGATGATGATGATGATGATGATGATGATGATGATGATGATGATGATGATGATGATGATGATGATGATGATGATGATGATGATGATGATGATGAATGATGATGATGATGATGATGATGATGATGATGATGATGATAATAATAATAATAAAATTACACATGGCATTCTAATAAGCAAAAACTTGTTGGTAACATGCTAAAAATGCTAATTGCACTTTTTTTCAAGTTCATGGATCAATTTGGAGCTTATTCGAGTTCGATGGCTTAATTGCTATCCTCAAATAGTTCAATGGCCTATTTGTACTTTTTTCCTAATTTTTTTTAAATAATAATTTTACCTGTTATTAGCTTACGTTTACCTGCAAATTGAGCTAATTGCACAATTTTAAAAAGTTATGGACTTAATTGCATACAAGTAAAGAAATGAAGGGCCTAATTAGAGCTTTTGTTAGTTCATGGGACTAATTGCTCTTTGACTTATAGTTGGAGGATTTATTTGGCCATTATCCCTTCAAAAATAACTTAAAGATTGTAGTGTAATTTCTATTTTAAATAATAATAAAAAAAAAAACTTTGGAGCATTTTTATTTTATTTTTTTGAGTTGATCAATTATCAACAAACTAGATTGATTTATCTCATTGTAGTTATTTGTCAGCTGAAATTATAAAACGAAATTTATTTAATATACACACTTAAATTAGATAATGGTTGCAAGTTTTCGTAATTAATAAAAATATTGGAGCCTTGGAGGGGATAATAATTCTCCACATCCATGAGTGGCCAGGACATAAAAATCCAAACCTAGTTGTTAAGGGTACTTTCATTTTCTTCTTCTTCTTCTTCTTCAAAAAAAAAAAAAAAAAAAAAAAGTACTTTCAATTTTTTTTTCAAAAAGTACTTCGATTTTTTTAAAAAGAGAAGAAAAGAAGAGGAGAAAGTGCACAACTTTTTGCATGTGGAGGTTGACGAATACAGATGGCTTTATTTGAGGGCAGTTGATTGAGATTTGGGAAGGTCGATTTTTATATTTAATTCCAGAATTTTTCAACAAAGCAGTTATTGGGAACAACGTCAAAATCTTTACATTAAACATTCCTTAATCCTACCTGGAATTCCATTAGCCTTATATTAAAACCATTAATTAATCCTCCTATACCACTAGACCCTTCTTTTTGTTTAACTAATTGAGGAAATTTTACAATATCTATTATAAAAATGTAAGTTGCTAAAAATAAAAAGTGATAATAATATAATTGTAATCTCATAAGTTGTGTAATTAAATAAATATGTTTTTTTTTTTAACTTTTTTTATAGTTAGCATATTTAGAATCAATGATGTAAATTTTTTTTAAAAAGTTTGAGTCAGTTGTGTTATGTGTGAGACCGTTTAACTTGAGAGGAATATTTTTTTTAATAAAAATTTAATATTTTTTAAAAAGTTGTCAAGTATTTCACTTTTACTGAAAAAATATATATATTCACTATTATTGTTTAAAGAGCTAGTAATATTTTTCTGTGAAAATATAATATTTGTTATTTTATAAAAAAAATTATTTTTTCACTAATTAAAAAATATTACATATTTAAAATTTATCTCACGTTGCATATAAATTTTTGTAATTTTTTTTTATTAGTTGAATGAAGTGATCGATTTGTATTTATTTTCTTCAAATCGATCAACCTTCTATTTTGGTAACCAATAGGGTAGCTCAAGTGGCAAATGAGCTTTTTTTGTGGGGGAGAATTTCGGGATAACCTAGGTTTGATTCCCACAAGTGACGATTCTCTTCGGGCCAGCTTCTGTGCCTCTTGGAGCGAACCGAGTGGACCTAGACTGTTAAACAGACAGAGAAAGACCCAGACTACAATATGTGGTTGACACAAAAAAAAAAAAAAAACCTTCTATTTTGGTTGCTTCTATAACTTTTTGAGAAGTGACGGAAATTTTGATGGATATTACATATTTGTGTAGTTGAGTGGTCAAGACGGCTTGGGCGCTTGGCTTAGACCCACCCATCATTCTTTCCTATCACTACATAAAAATTAAAGTAACTTTGCGGAAAGATTTTTATTTTAAATTATACAATAAATTTTGACTGTGATTTCAATTTTAGATGCTGCTGACTCTATTACATTGTAGTATCTGTTTAAACAAACTTTCAACGCCTCTACTAAGGCTCGATCTCATGACCTCCCATATGGGAAATGTCACTACATGTCATCTGAGCACAAGGTGCTTGACTTTGGACTGCGATTTCTATTTGATGGAATGATATAATATGCAATATTATTGTTATTATTATTACCATTACTATTATTATAAATTAGTTTTACACGCGCATTGCGCGATGAGTTAATGTCAATGTTTATATTTAAATAAATATTTAAAAGTATATTAATTAATGCAAGATTATATAGGAAAAGTTTATAAACAGTGGCGGATCCAGAAAAATAGTTGAGTGGGTGCGAAGTTCAAATAATAAAAAGGAATAAGGGTCAAATATATCACTGAATTGCACACAAAAATGCAATTAGGCCACTGAACCTAAAAAACCTACAATTGGGTCCATAAACTAACCAATTTCATTCAATTTGTCCATTTTTCAAGTTTCTCAAGTTGCTAACAGGTTAGCCCTCCACCTAGGATGTATATGTGGCATTTTTTTAAAATATAATTTATTTTAAATTAGTTTTTTTTAATGTTTAATAAATAAAAGCTAATTTTTTTTTGAAAATAAAATAATTTGTTAAGACGTCGGCTTGGATTTTATTTTCAAAAAAAATTATTTTAATTTTTATTTATTAAACATTAAAAAAAATTAATTTTAAAAAAAATATTTTAATTTTTATTTATTAAACACTAAAAAAAAAAACTAATTTAAAAATATTTTTTTTTTAAAAAATGGCACATATGCATCCTAGGTGGATGGGTAACTTGTTATAAACTTGAGAAACCTGAAAAATGGACAAATTGAATGAAATTGGTTAGTTTAGGGACCTAATTGTGGCAAATTATGTTGTTCATCCGTATGCACCTTGCATGGTGCATACAGATGCAAAAACGACGTCGTTTTGCATAAAACGCGCGCCCTACTTAAAAAAAAAAAAATCAGTTTCGATTCCCAGCAACAACATTATGTTATTCATTTTTAGTTAATTCATTTTGAATTTTTTTGTTATGAAATTCTGGAAGTGTAATTATGCAATTCTGGAAGTGTAGTTATGCAATTCTGGATGTGTAGTTATGAAGTTATGGATGTGTAGTTATGCAATTCTGGAAGTGTAGTTATGCAATTCTGGAAGTGTAGTTATGCAATTCTGGAAGTGTAGTTATGCAATTATGGATGTATAGTTATGAAATTATGGATGTGTAGTAAAATTATGGATGTGTAGTTATGCAATTCTGATTTTTTTTTTTTTTTGGGTAAATACCCAAAATGGTCCATCGACTATAGCTAAATTCACAAATTGGTCCTCGACTTTCAATTTCAACCAATTAAGTCCTTAACTTTACAATTTTTACACGATTTGGTCATCCATCTATTTGACCGTTTGTTGACCGTGATCGACGATCTCCAGAAGAACCTTCAACTCTCGTCGGAGCATGTGGAGGTCTCCAGGATGACGTTGCACCGGTTCGGAAACACGTCGTCTTCTTCGCTCTGGTTCGAACTCAACTACATTGAATCCAAAGGGAGGATGAAGAAAGGCGACCGGATTGGGTAGATTGCTTTCAGCAGTGGATTCAAATGTAACAATGCGGTCTGGAAATGCAACCGGAAACTTAAAAAAACCGACAATGGACCATGAAATTACATATATATCATCAAAAATCACAGTCAACAAACGGTCAAATAGACAGAGGACCAAATTGTGTTAAAATTACAAAGTTAAGGACTTAATTGGATGAAATTGAAAGTCGATGACCAATTTGTGAATTTAGCTATAGTCGAGGGACCATTTTGGGTATTTACTCTTTTTTTTTTTTTTTTTTTTTTTTTTTTTTTTTTTTAAGTTAGACGCCAAAACGACGTCGTTTTTGTATTAGTATGCACCATGCATGGTGCATACGGATGCACAACATAACGCTCCCCTAATTGTAAACTTTTTAGGTTCAATGGCCTAATTGCATTCTCATGTGCAGTTCAGTGACCTATTTGACCCTTATTCCTAATAAAAATTGTAAGTCTATAACAAAATGTCAAGCATTAAGATCTTCTAAATTAGGGACAGAGCCATAAATTTTTTTCAGTGGGGCGGTGAAACATTAAAACAAAAAAGATGGCTTAAAAAAAATAAAACACTTAAGAAGTTAGCCATAAATATTGTTAGATATGAGCGAAAAATAAAACACATATAAGGGAAAAATAAAACACATCAAACTTTAATATTGTTAGACATGAGCGAAATATAAAACACATCAAAACTTTATAAAAATATTTATAACAAAATATGAAACATAATTAATTTCATAAAATAATTCTAATAGAAAACACATTATAAATTACACATCTCATTATTAATATAAAAGTATATATATCACCATTAATTTGTTTTTTTGAAAGCCTCACCAAGTCACCATTATTATTCAAATTTTTGAAAGCCCCACCATTATTATTCAATTAGCCATAAAAACTGCATTCACGCCAGTATACCATAAAATGGATTTGAATCGCTAACATTGCATAAGCTAACACACACACTCAGCCATCTAAGCTAATCCATTTCTTGTTAACATTTGCTGTTTTCTTTTACTTATACTAAACCTTGTACTATATATATATATATATATATATATATATATATATATATATATATATATATATATATATATATATACTAGGGTTATATATGGGGTGGGGGTGGGGTGAGTGGGGGCAGCTGCCTCCACTGTAGGTCCGCCCCTGTTTATAGATAGGTAATTGAATGTCGAATTTGTTTATTTAAATATGTAACTCAAAGTATATGAATGCAAGATAATATAGGAAATTCATTATAATTGTTACTAAAATAAATGTTTGCAACTTTGTAAAATCGGTAGTCTAAATACTTAGTTTAAAAATGATAGTCTAAATAAATACTACTTTTGATTTGAATTTTTGTATCTATTCTTAATTCTCTTCTGAGTAACATTATCATTGTCTCTCCATCGTCACTATTTGTCCTCTTCTTTTTTGTTGGTAGCATGTTATTTGCAATTGAGTTACTTTTGGTAGCATATATGACAACGTCATGCAATGAGATTATGGTGTAGGGAGCTTTAGATTTTCCTTGTTGTGTATATGATTGGGATCTTAGTCGTACGATGAACTCTTGATCTTGCAAGAGCCTGTTCATATTTTGCAGTGGTAGTTTGTTCCCCTACATGTTTCATGCAAATGTATTAAATAAAATATTAATATGTATTATATTTGTATAAGGTCCATGAGTAGTACCTCTTGTTCTATTTTCATACGTGTTTACTTGATAATAACAACAATAACTCTGCAGGTCGTCCGAATATTGATGTTGCAATGTGTCCAGTTTCATCAATAATTTCCACATCCATTTTGCACATGTTCATTTTCAAGTTCATATTTTTAGAATTAGTAGGAATGAGTGTAGTACTTGATTTTGTGTGTGTGTGTCTTTTTTTTTTTTTTTTTTTTTTATTGAATTGATATTAACCTTCGAGTTAAATTGTGTTTCCACTTTGTGCATAAACTTTTTTTAAATAGTGTCTACATCCTATATACCAAGTATTTTTATTGTGAAGGTTGATGTTGATTTTGCGCATATTGAGTCTAGAAGATGAAATGAATTATAAATTTATATTAATTCTAATATATTTAATGAATACACAATAAGTATTTTACATAAATGATAAACGAATGAATCAACGGTGACTATTTTGAAATTTCTTCATTTTCTAGGTTTGCCAAATTGATTGTAGCATTGTTGTAGTTTCGCATCTTTTCAATGCATTAAGTGTGTTACGATGTTCTATTGCCATACATTGACAGTTTGAATAATGAGTTTTAAATTAAATGTAGCTACGTAAGATAATGATATAGTTAGCATTTACATATTATTATTAACATAAAAGCATATAAGTCCTTTAGCTGTTCTTCTCGGGGTTCATTTGGTTCAACCATTATTGTTGAATGAGTTATTATTGATAAAGAAATCTCTAGTTTAAGGAATTAATAAGATTAGATAAAGTAGTAAAAAATTGAACATTTTAAATATGATATAGTCCAAATATATTACGAAATAGTTTCTCACTTCAATTTGTTGGGTTATTTGAATACTCTCTTTGTCAACAAAATCCCCAAGTATTTAATATAATTGGCTTCAAACAATTTTTTTTTTTAAATTATTCATGATATTAATAAAATACTTGATAAATAAATATATAACATTATTTTGTATTATAACTTTGATATTTAATTACAAGATAGTGTAAAAAGAAGATAGTGGAGAATGTAATGAATATCAATTGATGAATTTGAATGTAAAGAATATTGGAGAAAATAAAGACAATATAACTAATGAAATATTTTGAATTATAACTTTGATATTTAATTACAAGATAGTGTAAAAAGAAGATAGTGGAGAATGTAATGAATATCAATTGATGAATTTGAATGTAAAGAATATTGGAGAAAATAAAGACAATATAACTAATGAAATTATTTCTCTTATTTAATTTATTGATAATGAATAATTTTTTTAAAATAAAGGCATTGTTGACACATAATTCTAAATTAAAGAAATACATATGTATCATTTTTTGTTGTAGCTACTAATTTATTTAATTTAATAACAGTAAAACATGTTGTGGGCATATGTTTGTTAATTAATAGAACGTGGATTCGAAACCTGATGTTTACATGTATGCTAGTGTGCATTGTATATTAAATTGTGTGCATGATACTAATTTGTCGTGTGCCCATTATCTGTCCTCACAGTCCTATATATATATATATATATATATATATATATATATATATATATATATATATATAAACGCGCACACACTAATTATACTAGTTATTACACGCGATTAAACAATGCCCAATGTGTATTTTGAATTTAGTATTCCTTAATTGGTTAAAATATCCATATAATAATGAGAGAGAGAGAGAAAATTGTTAAATTAATAAAAGATAAAGAAATAATCTCGCTGCTTATATATTTTAATAAAAGATAAAAAAATTTATAAATAATTAAATTATAACTAAACTAAGTAAAAACAAATAAACCAGATTATTTATCATGATTAACTACGAGAAGAATTTCTTAGTTCGCGTTTATATATATATATATATATATATATATATATATATATATATATATAAATGTTGGTTAAAGGAAAAGAAGTCTAGCAAGAAAGTAAGGAGTAAAAGCTACGAGAAGTTGCAACTGTCTGTGGATTACTTTATAAAGTCTCAGGCTCATTCAATCCTGGGGGGGTGGGGGGAGAATCTCTCTTCTACGTATATATTCTTCTTCCAATTTCATTCCATGGCCATGGCCTATGTACATGTACTACACCTACACATATAATAAAGAGTTTCAGCATGGCTTAACCCAAAAATTAAAGGCCCGTGATTTTTACAGTTTTGATTTCCACGTTTAATTCGTGTGTTATTATTTATTGATTTTCTGCAATCACGCACCTTATTATCATTCTTCTTTTTGTTATGGAGAAATCAATTTTCTCCATCTCTATTTAATGATGCATTATTTGATACCTACATATATACATTCTTCCCAATATATACCTATATACATACATACATACATATCTAGTTATCTACTATCTCTCTAAGCCAATTGATTGCAGTATATTTTCAAACAAATAATTACTCAGAGTACGAGTTATCGATCCACAAGGAAGTGGTTGTATTAAGCACTAGCTACTAGTCTATTCCTTTGAAGCTAATCCTAACGAAAGACATGAATGATTGATTAAAAATAATATAAAAGCAAGATCCAGGTTTTGAAATCAATAGAGAGAAGATGAGATTCCTGGGATTCAAGTATTTTAATCACCTAGTGTCAACCTTATGGACAATATCAAATCTAGGTTTAAACAAGTGTGAGAATGCAAAGGTGGTACAGAGATACTCCCGTAGTCCCTAACACTGGTGAATATCCACTCCCGTGATATAAACACCCAATAAAGCAAGAACAAGCATTCATAAATAATTCCTAACTACTACCATCTCCCGATGTGCAATAATCAAGAATTAAACCCCCTAACAAAATTACCCTCTCCCAAGGTGCAACAGTTAGGAGACATTATGCATGCCCCAAATTATACCTAACTCCCGTTATGACACAAAGATGGCAATGAAGCAAGTAATTTGGGCCCTAAACTACTAGCAACAACGATATAGAACACAATTGCAACACAAATATAAAACTCAAATATCAATATATTAAAGCATTAAAGAACTAGGCACATAGGTTCATAAATACTTTTACCCAAGAATCTCTAAAGTAAATTACCTTCACATGGCTAATATACAATACATATCAATAAAATAAAGAGTTTACAAATAATCAAGAAGAGTACAAGAATTAAACCAAGCGATTCTCCCGAACCTCCATAGTCTAGCTTCTCTTTGAATCCAAAGACAATTTGTGACTCTCAATTTCCCCCCTTTCTTGTCTCCAAAAGTCTGAATAAATCCATCTAGGGTTGAGGAAGATGTCTTTTTATAGCGGGAACCAAACCGGGGCGATTTAGGAATTCTCCACGCGAAATTAAGAAGGTATCAAAAATCAGAACAGGCCGATTCGACGTGTCTAGAACAAGCTCGACGCGTTGAGCTTGGCGTGACTTCTCGGCCGTAACATACTGGAGCGACTCGACGCGTCGAGTTTCGCTGCTTCACGTACCCGAACCTACTGGAATTATTCGACGCCGCTTGACGCGTCGAGTTTGACGTCAGAAAGCCACCTTCTCGGCCTCACTTCTCGACCCGTTGAGTTCGCTGAGCTCGAACGACTTCAACTCCAAACTCGTCTTAGAACATCCCTTGTTTTTGCACTTGACCTACAATGATTCCAAAACACTAACAAATACCGTAAAACATTCAAAACAAGTGTAAACCATATCTAAATGATAAAACAAAGGAATATGCAAATTAAAGTACCAATTTCAAAGACTTAACCCAACAAATATAATCAAATGAACACAAGAAACATGCACAATTAGATTCACATCACCAATAAAGGTAGACCTATAACAAGAACTAAAAATGTACATTCAATTATTTGATGAATGAATTGTTCATATTATTTTGATTTTAGTATTTTTATTTTCCTATTTTACCATATATTATATCGTTTACTTTTCCTAAATACCCATGCATTCCAACTTTAGTAACCGAATATTCCGTTAATTATTTATTATTCTAAACTTACTCATTAGTTTCAATAAGGAAAGTTTTAGGTTCGAACCTAATCCCAATCAGAGTTAGCATAATTGTTGAACATATACTATGAATATTTAGAGTGTATTAAAAAATACAATTTAAAATTTAGTATGGACTTTAATCAATTAATTAGCCAGGCTATATACATATCATTCAAGTTAAGCATCAAAAATTAAAAATAAGGAACCTTGGATTTTTTTTTTTTTTTTTTTTTGCATTTTTAAAAACAAATCTAGGTTAAGTGTTTTTTTCTTGGTGTTGCATGTATTAGGACTCTCTGTACTTGTATAAATCTCTACCTTTGTATTATACTAGATTGTATATAGGTTTAATACTACGGTCTGTACTATACGTGTACGTATGTAATTATCATTCATTCACTACCTGAATACACAACTAGTCAACTACATTCATCCCATGTATACCACAAATAAAATAGAGTAATTGATTTTCTAGTTAGTTCATCTAGTAAAATAGATTTTTGGAGGTTTGGAGAACCCACTCCTCCCCCTTTATAGTATTCTAATGGATAATTGCATGTCGTTCTTTAATCGTGCAATGTCCCTTATAGTTTATATGGAGTTGTTGAGACTTTTCCTCTCTTGTTGCTCCGAGAAAAAAAAAGTGTAAAAATTTTATGCACGAATAACTTATTAAAAATTTTAATGTCTTAATGACTGAAGTTAGCTAAAAACATGAGTAAATACCCAAAATGGTCCCTCGACTATAGCTAAATTCACAAATTGGTCCTCAACTTTCAATTTCACCCAATTAAGTCCTTAACTTTGTAATTTTAACACAATTTGGTCATCTGTCTATTTGACCGTTTGTTGACTGTGATTTTTGAGGATATATATGTAATTTCATGGTCCATCGTCGATTTTTTAAGGTTCCGGTTGCATTTTCAGACCGCACTGTTACATTTGAATCCACTGTCGAAAGCAATCTACCAAACCCGGTCACCTTCTTCATCCTCCCTTTGGATTCAATGTAGTTGAATTCGTACTAGAGCGAAGAAGACGACGTATTTCCGAACCGGTGCAACGTCATCCTGGAGGCCTCCACGTGCTCCGACGAGAGCTGAAGGTTCTTTTGGAGATCGTCGATCACGGTCAACAAACGGTCAATTAGATGGAGGACCAAATCGTGTCAAAATTGCAAAGTTAAGGACGTAATTAGGTGAAATTGAAAGTTGAGGACCAATTTGTGAATTTAGCTATAGTCGATGGATCATTTTGGGTATTTACTCTAAAAACATTATAATATAATAGTATCGATCAATAAATCTAAGTAATAAGGTCATAATTATAATTTTGAAATGAAACTTTTGATAAATTTTGGTCTGATCAACTATGATATATCAACTTATTCTAATTTACTGTTGATATATAATTTTTATTTATATGCAGTGCACTAAATACTTGTATATAATTCATCCAGAAAGGATACCTAGCTAGTCTAAATAAAAGGGTTATAAAAAGTTGCAAATAATTAATTGCACATTCAAAATGTATAATGTGATGATATATATAAATTATGATTTGCATTGTTGTTTTGATTGTATCGAAGTAGCGGACTTGGTGGGTGAGGGAACATGATGGATTTTAGCGACATAGCAAGTCCTTGGAAGGAATTGGAATTTTGTGTTCCCCACTTTTTCCTCGCCCTTTCGCCCTTGGCCTTAGATAGCTTTCTAGTAGTGTTTCTCGTGGACAAAACTGGCCTTCACTCTTTGCCTTTTCCTACTTTGATTCCTTAGCAAAAAAGCATCACTTATAAAGCCTTTATTTGGACTTAATCTGTTATTATTATTATTATTATTATTATTATTATTATTATTATTATTATTATTATTATTATTAAAGATAAAGAAATCAAAACAAAGTAAAATTATTTGTAGTATAAATTAAATGTATTTTCGTGACATAATGATTTGAGTGTTGCGGGGTTTTTTTTAGGAGTCTCATCCCCCTCCCCCTACCCCATTGGAGATTCGATCCTAAGTCTAGGTGGGGCACTACATACTTACACACTCAAGCTTTCGACCACTGAGCTATGTTCAGGGGTGGTTTGGTTCTAATATGACACTATGATAAAAGTGTTAATTTGACACTGAATAGTGCTCTCATTGGTCAACATCCACACAATGGGACCGGTCACAACTCTAGGCACAATTTACGCAGTATTGTGTGTCATTATTGCCATAAGTCTGGGCACATGAAGAAGGATTGTAGGAAGTTGTTGAATAAAAATCGGGGAAATGATTCTCCACACATGTTGCATCGCCAATTAATTCGTCTGCCAAGACGGTTGGTCCTGATACATTTGCCAAGCTGGTCTCAATCTTTGCTGATGAGTTTGCTAAGTTTTCTCAATACCAAGAGTGTCTGAAACATTCGTTTGCTCTGGTCACTACAATTGCTGCTACTGTCTCAGGATCTTGTGATGAAGAGGGTTATTGGTGAAGGGCTTGCGTTTGGGGTTCTCTATGTTCTTGACCTCTAGAAGGATGGAGTCTCGTTTTGTGTTTTGGTGTTGTCTCTCTTTCGTTTTCTCTCATTTTTTATGCTCGTTGTTTGGGGCGTGCTTCCATTTTGTTAGTAAAGATGCTTCCTTGCAGTTGGTAAAGAATTTGTGTCTTTCGGTTTGGAGTTTGTATTCTTTACCTTGTGTGTTCAAACTTGTTCCGTCCACTTTGTGTTCGCTTGGAGTTGCGGTATTGGTGGCGTTCAAAACTTTCGTTATAGGGGGAGTGTCCAATCTCAAGTTGGTTCGGTCACTTTGTACTCACCCGTTGTTCGTGGGATTGGTGGCGTTCAGCTTTCGTTTCAAGGGAATGTCCTGAATGATTTAGTTATTTTGAGTTATCACTTATTTGTGTAACAAGTTGGACATGATTAAAATCTATTCTCCAACTTAAGGGGAGTGTTATGAAATATAGATATAATATTTGAAATCTCTATAGATTAGGCAGTCTTAGAGATTTTGGTAAGTAAGACATATATATAAACTTTTTTTTTTTATTCTTCCATCTCCTATTTATAAAACTTTGTATTCTTTATTCTATATGGCAATCTGACATAATATACCACCGCACGTTATAAATTTTCTATTTACTTTCGTAACAAAGGGTAAACTAGTTAACTAGATGAGAAAAAAGAGTGGTATAATAATAATCTTTCAAAAAAAAAAAAAACAATTAAAAATCCTGTGCTGGCCAGACAGTGAAAACTACTAGTAAACACCCAACACATCATCATCTCTGTGTGTCCACTCTCTTTTTGCTTCACATGCACTCACCCCATTAACATCTTTGAGTGCCAAGACAAATCCTCATTTTGGATTTCAGCCTTCAAGATACCCTTCCCACCACCCACCCCCCACCTCCCAACCACCCCCCCCCCCCCTCTTCTGTCTCTCTCTTTTTCTGGTCCTCCAGAACTCTTCCCTGGATATGATATGATCCATCTCTCTGCAAACTAAATCCAACCGTTGGATTCCCCCACCCCACCCCCTCCCCTTGTTCTCTTCTGCTCAAATAATGTAGACATACATACATGACAAATTTACACTCTCTTCTTCTTGTGGGTTATCATAATTGCTCTGTTTTCCATGGCTTCTGCAACCCAAATCTTTGAAGAAGACGGCGAGGGAGACGGAGGAACCAATGAATTCAGACGGCAAGAGATTCAAGCCGCCATTTCTAAAGCGGTGGAGCTCAGGGCTCTTCACGCCGCTCTGGTGCAGGGTAACAGCCCTGGAAATCTCAGATTCTCTTCTGCTTCCCCTGTTTCTCACCATCTTCATCCCCAGCTCTCTGCCCAAGATTACCCTGTTTTCACACCAGTAAGAAATCCCCTTATTTTTTTCTCTTCTTTTTACTTTTTTCTTTTCCTGCTTTATTTAATTTAATTTTTTTTTACTCTCTTTACAAACCAAGATTTTTTGCATAAAATAAGATAAAGTTGCAATTAATTTTGCAATTACTAAAATGGTCCCCAACTATTCATAATTTTACCATTTTAATTCTTGATTTTTAACTTCATTCAATAATATCATTAATTATCAAATTTATACTTATTTTAGTCCTTTTTTTTTTATAATACTTATTTATTTTAGTCTTTAAGATACTAAAATAGGTAAAATTTTGAATGAAATAGTACCTTAAAAAAGAGTACAATAGGTATAAAATTGATAAACGAGAGATGAAATTGAAAGTCAAAAAACAAAATAGTGAAATCCCTGTAGTTAAGGGACAGTTCAGTAATTTACAAATGTAGCGATAATATAGTGCTGTCAATTCTTTAATAAGTGCCTTACTTGTTAATTATAATTGGCTTTATTTGGTTGAAAAAGAAAAGTTAACTGTACCAAATAATTGTTATTATATGAAATGACATACGACATGATTATTTATATTTATTGATTATTTATAAATTGGTTATACGACATAATTATTTATATTTATTAGTTATCTATAAATTGGTTAATTTTATTACGAATTAATTAACGAGCACACAAGAAAGAAAATTTGTACAGATAGCAATTATTTTATTTAAATATTTTATTCTTTCATTATTACTCCGTAGTATAAATATAAATCTCCATTATTATTTATTAGGGAAATTATTATTAAGTTCAATTCAATGAATGAAGCAATAATGCATCTTTTCAAGTGCTTACTTTTGTTTGGTTATTAATAGGCATTTGCTTTTTATTAGCTTTCTCTTTATCATATATATATATATACACACACACACACAATAATCCATGTAGATATAGTACGCTCATCATGTGGCTCAGTGGCTATGTGCTAAAAAAGCCTAACTTTTTTAGTTTCAATGTACCTAAAGTAGTGGATTTGGTACAATTTCAATTTGTTTTTACTGTTTTTATTTTTATTTTTAAATACTTAGGTGATCCCTTGTAGATATAGTTTTTACTGTTCTTGATATTAAAAAGAGAGAGAGAGAGATGTTTTTCTTAATATTTATCTCATGATAGGGCAGTATATATATAAGAATTTTCTATGATTTCGATAGTACCTGACAATATTATACTTAATTGTACAAGATATACCCAAAATAATCATATGGGTTTTGTTTTTTTTTTTTTTTTTTTTTTTTTTTTTTTTTGGATTTTCTATGACATATGACCAATATAATTTTTTTTTTCTGGGATTTTCTATAATATTGATTGTACTTGATAGTATATTATCCTTAATTGTGTAAGATAATATTAGCACCCGTGCCTAAGTAAATACAATTAGGTCCGTTTTATGGAGTTTTGAGATTTTCTATTATATTTATAGTACTCAATAATATTAACACCAATGATAATAGTACTCATTACAACTACATATAGGATACATGATTATATTGAATATTATAAACACCATAAAAAAAATTAAATTTTTTATATTCAATTAATTAACCGAGCTCATCCAAAAAGAATTTGTTTGGTAATCAAATAAGAAAAGTGAATATACTAATATTAGGACTTGAATCTATAAAAGAATACAAGCAATTAATGTGCCATTATGATTGCTGGAATAATTGCATTCAAACTCTTTGCTATTGGTTGAGTTCTTCCTTAAAATAATGAAGCTTAAACATGAAGTCCGGTTCTGAATATTTTAAGTGCCCAGCTTTATAAGTTTTCTTTAGAAAAAGGCCAAAACATTAAGAAATGAGTTAATTCATTTTTGGTCCTAAATTTATAGGTGTCAGTTTACTTTTAGTCACTTTTTATTGTTTTTTTCAATACAGCCCTGTTTAGTCTTAGTATTATTGTGACATGATCAGTCTTAGTATTATTGTGACATGATCATTTTTGGTCATCCGTCAACAAAATCGTTTAGTCTATTCAGTTCTAAGTGTTAATTTTTTTCTTTTGTTGATTTTATAGTAGTAGATTAATAAGTGTCAATCCACTTTTAGTCATTTTTTCGAAACATCCCGTTTGGTCGTAGTATTATTGTGACATGACAATGTTTGTTCACGATCCACAATGTGGGACTTTGACAGAGTTATGAAGATGAGCCATTGCCAGGGTACAAGCAACTGCAGCTAGAAAATCAAAACTATTCTGAACTTTGGGATGACTATAACCTTGGAGGAGGGGGAAGTGGAAGTGGAACCGAATCGGTTTTAATGGATTATCGAAAGACAAATGCGTCTCTAAGAAAGGCAGTGGCTGCTGCAACATATGGCAACATAGAATCGCCACACGTTTGTCCAGCCGAGGACCAGAAATCTGTAACGGGTTCCTGTACTGACCAGATCACAGTCCTTAGAGCCTCCCCGGGACCTGAATTTAGCAGGTCGAGAAGAAACAGTATGGGGGACTTTAAATCACTATCGTCTTGTAACAAGTGCAAGCCCGCGATTATTAGCACTGAGAGCGATGCAGCTAGCAAGATCGGGAAGAGCTCTAACCTCGTTGTGCCACTCTCGGATTTACACTCTTCTGTTCAATCGCAACCTAAGACCAAAGGGTTGAACTTTTCTTGGTTGTTTCCTAAACTGAAAAAGAAAAACAAGAACGAATGCTCGCCAATCAGGACAGAATCCGAGGATGTTTCTCAAGTCTATAATATTGAAGCGTTGAAGAAAGAGCTTATGGAAGCGAACGAGAGTAGAGATGGAGCGTTAATGGAAGTTGCAGAAATGAAGTCTTCTATAGGGGAGCTAAGGCAAAAATTGGAGTACTTGGAGAGCTACTGTGAGGAACTGAAGAAGGCTTTAAGGCTAGCAATTCAAGCGAAGGACTCTCAGGTCCCGATGAAGCTTAAAAATCTTCCGAAAAGGGGGAAAGTTGGAGACGGGGAAGGGGAAAACTCGATGCCCGTTAGTGAAGACGTAATGTTGGAGGGGTTCTTGCAGATTGTATCCGAGGCGAGACTATCAGTGAAGCAATTCTGCAAAACTCTTATAAGGCAGGTCGAAGAAACCGACACTTCTTTAACCGACAACCTCAACCTTCTGCTCCAACCGTATAAACTAACCCTCAATTCGAAATACTCAAAGGCAGTGTTATACCATTTGGAAGCCATCATAAACCAGTCACTCTATCAGGACTTTGAGAATTGCGTTTTCCAGAAGAACGGCTCGCCAAAGCACTTGGACCCCGAACAAGACCGCCAAGCACAATTCTCGTCTTTCGTTGCCTTGAGGAACCTAAGCTGGAACGAAGTGTTACGAAAGGGGACTAAGTATTACAGCGAAGAGTTCAGCAAGTTCTGTGACCAGAAAATGAGTTACATAATCACGACTCTTAATTGGAATAGGCCATGGCCCGAGCAGCTTCTCCAAGCGTTCTTCGTCTCGGCTAAATGCATCTGGCTGCTGCATTTGCTAGCGTTTTCGTTCTATCCGCCTTTGGTAATCCTGAGGATCGAAGAGAATAGACCTTTCGATTCTCATTTCATGGAGGATATTTTCGCGGATAGGCAAAGATCGCAAGGTCCGAGCCAGGTAAAGGTCATGGTCATGCCCGGGTTTTATGTGCAGGATAGAGTACTTAGGTGTAAGGTCATTTGTAGGTACAAATCTGCAGCCTGAACTATATTAAAAATTGTACTTTTAGAGTTATTATTTACACTTTGTGATGAAGAATGTGACACTCTTGCACATTAGACACAACATTGCTAGATTGGTGGTTGAATTGGTAGGTAATCTAACCTGTAGTAGTTTAATCTGATGTTTTTTTTGTGGATGATTGTTGAATAAATGATGGCTTTTGGATTGTGCAATGGCTTTTTCCACATTATTATTTATGTTTATCAGAACATTATCTCTCACGGTGACTTAAAAAGCTCAATAGTTAGGAGAATCAGTGTTTGATGTCTACAAAAACTCACCAGGAGCTAGCGGTTTAGAACCGGAACACAAACCGTTCCGGATTTAGTTCGGAACTGGACGGTTCCAGTTCCAACCCATTAAAAAAATTAAAATTTAACTACTATTTGATTAAAGTTTAAACTCAATTAGAACCATCTATTCCGAAATTTCAATTTGCCATTTTTTGAACTCGAAAACTGCCAGTTCAGAACTATAACCAAATTATGGTCAGCCAAGACTCCGAGAGTTTATCATATGTCGGTCCTATATCTTTAACCGCAACTAGGAACTAATTGAGTTGTTCATGAGGGCCACAACTTTTTTTTGTGAAAGTGAACACATGCCAGTTATGCTATGGAACCGTGTCCACCTTGCAAGGTGGACACGGTTCCATGTTCATAATTACTGAACTATATGTTCATAATTATGAACAGTTTTAGAATCGTGTCCACCATAATTATGAACAGTTTCGTATCTACCATAATTATGAACAGTATCGTGTCCACCTTACAAGAATTCTATTACATGTACTCCCAAATTATTCTTTTGATAAGCTATTTCTTTCCATGTGATTCCGAATAAAAATTGAGAATATAAAATGTAAAAGTTGAGAATATAAAATTTAAAAGTTTCAGTAGGTTGAGAAAGTATATGAACAGATACTACAATGTAATAGAACCAGTAATTTTCAAAAAAAAAAAAAATATAAAAGTTGAGAATATAAAGTGAAAGTACAGATAATATTTTTATATACAATTCTGTACCTTTTTCTTAATCTTATCTTAAATATACTTACAAAAGAATTAATTTTACAACAAATGTATTATTATCTTCCAATCTCTGCTCTTTCCTTCATCATCTCAGCAGCTTTCAGGAACTCCTCCATGGCTATGACAGAACTCCCTTTGTAACCTTCTTCATCTCTACCAGCATTCCTAATAATCTCTTTAACCTCCATAGCTTTTCTTCTGATTTCTTTCCCTTTCTCATTCTCCCCCATAACCAACTCTATCTTCTCCACTATATCACCCCATCTCACCTCAAAATTAGTCCCTCTGGCCACCTCCACACAAACCCCAACTTCTTCTCCCAAGAATTTCGCATTGAAAAACTGCTCCGCCGCCATCGGCCAACCTATCAGCGCCACCCCGTTGCAGAGCGATTCCAGGACGGAATTCCATCCGCAATGGCTTAAAAATGCGCCAATGGAGGAATGTGCGAGGATCTCCACCTGAGGCGCCCAGTTTAGAACTATTAGCCCTCTTTCGCCGGCGTTAACGCGTCCGATGAACCCCTCCGGCAGCCATTCCTCGGGGATAAACTCGGCGGCGGGATCGAATCCCAGCGGCGGCCGGATTACCCATATGAAGTTTCTGTCGGTGGAATCTAAGGCTTTTGCCAGTTGCATCATTTGGGTTGCGGAGATTGTGCTCTGGGAACCAAAAGATATGTAAAGTACAGAGCTTTCCGGCTTTTTGTCAAGCCATTTTTTGCATTCTTCCGGGGAAATCCCAAATTCTTTGCCGGCCCTGACTTCCGATAGTAATATTGGTCCGATCGCCCAAACCGGGATGTTTAATTTTCGCCGGAAATACACTAACCCGTTATTTTCCAGCTCTGCTACGGTGTTAAACAAGAACCCATTTGAATCCGCCCATGTCGGAAGATTTTTCCGCTGGAAAACGGAGAAACGGTCGGCGCCGTTTGCCACGGCTAAGCTCGGAGATAACTGAGTGACGTGAAAAACTCCGGCTTCGGGGAAATCGGGAAGCGTGAACTCCACCTTATCGGAATCTCTGTGAGGAAGACTAAGCCACATGGAGTAGAAACAAGCCAAACCAAACCCGCCGGCGCCGCCGCTGAAAATAGCGTGGAAGATTCCGAACTCGCGCACCACGGCGGCCGTCCACCCGAAAAAGAAGTCGGCGACGACGCAGAGCGGCCGGAGCCCCCCCTGAATCACATCGGATATTAATTTTCTGAAGGCGGGCTCGAGGGAAGGGGAGAGTTCGAGGAGGCGTAGCCCGACGTCGTAGGGGAGAACGTCGGCGGTCTCGGCGTCCGGCGGGAGGCCGTGCTGGGCCCCATCGAAGGGTACTTCGAGAAGGCGAATGGAGGAGTATTTCGGCGGGAGAGATGATCGGAGTTTCTTGATGTTCAAAGGGGTGTTAACTAAGATTATATTGTAAGAACCCTTTTCTGCAATTGTGAAAGATAAGGCTAAGAAGGGTGTTATATGGGCTTGCGCCATGAAAGGGAAGAGAATTATGGTTTCCCTTTGCGCTCCCATTAGCAGATGGCGATCGGATTCGTTGCAGAGAGGAAGAGAAGAAGTGTTGTAGAACAGTGTCCGGATAAGAGTTATGGTAGTAGTATTGCATTATGAATATGGGGTCAGCTGTTGTCCTTTTCTTTGATGAATTCTCTATTGAAATGAAATCGAATGGAGAACAAATTTCTAGAATATTCGTCAGTCCATTCTAGAATAAGTCTTTTGGCAAAAACTTGGGCAAATTATGCCCGGGAAACGTGAATGGTGAAACGGGTTCAAACGGTCTAGTTTTTACGTGAAAAAAAAAAAATTCGCTAATCTGGTGTTAACGGCGCATTTGGTCAGATTATAAATTTTATATTATGAGATTATGAATGTACTGTAAATTCATAATCTCATAACAGAAAATTTATAATCGCATAAAAGAAAAATATTTATTAAATTATGAATTTTCTGTAATGAGATTATGAATTTACAGCTATGTAATTATGAATTTTCTGTAAATTCATAATCTCATAACAGAAAATTCATAATTTCATAACTGCACATTCATAAATCCATGCAATTATGAATGTGCAGTTATGAAATTATGAATTTTCTTTTTATGAGATTATGTTGAAGAAGTTTGCGCGAAGAGGAAGTGAAATTGCAAAATGTGAAAGTGAAGAAGAAAAGTCACGCGATTAATTAAAAAAAAAAAAATAACGGTGTACTGTTACCGTTGGGACCGTGTTCACCATGGATGGTGAACACGGTTCCATGGCATAACGATCCAAAAACTTGTCCGACCCTGTGACCGGTTGGGTCAAGAGGAAAATTTAATACTTCAAAATAATATTGATCAAAAATAGGTTGAGAAAGTAGTTACGAACACATACTACATTGTAATAGAGCAAGTAGCATTTAAAAAAAATATTGATCAAAAATAAAATGTTAATTACTGTGAAAATGTAATATTTTTAAACGAAAATATAATATTTTTAAACGAAAATATAATATTTTTATATTTTAATTTAAGTTTTACTCCGTATATTTTATCTTATAAATATTACATTTTCTCTATAAGTAACAAATACTTGCCTACATTACTTATAAGGAAAATTGTAATACTTTTGATGAGAAAAGTAATACTTTTACATTATTATATTTTTTCTTCAAAAGTATTACACTTTCTTTAAGAATTAATTCCACAAGAGGTCCCTTAACTTTGGTGACAATTTCAAATTTAGTCCTAGATTATTGTTTTTGTCATTTAACATCATAGGCTATTTTTTGGACACTTTTAATTCTTCTAACTAATGACTTTTTCTATTTTTAGTAAGGGTATTTCTGTCTTTTTTATATTTTTATTTTGTTATTTTTTCTATTTGAACATGTTTAATTGGTTTAGAACTTTAGGTAACCTCTGATTTTTAGTAACCATATTTTTCAATCTATTTTAGTAACGTCCTAAACCAATTAGGTTGTTGATTCCAGATTAGGATTTCAGTAAGGGCATGTTCGGTTCATGGAAAATGTTTTCCTTGAATTTGAAGAAAACTGGATTTTCCTTTGTTTGGTTCATGGAAAACATTTTCCTCAAAAATGAGGAAAACATTTTCCATGGTCCCCTTGGTATTTTGTTTTTCATGGAAAAAAAGTAGAAAAATTATGCCCTCACCAACTTTCCTTAATTACCATAATTATTATTGTTGATATTATTATGTAGGGGTATAATTGTCTTTATACTCACTATTCCTTACAATTCCAAACTCAACCAAACAATGGAATCGATATTTCCAGTAATTTATTTTCCACCAACTAAACAATGTAATTAATCTTCATGGTAATTTCTTTTCCATGGAATTTCAATTTCATTTCCCCTCAAATATTTTCCGCGAACAAAACGAGGCCTAATTGATTGATTACACAGTTCAGAACATAGAAATATATACAAGAGGAAAAGATATATATACAAGAGGAAAAGATGTACTAGAACTAGGAGTACAAGAGCCTTAACATGGAGAGTACGTGAAATTAGCTTATTGTGATAACATCAAAATTTTACTATTTTACAACTAAATTCCATAGTATTTATCATGTTATTGAAGGTGGTTCACGATGCGTAACGAGGAGACGCGGGGGATTCCTATTTCGACTTTATAGTAGATGATATTAGAGTTATTACAGCTTCTATTGATAATGTGCAGTTCTGTTTTGTTAAGCACTCAGCGAACCAGGTAGCCCACTTGTTAGTCAGGGAATTTAATTGGTTCCTCGTCTGATCGCGAAGTTTGGTTTAATATTCCTCATTTGTTTATTGTAAGTTCGTTTTTTGTTTTTTTTTTTTTAATTGTAAGTTCATTGATTTCTGATAATGAAGTATAGTTTCTTTGTTAAAAAAAAAATACATACTCCAGTACGTATTATATGGTTAGCATGCTTGTGCAAAAAAAAATATTATAGAAACACAAAATTTTTCAAAATAACTCCACAATTATAGCTTAAATATCCATTACATCCCAAGTGAATATAATGCATTACATTCACATATTATACTAATACAAAGAAACTTTTTTTTTTTTAATCAAAATACTCCGTATTAAACATGAGACAATACTAGAACATTAAACATATGAAACACGCGCCCATACCAAAATGGAGTTAAACTTATTATCTAAAAACTGAAAATATGCAATCCTCCAAGACTTCACAAGAAGTAAAGATCCACAGGTCACCCAAAAGCCCACTGCAAATCCTATAGCCATGCTAACATAAAACCAGTCCACTTCAGAATCATCATCTCCTTTATTTTCATGCTTAGAAATTTGACCACCATCAACACTACAATTCTTTGGGAGTGGAAGTCCGCAAAGGTTGTTGCCAATGTAACACGAAGCATTAAAGCCTTGAAGCTGAGTCCCCGAAGGTATCTTTCCAGATAGGTTGTTATAAGCCAAGTCCAAAACACCTAAAGTTGAAAAGCTTGAGAAACTCGAAGGAATTTCACCTGAAAGCTTATTTTTAGAAAGATCAAGCGATTCCAACAGCTTCATGTTTCCCATTTCCTTAGGGATATTTCCTCTCAAGTTGTTTCTTGATAAATTCAACGACCTCAATCTCACAAGATTGGTCAATTCAGTTGGAATTTCTCCTGAAAAATTATTACTTGAAAGATCCAAGCAAGCAAACAACACTAGAGTGGTGATATCATAGTTGTACTATTGTCCTTTTGTTGTCACTAAAGCACTTTCATGATAAATCTCAAAAACAATTGAAGAAGGCATCTTTTCATTCTCGTTGTAGTCAATATTGTTGATCATTGAACTGAGATTACGAAAGCACATAGGTATACCACCAAAGAAGTTATTATCAGCAAGGTCAAGCAAGTGAAGAAATGAGAGATGACAAATATTTGGAGGCAATTCACCAAAAAAATGGTTTGATCGGAGCCTAAGGATTGCCAAATATGATAAACTAGTCCCTAGCCATGTTGGGATCTTCCCGGTGAATACATTTTCACTCAAATCAAGTTTCAACAAAATGGTACACTTCTGCAATGATGGAGGAAAATCTCCAGAAAACATGTTCTTATGTGCGTCCAAAGATCTCAACATGTTCAAAAGCCTAGTGGAATTTGGCATGCTTCCAATCAGTTGGTTTTCCTTCACATTTATGACTTCTAAATTTGGCCAATGCATCCAACAATCAGGAATTTCTCCAGATAACTCATTTCCTCCCAAAAGGAGTATTTGAAGTTCATATGATACATTTTGTGCATGGCATAAAAAGGAAGAGACATCTCTAGAGAAGAAATTATTTGATAGGTCTAACTCAACCATGTTGACAGGGAGACGAGGTAAGGGTCCACTAAACTGGTTAGAGCCCAAGTACACACGTAATTGTGCGTTATCTTTAGGTAATCGAAATAAGGTATTTCGAACATCACCTCGCAATTGGTTGTGTGAAACATCAATTGTTTCCAAACTGGAAGAAAAATTCCAAAACCAAGTTGGAATCTCATCCTCTATTTGAGCATTAGGTATTGCCAGAAGAGAAATGTGATTTTGAGATTGTAGACAAGCAGGAAATCCAGGACCTAAATTCCAACCAGTTAATTCAAGCTCATCAAGTTGGAAGGGAGGTATCCAATTTGGACTGACATTCAAGGTTAATCTATTTCCATATGCAACTAAAAATTTTAATTTTGTGAGATTGACAAAGTGACTTTCCGTCACTATTCCTTCCAACATGTTATTAAGAAAACCCAATTCTTTCAATGAAGATAAAAACCCTATACTCTCAGGAAGATGGCCATAGAACATGTTTTGTGAAAAATGAATACCGGTTAACTTTTTGAGTTTCCCAATTTCCTTTGGTATCTCTCCCGTAAACATATTGTAAGATATGTCAAGGTAAGACAGAGAAGTCAAGTTGGAAATGGATTTGGAAATGATTCCTTGAAATTTGTTAGAATGCATATCAAGAAATTTTAGATTTGTGCAATGGTAAACTGAATATGGTATGTGAGAATTCAAGGAGTTTTGAGAAACATCTAAGAATTCAAGAGAAGTCATGTTCCAACGGCCATTTGGTAGAGGACCTTGAAATCGATTACTACATAGGTTCAAAGATTTCAAGTTACTAAGACCAAACAATTGACTTGGTATTGAGCCATTCATTTCACTAAAACCAATGTCAAGACTCCTAAGAGATGTCAAGTTCCAACGATCATTAGGAAATGGACCTAGAAAACCACTGTTTGATAAATCAAGAGAAACAAGGTTATTTAGATTGAATATTCATCTAGGAATAACAGAATTGACGTCTCTATTCTCGGAAAGATCAAGTACTTGAAGTGAAGAGCTGATGTTAAGATGTAATGGATGAGGAAATCTAATTAGAAGATTACAATCACCCAAATAAAGCTCACGTAGGGAAGGAAGTGTGCCAATTACCTCTTGCCAATTATGAGCCATGCTGAGATTTACAAGACTCAAGTCCAAATACTCTAGATTTGAAAGATTTGATAACCAATCAAGAGTATCAACATACCCAGAGTTTTCCAGACGTAAAGTGTGCAAACTTGAAAGATTTCCAAGTTGCCGGGGAATGATTCCATGAAAACCAGAGAAGGATAGATCAAGATATTGCAAGTTCGCAAAAGATCCAACGAAACTAGGGATGTGAGACAATTCAAAATAATAAAAGAGTTTACTAAGATCAAGGTGACGTAACTGTTTTAATTCAAGCAAACACGAACTAAGTTTACCTCCTTGAGAAGAATAATCAACTGTGTGATTAGGTATTGGACTGAGTTCAATCACATGCCCAGTTACATTATCGCACACAACACCCGCCCATTCACTACAACAATCTGTTGTATTATCCCAATTCGTTGGAATTTTTGACTCATTCTTGAAGCACAACAACGCTTGCTTCTCCTCCTCCTTGCAAACCCCAACACTGTAGATTTTGCCAGAAATGCACAGCTCCATAACTACAAAGGTGAAGAAGATGATGACCAAAAAGTGATCAATTCGATGTGGAGATGTCCACATTATGAGAAAACTTTTTGTTTTTTGTACTTTAAAAAAGGGAAAAGATACAACACTCTCAATGTTGAATTGGTTTACCTTGAGAATAATGGTGCGTAGGTATATATGCACACATCATATGCCAAGACTTTTCCTACCCAAATTCTACACAACATTATTCACTCCTCTGCCTACCCAATAAATACATGCATTCACTCCTCTTTTTCCTTTACCCAAAACCCGAACACTATTAAAGTATTAATTAATTGCCACAACTCCCAACTACTTCTCTATCCACTATTTATTCTCTCTTCATTCTTCATAAATGATCATACCAAAAAAAAAAAAAAAAAATCTTCTCCTCATGATTCTTCATAAATTCTTTCTTCATATTTTTTTTTTACCTTCAACAATAGTGTTTTTCTAAAATCCACTTCCAACCTCTTAATCTACTTTCCTTTCCCAAGTGATCGGAGTTTCATCAAGAAA
Organism: Ipomoea nil; assembly: GCF_001879475.1. Lineage (NCBI taxonomy): Eukaryota > Viridiplantae > Streptophyta > Magnoliopsida > Solanales > Convolvulaceae > Ipomoea > Ipomoea nil. The sequence goes on from NW_017618572.1 coordinate 484,122, forward strand.
TAACAACAAAAATTGGGAGTGAGTGACGGTGACCGGCGACCAACGTACAGCGAAAAAAATTAGTGTAGTTGTTTTTTGGTCAACCTGTGAAAAAATGATAATATTTTTGTAGCTTTGTAATCATCATAATCATTAATTTAAATTTTCCAATGTACTATTAATTATTTAATTAGTGTTTAAGGTTTAGTTAAAATAAAATATTCTACAAGGCAATTAGAAATTTTTAGGTTGTTTGGAGAGTTATGATAGTATTTGTGCGCATATATATATATATATATATATATATATATATATATATATATATATATATATATATATATATATATATATATAGGGTTGCATTCACATGCAAACACCCTTAAAATACAAATATGTGGACATATACCGTGCACACACCTATATGCGGGTATGCACATATCCGTGGACGACAATGCACACATTCAATGTTGTCTGCATGTGTGAATCCACAGTATTTGGGCCGGCGTGCACACGTCCATGAATAACAGTGCACACAGGCGGGCAACACACAAAATCATAAAAACTAATCACAAACTTAGATACCCAACATCCAACGATCCAGAAATGTCCACACGTTTGTATTTTAAGCCCTGATTTTACATGAATGTAATTATATATATATATATATATATATATATATATATATATATATATATATATATATATATCAGTTCCCGTGCAAAGACTCTCCAAAAGATGGGGTGAGATCTGAGCCGTTGATCTAATCTAGATCAACGACTCAAATCAATAAAAATTAGTTTTTTTTTAAAAAACGTATTTTCTGCCTACATGCATGCAAATAATCAACTGTCTCAAAATGATGCACCTTAGGATATAAAACCTTTAAGTTATAAAACAATGCACCTTAAGCTATAAAACAACACACCTAAGTTTAAACTGATGTACCTTAAACTAGAAAAAGTGACGCACCTTAAGCTTTAAACATACGCACCTTATGCTATAAAACTACGCACCTTAAGCTATAAAACAATGTACCTTAAGTTTTAAAGTGATGTACCTTAAACTAGAAAAGTGACGCACCTTAAGTTTTAAACAAATGCACCTTAAGTTATAAAACAACGCACCTTAAGTTTTAAAGTGATGCACCTTAGGCTAGAAAGTGGCGCATCTTAAGCTATAAAACAATGCACCTTAAACTATAAAACAATACACCTTAACCTTAAAACTTAAGCACCTTAAGTTTTAAACTAATGTACTTTAAGTTAGAAAGTGACGCACCTTAAATATTAAACATAGCACCTTAATTGAGCTATAAAATTATGCACTTTAAATTTTAAACGTATATAAAAATACCATAATGTCACCACGTTTTTTAAATTTCTTTCAATCTGGATTGTTGATCTTAGCTAGATCAAGGGTTGAGATTAAACCCCATATTTCACATGTAACTTATTACTCCACATGATCCTATATGTGTGTGTAAGCAATAATTGCATAGCATTGTGAGTGTGAGTACAGTGAGAGTGTGTGTGTGTGTGTGAAGGAAGCAATAACTGCATAGCATTGTGAAAATCAACGGCGGAACGTTACGTAAAGAGAGAAACCGGAGTATTTATACCCCGTATTAAAATTAAATTTGGTAGGTCCAATTAATGTTGTTCTATTAATCCACACCATTCTAAACCAATCACAAGTTGTATGGACCATATTTTGTATACTGTAAAATAATATATATTCAGTATAACAATAATGTACATTCAGAACAAAAATAATGTACATTGTTTTCAGGGGATGTACATTATTTTTATACTGAATGTACATTACATTATATTATATAATGTACATTCAGTACAAAAATAATGTACATTTAATATATTTAAAATGTATTTTTTGTTATGGAGTTAATTCCAGCAATGGTCCTTCGACTATTGCGATTTTCCAAGATTAGTCCTCGTCTTTTAATTTGGACGAATTAGACCCTTGACTATCAGATTTGTTCCACCAATGGTCCTTCCGTTACATATCAGTTTATTAGACGTTAAGTAGAGGGGTACAATAGTCATTTCCTCTTATTTCTTTCTTCCACCAACTCCATTGCTTGAACAAAGGATGAGAAGACAATCAGACGGCGGCGGCACACAAGAGGCACAACGGCTGGTTTCTGCCTCGGTGGAGCCTTGCTGGGCTCTAATGACCAACCCTTGGCGGGTCTGGGCAAACCCACTCTGGCTGTGGCGGAGCTCAGGCGGGCTGAGCATCTGATCTGGAGGCTGCCTTCCAACAAGGCTGAGGATGTGAGATAGAAGTGGAGCGTCGTCAAAGACTGAGAGCTCAGACTCCTCAGAGATAGGGGAGTTTCTCTTTTCAAATCTCCAATTCGTTGTTTGATGGCAGGTTTGATATATCGGGCTGCCCAAATCTCAGTTTGCGGATATGGGTATACGCTCTTCAACTCTCAATTTCCACCACAGAAGCAGCAGACCCAGAAGAGAGGAAGAGGGCAATCCTTTGGACATAGATGTCTCTTCAATTTCTCTATCATTTATTCTACCAGCATTGAGACTGATAATTCGATTCCCGTTTTCGTGAAAGCGCTGACGTCAATTGTTTTTAGTAGAAGGTTGCTGGCCATCTCCGTTTTAGCTGCTTCGCTTCTACCCAGCTGCTCTGAAGCCATTGAAGGAGGAGGAAGAGGGGAGTTGGAACTTGAAAGGTACACCGACCCAAAAGATGGAAGGCGGACTCCAGATCAGCGGCCCAGCCCGCTTGAGCTTCGCCACCGCCACCGCCAGAGTGGGTTTGCCACTATTTATCAAATCTATTTGCATTGATTTCAGACTCATTGCCATGGATTCCTGGCCCACCTTCATTATAGGAGGATGAAGAAAGCAGCAATTGCTACACAGTGTGCATGGAGGATGAAAATTGCAAAAAGAGAACTGCGCAAACTTAAAATGGTGAGATCTTGTTTTCTAGTATGCCTTTTCTTCCTTCTTCATATTCTCTTTCTTTCATCTCTTTCTTATCAGACCCGCGAGAGGAACGACCCCAGCAAGATTCCACCGAGGCAGAAACCAGCTGTCGTGCCTCTTGTGTGCCGCCGCCACCGTCTGAGTGGCTTCTCGTCCTTTGTTCAAGCTTGACAAAGCAATGGAGTTGGTGGAAGAAAGAAATAAGAGGAAATGACTGTTGTACCCCTCTACTTAACGTCTAACAAATTGATTTGTAACGGAAGGACTATTAGTGGAACAAATCTGATAGTCAAGGGTCTAATTCGTCCAAATTAAAAGACGAGGATTAATTTTGGAAAATTGCAATAGTCGGAGGACCATTGCTGGAATTAACTCTTTTGTTATGGTTCACATAACACTGTGTAGACCATGATCTACACAATAATTTGCCATTGTCCACTTCTCACACAATATATATATATATATATATATATATATATATATATATATATATATATATATATATATATATATATAGCCATGGCATTAAACTAGGCCCAATACCAAAATCAACATAAATTGTTCCAAAACGATGAGAAAGTGAATATAATATGATTCTTATACTTAAAGTTATAAGTTTGATTTTTTTTTTTTTAGTTGAGTTTGTTTTATAGGATTTTGATTTCGATTTTCCTAATGTGATTTACCGGCCTCTCTTGTATGATTGGTGGATCAGTACACAAGAACATAATTAATCTCGTGCGTTTGTCGCATCGGGTCGAGTTCACAGAAAACACTATAATATATGCAATTTGAAATCCTCACCACAATAGCAATTAAACTAGAGATTGCTACATTAGCACTATAGTCCCAATTGACCATCCAACCACACTAACTAGCCAGTTAGAGAGCACTACATCATCGGATCAAAGTGTGGAAGCGTACGGGATGAGCGATTTCATATTTTTAATTTTTATCACAAGAGAGCACTGCATCAATATACTTACAATACGTCATCGTGACGCGGAGTGAATTTGGCATAAATAGCTTTTCCAATATAAATATCTATCATGTCTACTCTTTTTTCTTTCCTTATTTCTTATACAAGTAATATTTAAATTAAATTTTTTTGTTTAATAGTATTTTTAATGAGACACCGTAAAACAATTTATCTACAATGGGTGCCCTAAAATATGCCCTAACGGGACACCGTAAATTTAATATCATAAAAATTAAATTGATATTAACTAAGATTATATTGTAAGAACCCTTCTCTGAAATTGTGAAAGATAAGGCTAAGAAGGGTGTTATATGGGCTTGTGCCATGAAAGGGAAGAGAATTATGGTTTCCCTTTGTTGAGTTTTTCTGCACTGTGGATGTAAGGTTTGGAACGAAAAAGGAAAACCAAAGGTTCTGTATCGTGTGTAACACACTACCTTAAAAACATTTACGATCAGGGATTGAGTCGCATGCTTTCGACAGGCACAACAGAACGAACTCGTAGGCAATAAAATACTTAGGCTGACAGAATGATTTCGAAAGCAGTAGCAGTAGCGTCTGTACTGTTTCTTGTGTATCTTTAACAACACTTCAGCAGGTATTTATAATATAATGTAGCAAAAGTGTAGCAACATCCCACCTCTCACTACCCACCTTTGTATCGCTATAAAATAGCAGTAGACCAACTCTGCACACTCCTTCATGAAGTTGTGCGGACAAGGTCACTAAAAGATCCACAAAAATAGGGTAAGAAAGTAGTGTTGGGAGCAAAACGTTGACCCCACCACACCGTGTGTCGAGCCGGGATGGACGGCGGCGGCGGCGCGCGCGAGGTTTACCTCCTTTCCCTTCTCATAACACTTCAAACTAACTTAAAAGCCTTGGAGTGTATAAGCAGGGAAATAGGAGGCTATTCTACCAATGTGTGACAACATGGTTAGGCTAAAAGAAGCCTTTCCCTTTAAATGTTCCCAACAATCCCCCACCATGAAAAGGGATTTAGGCTGATGCTGACATTGCCTGAAAACGACCAAAGCAAAGTTTCATCCCAGTGTATAAAACTTGAACTGTCATATAGTGACATTAAGTACTTCTCTACGCGGGAGTGAATTTGATCTTGAACTCATCGAATAGACAATGTTTGAACTTAATGCACTTAATTTGCTTTGGTCGCTTTGAATTATGTGAGGTCATACTCTTGACCCTGAATTATCCCCTGTCAGGTCTATTCCAGTATAGACCTTCAAATCTGTCAAGTCTACCTCAATGTAGACCACCATGATTGGCTACAGAGCATGTGTGTTCCAGACCCATTTCCCTTGATGTATCAAGGATAGCTTTTCTATTTAGGCCCTTCGTGAAAGGATCTGCAACATTCCTTCCAGACCTCACAAAAACCATTGTGATTACCCCATTTATTATCAACTGCCGTACAGACTCATGTCTGACTCTTATGTGTCTACGTTTCCCATTGTAGACATTGTTTTGCGCAACACATATGGCAGTCTGGGAATCACAATGTATGGGAACAGCAGGTGCAGGGCACCCCCACAATGGCACGTCTGCCAAAAGATTTCTCAGCCATTCGGCTTCCTGACTTGCTAGATCTAGTGCTATGAACTCTGATTTCATAGTTGATCTGGCTATACAGGATTGTTTGGTCGACTTCCATGATATCGCGGCTCCACACATAGTGAACACGTATCCACTAGTCGAGCTTACATCATCAGCGTCATTTACCCAGTTTGCATCACAGAACCCTTCGAGCACAGCTGGGTTTCCCTTATAGTTAAGGCCCCAGTCTATCGTGCCTCTTAGATACCGAAGTACCCTTCTCAGTGCATTCCAATGTGAGATACCAGGGTTGTGAGTATACCGATTGAGTTTATTCACAGCAAATGCAAGATCTGGTCTAGTATAGTTCATCAAGAACATTAGACTCTCAATTATCTTTGCATATTCTTCTTGAGACACACTGGCCTCTATGTTCTTTGATAATTTGATGCTGAGATCATAGGGGGTTTTCGCCGGAGTTACATCATAACTCTCAAACCTCTTCAGGAGTTTCTCTGTGTAATGACTTTGGGATAAAAGGTAACATTTCTCAGTTTTTGTAACCTTTGTCCCGAGTATTACATCAGCCTCCCCAAGATCCTTCATATCGGAATTGTCACATAGAGTTCTTTTAGTCTCTTTTATAGCTCTTATACTTGAGCTAAAGATAAGCATGTCATCTACATAGAGACAGATAATTACGATGCTAGACTCTACCTCTTTTGTGTATAAGAAGGCATCTGAGCGGTTAGTGGAATAACCTAGCTCTAACAAAGTTTTATGAAATTTTTCATACCACTGCCTAGGGGCTTGTTTCAAGCCATAAAGAGATCTTTTAAGTCTGCATACCTTTCCTTATTGTCCTGGATCAACACATCCGGGGGGTTGTTCCATGTAGATCTCCTCTTCTAGTTCACCATTGAGAAAAGTTGTTTTTACATCCATTTGATGTACTATCAACCTGTGTAAAGATGCTAAAGCAAATAGAACACGTATGGTAGCTATCTTTGTTACTGGTGAATAGGTATAGAAGTAATCCTCACCGAATTTCTGTGTGAAACCTTTAGCTACCAGCCTGGCTTTAAATCTTTCAATTGAACCATCTGGTCTCAATTTCCTCTTGAAAATCCATTTACAGCCTATGGGTTTACAACCCTTAAGCAAATCCACTATTTCCCACGTATGATTAGACTGTATGGAGTCTAACTCACTTTTGACTGCATCTCTCCATAGAGTAGCGTCTACAGATCGCATAGCTTCTTGAATGGATTTTGGTTCTTCTTCTAACACAAGTTGACATATAAAATGATCACACAGTTCATTTAGATCTTTCAATTCAGTCATATACGTTATGAAGTCAGAGCCAAAGTTTTTCTCAATTCTAGGCCTTTTACTTCTTCTAGGCTCTTCTGAATTATTTGAGAAATCAGGGAAATAAAGATTATGTTGAACTTTATTCGCATCTAGTTCAAGAGCACCCTTCAAGGGAAACACGTGTTCAAAGAAAACTGCATCTCTAGGTTCACATATTGTACGATTTTCTAAACACATAAATCTATAAGCTGCACTATTTTCAGCATACCCAACAAAAACGGCATCTAAGGTTTTAGGTCCCAAGTTGGGCCTTTTAAAGGACGGGAGTCCCACCTTTGGCCAAGCATCCCTACACTTTAAAGTATTTAAGATTGGGCACATGCCCTTTCCACAGTTTATAAGGGGTTTTTTCAAACCCTTTGTGTAAGACCCGGTTTAGAATGTGGTTAGCTGTTAGAATAGCTTCCCCCCACAACGAATCAGAAGCACCAGAACTGATTAGCATGGCGTTTATCATCTCTTTGAGAGTTCTATTTTTTCTTTCTGCTATGCCGTTTTGTTGGGGTGTGTAGGGTGCAGTTACTTCGTGTATAATGCCAGAAGATTCACACAGATCTTTCAGGAAATTTGATTCATACTCTCCTCCTCTATCGGATCTAAGCCTTTTGATCCTTTTTTTTCCAACTGATTTTCTACTTCATTTTTAAAAACAACAAACTTTTGTTCGGCTTCACTTTTTGTTCTCAAAAAGTATAATTTTGTATAACGGGAAAAGTCATCAATAAACGTTATATAGTAACGCTTACCACCTCGACTTTCAGTGGTTTTAAAGTCTGCTAAATCAGTGTGAACCAATTCTAGCAATGATGAAGTACGATGCTTTACAGTTAAAAAGGATGTTCTAGCAAATTTTGCCTCAGCGCATGTTTCACATTGTTCACATGTATCATTAGATAGGTTTGGTAGCATATTCACGTTTTTCAGTCTATTTAAACATTTTTCACCAACATGTCCTAATCTAGCATGCCAAACATTAACTGATACAGCAGTATAAGCAAAAGAAACATTCTTATTATCACGAGCAGTCAAAGAAGATCCAGATACATCAGAGTGATTGTTAACTATAGAGACATCTAGTACAAAAAGACCTCCACGCAGATATCCCTTCCCAATGAACTTCTCACAACGAGTCATAACCAGACGGTTAGACTCAAAACCATCTTAATTCCAGCCTTATTTAGAAGGCCTCCGGAAATGAGGTTTCTTCGAAGGGAAAGGACATAAAGCACATTTTGCAACAGTAAATGTTTTCCAGAACAAAGCAGTAATTCTACTTTTCCTCTACCACTTACCTCGGAAACGCTGGAGTTTCCCATGAAAACTTGTTCTCCACCAGTGATAGGCTCAAAAGTTTTGAATGAAGCTTTGTTGTTGCAAAAATGTCGTGAAGCTCCAGTGTCCACAACCCATTCGTCTGGATTTTCCACCATGTTGGCCTCAGTTACTACTGCAGCTACTAAATCAGCATCTTCTATGTGTTCTCCGTCAGGTTAGCCTGGTTCTTCGGCCTCTCGTTGTTTGGTTTCTGACCATTCTGACTCAAAGACCCTTTGCAACGATAGCATTGGGCAGCACGGCGGCCTCGTTTTCCACATACATAGCATTCACCATTATTATTCCCTTTTTTTCTGAATTTTTCCACCATTGCCGCGAGTGGAATTGTTATTCTTATAATTTTTATTTTGGTTTCTAGAATTGTCACCAGGTCCTGATTTCTCAAAGCCAGAGTTAGTTTCAACAATATTAGCTTTAACATTGTCAGTAAGAGTAACAGACCTTTGAACCAGACGGTTTTCTTCCTCGATATTCACGCTATTGATTAGCTGTTGCAGTGTGTAGCTCCTTCGATCATGTTTCATTTTATTCTTGAAGTCTACCCAGGAATCGGGCAGTTTGTCAATCAAAGAATCACATAGGACTACTTCATTAACTATTCCACCTTCTGCTTTCATGTCACCGACTAAGTTTTCAAACTCGTGTACCTGTTCGATTACAGGTTTGGTGTCCACCATTTGAAAGTGTAACCAATGACCCACAGCATATTTGCGTCTCCCCACATCATCAGCCCCATATTTCTCAATCATTAAATCCCAAATTGCTTTTGCAGATTTGTATTCAGAAAACATATCAAACAACGGGTCACTTACACGTTGGAGAATGGTTGTCCGGGCAGTCTTGTTATCATTCTCGTATTTGATGCGAGTTGCCTCGGCTGCTGATGTATCTTGCGCTGATGATGACTTTGGGTCCTTGGAAGCATCTGTAGACTTCGGGTCTGTCGCAGCAGTTGAAGCCGTGGTCTGCAGTGCAAGCTGTGTAGTAGCCACGTTAAATTTCGCAGGGTCTGCAAAAAGGACATAGTCCACATCCTTTGATTCCAGAAGCATGATTAATTTTGCAGCCCATCTCTTGTAGTTTAAACCACCAGTGAGTAGTTGAATAGGAGTAATATCAGACACAGTGTTTGGTATTTCTGACATTTGTGACTCGACTTGGTATATAAATGTTTTTAACTGTTGAGTTTTTCTGCACTGTGGATGTAAGGTTTGGAACGAAAAAGGAAAACCAAAGGTTCTGTATCGTGTGTAACACACTACCTTAAAAACATTTACGACCAGGGATTGAGTCGCATGCTTTCGATAGGCAAAACAGAACGAACTCGCAGGCAATAAAATACTCAGGCTGACAGAATGATTTCGAAAGCAGTAGCAGTAGCGTTTGTACTGTTTCTTGTGTATCTTTAACAACACTGACAGCAAGTATTTATAATATAATGTAGCAAAAGTGTAGCAACATCCCACCTCTCACTACCCACCTTTGTAGCGCTATAAAATAGCAGTAGACCAACTCTGCACACTCCTTCATGGAGTTGTGCGGACAAGGTCACTAAAAGATCCACAAAAATAGGGTAAGAAAGTAGTGTTGGGAGCAAAACATTGACCCCACCACACCGCGTGTCAAGCCGGGATGGACAGCGGCGCGCGCGAGGTTTACCTCCTTTCCCTTCTCATAACACTTCAAACTAACTTAAAAGCCTTGGAGTATATAAGCAGGGAAATATGAGGCTATTCTACCAATGTGGGACAACATGGTTAGGCTAAAAGAAGCCTTTCCCTTTAAATGTTCCCAACAATCCCCCACCATGAAAAGGGATTTAGGCTGATGCTGATATTGCCTAAAAACGATCAAAGCAAAGTTTCATGTCAGTGTATAAAACTTGAACTGTCATATAGTGACATTAAGTACTTCTGAAATTGTGAAAGATAAGGCTAAGAAGGGTGTTATATGGGCTTGTGCCATGAAAGGGAAGAGAATTATGGTTTCCCTTTGCCCTCCCATTAGCAGATGGAGATTGGATTCGTTGCAGAGAGATAGAGAAGAAGTGTTGTAAAACAGTGTCCGGAAAAGAGTTTTGGTAGTAGTATTGCATTATGAATATGGGGTCAGCTGTTGTCCTTTTCTTTGAAGAATTCTCTATTAAAATGAAATCGAATGGAGAACAAATTTTTAGAATATTCGTCACCATTCTCGCGTGTTCTAATAGTTTTTAATTTTTTATTTTTTTAAGAGTCAAATACACTCTCAAAGTCAATTATGTTATAGCTTCCATTAAAAATAGGGGCACTGTCTAATACTTTAATATTAATTTTCATTAGTTTTGTTCCGAGATGCAATCTAAATATAATAGAGTAAACTGTAAAGACAATAAAGAGAGACATAAACATCTGGAGAGAGAGACTTTTTAAATATTTAAATTTTGCTATAGTGATAGAGATTTATATTTATAAAAAGTAAAAAACATAATCTCAAAAAACTTCATGAAGATAGAAGTCTAGAAGATCTTTGACTCAATTAACTGAGGTAATTGAGTTCAAATACATTTGGACTCCAAGTTATTGTATTCTATAACAAAAAAAAAAAAATGCAATTAATTTTTTTTGTCCAAATATATATTGCATAAAAATTTATCAAAGAAATAATACAATTTAAAAGTTAATTTAAACGTGCAATTTTTCGTTCATATTTAAATACAAAGTTATTCAGCAAAATTTTGATTTCATATTTAAATTCAAAATTATTCACCAAAATTTCGATATCAATTGCTTCTAAAATTTTATTTTCAATTACAATTAAGACCAAGCTATGAATTAAAAAATAATAATTATCAAGTATAAAAAAATAATAGATTATATCTAAAATATTTTTTAAAAAAATTGGGGGCCTTGTGCATTCGCTCCGAAAAAACATGGCCAGAACCGGTCCTTTCAGTATGTAATACTTTGATATTATTACATTTTTCTTTAAAAGTATTATAAATTTTTTATAAGTAACAAACAACTTATTCATTATTAGTACTCCGTGTTACATTTTTCATTATAATTATTATATTTTTATATTGACCCTATTCGATTCGATTCATCTCACAGATAAAATTTTGTGAGTTGATTTCATACAAATGTGATTATTTTTAAATATTCTTTTTCCCTATTTTTCTTTTCCAGGAAATCTAGTATGACACATTCTGACATTCACATGAACTCAATCACTCAATGTACTCCCTCAAATTTATTCCTTGATGTGGCAGCCTCTGATAGGTTATTTTCTTCATGTGAACCCTTGTAAAAGTGTCTATATCAATATTTGAAGTGTGGAAGAAAAAGTTTTGAGTAGTGGATGGGAGTATATGTAGTAGGCAAATTATGCCGTGGAACCGTGTCCACCTTGCAAGGTGGACACGGTTCTAAAACTGTTCATAATTATGAATATATAGTTCAAAATTTATGAATATATAGTTCTATAATTATGAACATAGAGTTGTGATACATAATTATGAACATATAGTTCTGTAATTATGAATATAGAGATTCAATAATTGTGAATATGAAGTTAAAAAATTGTGATATATAACTTTATAATTATAAACATATAGTTCAGTAATTATGAATATAGAGTTCTGTAATTGTGAATATAAAGTTCAAAAATTATGAGTATGAAGTTCAAAAATTATGAATATATAGTTTTATAATTATGAACATATAGTTCAGTAATTATGAACATAAAACCTTGTCTACCTTATAAGGTGGACACAATTCATTGCATGTAGTATATCCCTTTAATTAATCTGGAGTACTCCGTAGAAAAGAGTAGTAACATTACAAAGAGAAAAGGGGGAAAAAGTAGTAAAATATAAAGACAATGAAAAAAAAAATGTAACAAAATTATGAAGAAGAAATAACAATAGGAGCCAAGTATCTAGCTTGTGCTTAAATGACATGTAGTGATCTCTTCTATATGGGATGTCATGAGATTAAACCCCAGTGGAGGCGTTGTTGATTCTTTGTATTTTAATAGGTTGAGAAAGTATGTTTGAACGGATACTATAATGTAATAGAGTCAATAGCATTCAAAACAAAAATAACAATAGGAATAATGAATACATTATGAGTAGTAAAATGATGAAGAATTTGTATAAGAAATTATGCACGATGTACAAGTTAATGATATTAACAAATTAAAAGAGAAAAAGTCATAACTCAAAAATTGAAAATAATTTATAACTGTACAAAATGTCAAACAGTATACCAATGCATTTTCTATTCTTATTACAATTTTACCATTAGTCAATAGGAGATAGGGTTACATATCCCGGAATACCATGTGTTGACGTCATTGGTTGAAATAAATATTTAAAAAGAAGAGAGAAAATTTAAATATTCATGTTAGCCAATAATTTTTTTTCTCTAATAAATGAATGAAAAAAATAGTATGAAATTTAATTCTTGAGGGAAAAAGTTCAAATCAACCCCTAAGTCGATTGGATAGTACAATAAACTCCCTTGAGTGAAAAAAAGCTCCGTTTGGTACTCTAAATTGATTAAATAATTTAATTGAGTCCACTTTTTATCACCATAACCAGTAAATGTTGACATGTTGATCACATGACATTTTTTTTTCTTCTATCTTACGTGGAGCTTTAATATAAAAATAAAAATAAAAATAAAAATAAACTAGAGGCCAAATTTCAACCCATTCACCATTGTTCTGGCAATTTCTACCACAACTTCCTATGCTAAGCTTCTGGGAAATTGATACTCACACACAATGAAAGACAAGGCAATCCTTAGGACAACCTCATTAGGGGGATTGTTCACGTTGTTTTAAGTAAAATGGGTTAAGTGGAGGAGAGAGGGGAGAGGAGAGAGGAGAGAGGAGAGAGATGGGAAATTTGCTTGCAGGAGTTTGGGGATTTTGTTCCCTTGTGTGGGTCCTACAAAGGAAAGAAGCAAACAAAATAGGAGAAAGTGAGATACACATTCGCGTCCAGGGGGCGCGTTTTAGGTTCTATTTTTTTTTTTTTAAATTTTTTTTTATTTTACTGACATTTTGTTTTTGTTTTTTGTTTTTTGATTTTTTTAACCCCCTTCTCTCATTTTCTTTTTTCTAATCACACTTACAAAAACTCCTAAAATACCGCACCAAAACCCCCACTATTGAGGAAGCCCTTACCCCGATTTCATCTAAGAGAACTAGCCAAAATTTCTCAGCCACTTTACAGGATTCCGGCGAATTGGTACTTCAGGATATGAACACCGAGGGTTCATGGGGGTAGGAACCTTGGAGTAGCTTCGACAACCCCACGTACAGCCTTTTGTCGGGAATGAAGTTGGGATTCAACCATATCTGCATAGAGCGGGTCGGAAATGGAGTCAACCAACCTAGTGTACGACAACAACAATGGTCCGGCCATCATTGACGCGAGATATGGCACCAACCCACCTGCAGGGGTGGTAGTCAAACGTTCGAGGAAAGATCTAGGTTTGTTCAACAACACCAAATTAGGACTCGCAGTGCCTCAAAGCTATACAGCTCACGATTCCGCTCCCAGCCCCAGTGATTATAGAGGGATCGAATTGCTAGAAGGGCTGCCCTCATCCACTAGCACAGAATTGGCGACCTCCCTTCTCGGCGAACCAGCAGATCGGCAGTAGCAGTAGGAAACCAACAAAACCATCGGCCTCTTCCGTCTCTCTCTCTCAGCTGAACCTTCGTCCTTGCTCCTCCCTCCCTCTCTCGTCGACAACGACGACAATTGCGGTCTGGCGGTGAACTCGGCTGGTGGTGACCACAACGGCGGACTGAGATCGAATTCTAGAAGGGCGGATGACTCACAAGTTTTTTTTTTCTTATTTTAAAGCTCCACGTAAGATAGAAAAAAAAAAAAAAAATGCCACGTGGTCAACATGTCAGCATTTACCGGTTAGAGTGGTAAAACTTGGACTCAATTGAATTATTTAGCCGGTTTAGGATACTTAAACGAAGCTTTTTCACTTAGGGCATCATCAATAATGTGAAGATTTTGAGGAGATTTTACAGGTGTGATTAGGAAAGAGAAATGGAAGGGGAGAAAAAAAAAACAAAACTAAAATCTGAAAACAAAAAAAAAAAAAATAAAAAAAAATAAAAGAATTACGCGCCCAGGCGGGCGCGTGCACTGCACGTGCGGGCGCGAGAGTTGCGCCTCACATGCGTGAGGCGCAACTCTCCTTCTTCATTGGTGGGACCCATGACTGCAAAATCTCCATTTTTGCAGGACAAACTCCTCCTCCCCTCCCCTCTCTCTCTCTCTCTCTCTCTTCTGTTTCTTTCCTCCATCTTACCCAAAATTTCTTAAAATTTGTGCAAATCTCCTTATTGGGATTGCTCAAGTGGGTTAATTGCACTGCCCAATCAACTTTGGTCGATTTATAGGCATATTATACTTCCCCACCACTATAGTCTATAGAGTTTTCCAACCTTTTGAACTCATTTATATAACACTTGCATTGTATTAAAAACTCTATGGGTGTGTTTGGTTGATAAGATTAGCTTTAAGGAATGAGTATCAAAGTGATTGGTATTGTTTGTTTGATAGGTTTATAGAATACTATCTATGAATTTCAAATACCCCCTTAATTGAAAAACCCATACCCAAATAAAGTAAGGGTATCATTCCCTTATTTCTTCTCATCCCCTTTTAATTAGTGCTTATAGTTTTTTGTTTTTTTTTTTTTGTTTTTTTTTTTGTTTTTTTTTTTTGTTTTTGTTTTTTTTTTTTTTTGGTTCATATTGGTGTTTTGAATGTCTTTATATTAGAATCAATTGTCTTGATTTTGTGTTCTTGTATTTTTAAAATCTTTATTCCCATTATTGGATCATACATAACCAAACAACATTATTGATAATCATTCACATTCCACCATACTACCAAACATGCAAAATACTTTCACTAAAACTCATTACCTTATCAAGTATTTGATACTCATTCCGATTTCGATTCCGATTCTGATTCCCATGTGCGAACCAAACACACCCTAATATTATAAAATATTTATTGCCTTATTATATCATATCTCTCTATTGTATTCGTAACTATGTGTCTTCAAGGCATCTCCAAGAAGGCACCTAAATACTATTTTGGTGTAGAAATTTGAGGCAATCTTCTTCCAAAGAAGACACCAAACTGTACACCAAGATGTTCCTAGATGAATAGTGTTGTACTGTATATGCATAAATATTAATTGATTAATGATTAAAAATAAGATCACACTTGTGCGAGACCTGGAACGGGGCGGGTTGAGTTGGATCAATATGAAAATGTAATACTAATCATGAATAAATTAAAGTGTTTGTTACTTATAATGAAAAATGTAATACTTTTACAATTTGATTTAAAATTATTCTTTTTTTTTTTTGAAAGTTACTGGCTCTATTACATTGTAGTATCTGTTCATATACTTTCTCAACCTACTGAAACACAAAGAACCAATAACGCCTCCACTGAGGCTTGAACTCATAATCTTCCAAATGGAAGTCCAACCCGGATACCATTAGACCACATAGTCCTGGTAATGTAAAAGTATTCAATGTTGCAGAAAGTGCTAGGCAAGTGTATCATCTCCACTTTTTCAACTTAGGGCTAGGAATTTTAGACTATTATAACCCTCCAAACTAGTCAACTACATATCTTAGATGGTTAGTTAAGTAAATGAATGGCTAGAGGAATATAGAAGAAGAGTAGCTGAGCAGGCAAAGAAAAAAAAACCACTCGACCAAGTTGGGCACATACTAGGCTGAGTTAGGCGCCCAACTCGGCCTAGTTAATTTGGTGCCCAACTCAGCGCCTAGGGTGTCTAGTCAGTCGGTTAGTCGATCGGCCGACTAAAAGCCGCCTAGCACTGAAATCACCTCGGCATAGGAGTGCCTAGGCGACCCCTATGTTGATTTTTACAATGAAAGCATTACATTTTTCATCAAAATTAAAGTATTACATTTTTCTTCAGAAGTATTACAATTTCTCATATAAATAATAAACACTTTATTCCTGATTAGTATTACATTATATTTTCAATATAAGTATTATATTTTTGTCGTCTTGTGAGATGATTTCAAACAAGTTTTTGCCTTACAAATATTATACTAATAAATAGTTAAATACCAATTAATGATATAGCATATAGCTAGTCCTATAGTAGTACACTAGCATTAGTTTATTTTTATTATTATTATTATTTTTTTATAGCCAAACCAGTGAAATTTGTATTGCAAAATTTTAACATATAATTAAACTTCATCATTAGACCACAAAGAAAATAAAAGAAATGAAAAACTAGCCTCTGAAAGCAATCCATTTTCAAAAAAAAAAAAAAAAAAAGCCTCTGAAAGCAATCCCCTTGCACCATTGCACTCGCATATTGATTATTGAATATTGAAGAAGACTAATGAGAGAAATTAGGAATTGGCAACGGTACAAATTTTTAAGTTTTAATTTGATATTTTAGATATTGAATTTTGACCCATAATTAAAAAAAAATGGACAGAAAATACATTTCTAATTTTTTAATTAATTCGGAAGTAGCGTGAAATTTTTAGAAAACTTTTAACTAATCAAAAACGACACAAACATTTTAAAACAAGCTTCGGAAAGTTTTGAAGACAAAAAATTTTTGAAATGAGAAAACACTATATCTCCTTGAAATTTCTATGTATAATAAGTAAAAACTTAAGAGATGAAATATGTTAACATTGAAAATGAATAATTGTATTTAAAGTTGATACGTAGTATATACATGCAATAAACTAAGCCTTAACTTAACACATACTAAATTATTATGAGAAAAGAGTTAGAGCTTCTGAAATGTCCAAATTGTTTGTCAAATTTAACATAGACTGAGCATTTGGGAAGATGTAAATCATAGTAACTCAACTGAACATGAGCTACAGAGACTAGACCTTTGCTCACTACGCACAAGGAACCCCCCTCACTTTGAAAGGTAGCTCCCAAATTGTCGTTGGTGAGACTTGATCCCTGGTCATTCTTCCTAAGTTTCACCTCTATAACCTTGAGCTGCCCATACGGGTAGAACTTTATGTCCAAGGAACTCGTGAAGGTATGCAAGGCGGACTCGTGTCCAAAAATACACACTATACATACTAAATGATCATAATTGATTTTTTAAAAATTTATAAATTGTGATGATTCTGTATTGTATTCACAAATTCTCATAATTCTAGATGTTCACAATTCTAATACTAAAAATACACAATTTAGGATCAAGGTCCTACAAGTTGGACCCCGATCCATGGTATAACAACTGAAATGGGACAATTTAGATTAGATATATATATATATATATATATATATATATATATATATATATATATATATATATATATATATATATATATATATATATATATATATATATAGGGAAAATCAACGATTTGGTCCCTCAATTGTTAGCGAAATATCAATGTAGTCCTTTAATCGCGAAATCATCGATTTAGTCCCTGGAAATAACTGTTTTTAGTTGATTTGGCCCCTCCGACCGTTCCCCGTTGAAAATCTGGCGAAGGCTCCGATTTGGCATGGGTAATTTAGTATTTTCACACCATCTTCTTCATCCTCCTTGACTAAGCTTCACCGGAAAACACGCTCGTCGGCCGGAAAATGGAGCCAAGTCCATCTTCTTCATCCCGCCTGACCGGAATTGCTGCAAATTGCTAAATGCTTTCATCCAACCTCAACCATTTCAAACAAACTTCAAGCATAACTTCGGCATCTCGCTCATCTAAAGCCAAATTCTGTTCCTACGGAATTGTTGCAAATTGCTGAATGCTTTCATCCAACCTCAACCATTTCAAACAAACTTCAAGCATAACTTCGGCATCTCGCTCATCTAAAGCCAAATTCTGTTCCTACGGAATTGCTGCAAATTGCTGAATGCTTTCATCCAACCTCAACCATTTCAAACAAACTTCAAGCATAACTTCGGCATCTCGCTCATCTAAAGTCAAATTCTGTTCCTACGGAATTGCTGCAAATTGCTGAATGCTTTCATCCAACCTCAACCATTTCAAACAAACTTCAAGCATAACTTCGGCATCTCGCTCATCTAAAGCCAAATTCTGTTCCTACGGAATTGCTGCAAATTGCTGAATGCTTTCATCCAACCTCAACCATTTCAAACAAACTTCAAGCATAACTTCGGCATCTCGCTCATCTAAAGCCAAATTCTATTCCTACGGAATTGCTGCAAATTGCTGAATGCTTTCATCCAACCTCAACCATTTCAAACAAACTTCAAGCATAACTTCGGCATCTCGCTCATCTAAAGCCAAATTCTGTTCCCATTCAAAATTGGTGGGTTGATTTTCTCCTAACACAATTTATTTTCTCTTATTTGAAAGATGAAAGAATCAGATCCTACAAACCAAACATCAAGCAAGATACTGCAATGGCGATAAAAAATAAAAAATAAAAAATCACAACGTCAACAATTCCTTTGAAAATTGTTGCGATTCTAGACGCAGAACAGTCCTCTCCACCGACAAAGCAACGGAAAGAGAAACGGAGAATTGATTTACTGGCGGTTTCGTGGATCGGAAAGTCGTCAGGTTTGGTTGTTATCGGTGATAACGGCAACGGCGTTAGGGCCAGCGTGAGAAGAGCCGTCCTTGGACTCTTCGTCTTCCTCCTCCTCCATCTCCTTCTCGTCGGTGTCGTAGGTGGTGAGGTTGACACACGAGAAACGCTCCAGCGACGAGAAGAAGGCGGCCGCCACGCTGGAGCCGAACCACCGAGCCAGGCCGTCCAGCACATCCGGCCGACGAGCGTGTTTTCCGGTGAAGCTTAGTCAAGGAGGATGAAGAAGATGGTGTGAAAATACTAAATTACCCATGCCAAATCGGAGCCTTCGCCGGATTTTCAACGGGAAACGGTCGGAGGGGCCAAATCAACTAAAAACAGTTATTTCCAGGGACTAAATCGATGATTTCGCAATTAAAGGACTACATTGATATTTCGCTAACAATTGAGGGACCAAATTGTTGATTTTCCCATATATATATATATAGATTTTGGTTCCTGTGAGGTCATGTCTTCCCGTGCGGTCAGTGTGGCATATATATATATATATATATATATATATATATATATATATATATATATATATATATGTATATAGATAGATTTTGGTTCCTGTGAGGTCATGTCTTCCCGTGCGGTCAGTGCGGCATACACCATTAGGTATGCATAAATGCACCATACAATGTTCGAAAATACACCAGAATGAAATGTCAAAAAATACACCACACACAAAAGAAATACACCACACATAATGGTGTATTTACGTACACTGTGTGGTGCATTTATGCATACCTAATGGTGTATGCCGCACTGACCCCATGGGAAGACCTGACCTCACAAGAACCTGACCCTATATATATATATATATATATATATATATATATATATATATATATATATATATATATATATCATTATTATTTTTTAAAGGATGAAGAGTACGTGAAATTAACTTATTGTGATAACTTCAAAATTTTACAATTTTATAACTAAATTCCATAGTATTTATCATGTTATTAGATACATACTCCAGTATTATACGGTTAGCATGCTTGTGTAAAGTAAAATATTATAGAAACAGACAATTTTTCAAAATAACTCCACAATCATAGCTTAAATATCCATTACATCCCAAGTGAATATAATGCATTACATTCACTTATTATACTAATCAAAGAAGCATTTTTTTTTTTTTTATCATAATGTTAAACATGAGACAATACTAAAACATTAAACATATGAAATACGTGCCCATACTAAAAAGGAGTTAAACTTATTATCTAAAAACTGAAAATATGCAATCCTCCAAGACCTCACAAGAAGCAAAGATACACAGGTCACCCAAAAGCCCACTGCAAATCCTATGGCCATGCTAACATAAAACCAGTCCACTTCAGAATCATCATCATCTCCTTTATTTTCATGCTTGGAAATTTGACCATCATCAACACTACAATTCTTTGGGAGTGGAAGTCCGCAAAGATTGTTGCCAATGTAACACGAAGCATTAAAGCCTTGAAGTTGAGTCCCTGAAGGTATCTTTCCAGATAGGTTGTTATAAGACAAGTCCAAAACACCTAAAGCTGACAAACTTGAGAAACTCGAGGGAATTTCACCTGAAAGCTTATTTTTAGAAAGATCAAGCGATTCCAACAACTTCATGTTTCCCATTTCCTTAGGGATATTTCCAGTCAAGTTGTTTCCTGATAAATTCAATGATCTCAACCCCACAAGATTGGTCAATTCTATTGGAATTTTCCCTGAAAAATCATTACTCGAAAGATCCAAGCTAGCAAACAACTTTAGAATGGTGATATCATAGTTGTATTCTTGTCCTTTTGTTGTCACTAAAGCACTTTCATGATAAATCTCAAAAATAAGTGAAGAAGGCATCATACTCTTGTCGTTGTTGTCAGTATTGTTGATCATTGCGGTGAGATTACGAAAGCACATAGGTATACCACCAAAGAAGTTATTATCAGCAAGGTCAAGCAAGTGAAGAGATGAGAGATGACAAATATTTGGAGGCAATTCACCAAAAAAATGGTTTGATCGGAGCCTGAGGATCGTCAAATATGATAAACTAGTCCCTACCCATGTTGGGATCTTCCCTGTGAATCCATTTTCACCCAAATCAAGCTTCAACAAAAGGGTACACTTCTGCAATGATGGAGGAAAATCGCCAGAAAGCATGTTCATATGTGCATCCAGAGATTTCAACCTATTCAAAAGCCCAGTGGAATTTGGCATGCTTCCAATCAGTTGGTTTTCCTTCACATTTATGACTTCTAAGTGTGGCCAGTGCATCCAACAATCAGGAATTTTTCCAGATAAACCATTTCCTCCCAAAAGGAGTATTTGAAGTTCATATGATACATTTTGTGCATGGCATAAAAAGGAAGAGATATCTCCAGAGAAGAAATTGTTTGATAGGTCTAATTCAACCATGTTGACAGGGATACGAGGTAATGGTCCACTAAACTGGTTAGAGCCCAAGTATGCACGTAATTGTACACTATCTTTAGGTAATCGAAATAAGGTATTTCGAACATCACCTCGCAATTGGTTGTGTGAAACATCAATTATAACCAATATGGAAGAAAAATTCCAAAACCATGTTGGAATCTCATCCTCTATTTGAGCATTAGATATTGCCAGAAGAGAAATGTGATTTTGAGATTGTAGCCAAGCAGGAAATTTAGGACCTAAATTCCAACCAGTTAGTTCAAGGTTTTCAAGTTGGAAGGGAGGTATCCATTTTGGACTGACATTCAAAATTAATCTATTCCCATATGCATCTAAAATCCTTAAATTCGTGAGATTGACAAAGTGACTTTCCGTCACTATTCCTTCCAACATGTTACTATAAAAACTCAATTCTATCAATGAAGACAAATACCCTATACTCTCAGGAAGATGGCCATAGAGCATGTTATGTGAAAAAAGAATATGGGATAACTTTTTGAGTTTCCCAATTTCTTTTGGTATCTCTCCCGTAAGCCTATTGTAAGGCATATAAAGGTAAGACAGAAAAGTCAAGTTGGAAATGGATTTGGAAATGATTCCCTGCAATTTGTTAGAATGCATATCAAGAGATTTTAGATTGGTGCAATGGTAAAGTGAATCTGGTATGTGGGAATTCAAGGAGTTTTGAGAAACATCTAAGTATTCAAGAGAAGTCATGTTCCAACGACCATTAGGTAGAGGACCTTGAAATTGATTATTACATAGGTTCAAATATTTCAAGTTACTAAGACCAAACAATTGACTTGGTATTGAGCCACTCATTTCACTAAAACTGATGTCTAGACCCCTAAGAGATGTCAAGTTCCAATGATCATTAGGAAATGGACCTAGAAAACCACAGTCTGATAAATCAAGAGAAACAAGGTTATTTAAATTGAATATCCATCTAGGAATAACAGAGTTGACGTCACTATTCCCGAAAAGATCAAGTACTTGAAGTGAAGCACTGATGTTAAGATGACTTGGATGAGGAAATCTAATTAGAAGATTACAATCACCCAAATAAAGCTCATGTAGGGAAGGAAGTGTGCCAACCACCTCTTGCCAATTATGTGCCTTGCTCAGATTAACATATGTCAAGTCCAAATACTCTAGATTTGAAAGATTTGATAACCAATCAAGATTATCAACAAATAAATAACCCTGCACGTCACTTCTCAGACGTAAAGTGTGCAAACTTGAAAGATTTCCAAGTTGATGGGGAATGATTCCATGAAAACCAGAGGAGGATAGATGAAGATATTCCAAGTTTGTAAAAGATCCAATGAAACTAGGGATGTGTGACGATTCAAAATAATAAAAGAGGTAACTAAGATCGAGATGACGTAGTTGTTTCAATTCAAGCAAACAAGAACTAAGTTTACCTCCTTTAGAAGAATTAACTGCGAGATTAGGTACTGGACTGACTTCAATCACATGCCCAGTTACATTATCGCACACGACACCCTTCCATTTACTACAGCAATCTGTAGTATTAACCCAATTCGTTGGAATTTTTGACTCATTCATGAAGCACAACAACGCTTGCTTCTCCTCCTCCTTGCAAACCCCAACGCTGTAGCTTTCGCCAGAAATGCACAACTCCATAACTACAAAGCTGAAGAAGATGACCAGGAAGTGATCAATTCGATGTGGAGATGTCCTCATAACTCTCAATGTTCTAGCTACTTTGTGTTTAATTGGTTTACCTCGAGAATAATGGTGCGTAGGTATATATATTATATACACACATCGCATGCCAAGACTTTAGTTAACACCAGTCAGATTGCAGTAATTTCCTGGAATTGAAGCTTAATTGAAAACAACAAACATTGGTTGAAATGTATTAATCAGAACACTCCGTGTTTGACTCATCGAATTAATTATTAGCTTTGTCTTTGAATGCCAACAAATTAAAAGCTCCAAAGTCTATAAAGCTTAGCTCACAGGGTAAGATTTTCCTTGATAATATATATTATATAAGAATAAGGGTTAAATAGGTCACTGATCGAATTACACACGAAAATGTAATTAGGTCATTGAACTAAAAAAAAAATACAATTGAACCAAAAGTGACATTTTTACTTATTAGTTTGCTGACGTGGAGGTTACCATATTAAAAAAAAAAATTATTTTATTTTAAATAACAATATTTAAAAAAAAAAAAATTCTGCCGCCGGCTTGGACGAAGATGACTGTCCAGAAACTACTCGAGTGTCGCCAATTGCTCAAAGTGAACTAGAAATTTGTCGAAATGCTCTAAATTTGTCAAAAATTCCTTCATTATCTCCGACTAGGCAAAATTGGCTGCTGAAGACGCTCACTTGAAGCTTCGTGGATGCCGTGCAGAATCGACAACAAAATTAAACAAATCAACATCAGAATCATTGTGCAGTGTGCAGTGTTTTCCCCTAAGCTCAATTGATAACTACAAAACATTGGTTGAAAATCTTGAAATGTATTAATCAGTACACGCCGTGTTTGACTCGTCGAATTAGTTATATTTGTCTTTGAATGCCAACAAATAAAAAGCTCCAAAGTCATTTGTTCAAAAGTCTATAAAGCGCGCGTAACATGTGGGTCGATCATGTAACGCCAGTTAGGGTGCAATATTAGCTTAAACCATCACTACTAGAAAATTGTACCTTTACTGATGCCCTGATGGATAAACAAGAATTTGGATCTCGTATAAGGCAATCGTTATGCGGTGAGCACATGTTGTGCACAAATCTATATCCATAATTTCTGTCCTGTAGATCTATAATTTCTATTTTCGGTGAGCTAAAATTTATACGTTAGATTTCAGTTATTGAACCATAATTTCTATACTGTAGATCCATAATTTCTAGATCCATCATCTTGCAAATGACACATTTGCTAGAGTAAGTTTAGCCTTATGAGCAATAGTTATGCATGGTTCCGGGTAAGGTGGACCCGGGTCAAGATATACAATTTATATAGTGAATGTTCACAATTTACATTCAATATGTAAAATGTGAACATTTAATATATAAAATTGTGAACATTCAATATGTAAATTGTAAACATTGAATATAAAAATTGTGAATATTCAGTATGTAAATTGTGAACATTCGGTATATGAATTGTGAACATTCAGTATATAAAATTTTTGAACATTTAGTATGTAAATTGTGAACATTCAGTATATAAATTGTGTATTTTTGAACTCGGGTCCTCTTTGCAAGGTGGACTTGGGTCCACAGAATAATTTTCCATTTATGAGGCGGTAGGTGGTAACATACCCGACCCGCAATTGTTATACCATGGACCAGGGTCCACCTTGCAAAGTCTGTTCTTAAATTATGTATTTTTAATATTGAAATTGTGAACATCTAGAATATAAATTGTGTTTCTAAGTTTTGAGAATTTATGAATACAATATATGATCATCACAAATTATGAATTTTTTAAAAATAAATTATGAACATTTAATATGTAAATTGTGTATTTTTGAATCCAAGTCCACCTTATAAGGTAAACCCGAATTCCCAATATAATTTGTCCCTCCCCTTCTCTTATTGTGCCCTTGCCTTATTTCTTTGATTTTGTATTTATCCTGAAGATTAAAGAAGATAATTTTTTACTAAATTTCTTTCCTCCATTTTATTAAGTCTATTAGTCAAATTGTAACTCATGATGATTTTATTTGACTTCAAAGTCTTCAAATGCCAATAAAAGCTCGCTTCAAAGTCTATAAAACGTGTGGCTCTCCGCCCAAAGATTTGATGCCCATAATCTCATAATCAGTGATTCGGTGGGTAAAGTGGATTTGCATTATTGGTGATTGGTGATTTTTAAATGCACCAAACGTCAAGCGGCGGTGATATTTACTCAAACTGTATTTAACTGCCCAAGACTTTCACCTTTGAGACAAAAGTTGAAATATTTACTTTGACCATGTTTGGTAATAACTTATCACTTAATTTTAACTTAGGGAAAATAACACTTTTTTCCCCTAAGTTATATACTTATAGCACTTTTTCTCCCTCAATTATTTATGTAAGCACATTAGCCCCCTCAATTATTTTAAAAGTGGTGATTTTTCCCCCTAATA
The DNA here is from genome assembly GCF_001879475.1 of Ipomoea nil. Lineage (NCBI taxonomy): Eukaryota > Viridiplantae > Streptophyta > Magnoliopsida > Solanales > Convolvulaceae > Ipomoea > Ipomoea nil. The sequence continues at coordinate 509,465 of NW_017618572.1, forward strand.
TATTAAATTGACATTTTTACCCTTAAAGTAAACATTTTATTTATTTTACTTCTCCAACAAATTATTGGGTATATGTAGCGATTACCACGGTTCGGTTCGTACTGAACCAGACACTATAGCAATCGAATTAAAAGTTTTCAGTTATGATTCAGATTTAGAATCCAATATTTGGATTTCAATTTATTAAATTTAAGAATAAAAAAAACTGGATCATGAACCGTGAACCGGTGATTCCGGATCCAGTTCGCGATTTTGAACCGTCTTTATTTTAAAATTTTATTTTTTAGTTCGGAACATGAACCGGCCATTCTGATCCGCGATTTTAATAAACTCTAAATATCGCGTTTTGATTATAAATTGTAATTGAAATATTTTGGTTTGGTTGCTATAGTATCTGTTTGGTTTGGAGAATAAAAATAAATGAAATATTTACTTTAAATATTTATTTTAAGGGTAAATATGTCCATTTAACATTTCAGGGGGAAAAAGAGCCACTTAAATAATTCTGGGGGGAAAAGTGCTATAAGTATATAACTTAGGGGGAAAGAGTGTCATTTTCCCTTTAACTTATTTAATCATTATTACTTGTTTAACTTAATTAAACAATTAATATAAGTGTTTGATTAATTAATTTTTTGTAATAACTTATTGTTCTAAAATGTTAAAATTTAAAGAGCTACTCAAAACTAGGGGTAACCACGGTTCGGTTCCGATTCCGTGGATGGCGAGACCGGAACCGAAACCTTTTAGTAAGGTTCCGGTTCCGGTTCAGAACCGGCGGTTCCAACCGGAACCGCTGGTTCTAACCGGAATTATTAAAAAAAAATTAAAAAACACTATAATATTTATTTTTTTTTGGTTCCGGTTAGGAACTGGAACCGGAACCGTACGAACGGTTCGGTTCCAGTTCCGGTTCAACAGTGCACGGTTCGGTCCGAACCGAACCGTGGTCACCCCTACTCAAAACAGCCTTTTCAACTTTTTCAAAAAGATTTTTTAAAAAAATTCATTTTGCATGTAATCTGCTATCAGCTATTAGCTAACAGATAATTTATCAAACATATTTCTACAATCAGCTAATTCTATCAAGTATCAACTAGTCAAACTTAGTAACTCAATGAGTTTTTACCCATTTTGGTCCCTTGACTATGGCTCATTCTCAATTTTGCATTCCGACTTTTAATTGCACCTAATGTGGTCCCTTGACTTTAAAAAATTACCTCAATTTGGTCATCCGTTACCTTTTCCATCAATTAGGCGTTAAGTTGGGGGGTATTTTGGTACATTCATCTGTTGTGTGCCTAATATACATGCCGGTCGTCTTTTTCAAACGTCCGGGTGTGTTCAGAGCAAACGCTGGCGAGTACGCTCAAAACGTGGGTGACGGCGGCAACGGCGGAGCACAGTTCAGTCCACACATGGGTGGCGGCGGCGGCCATTTCGGTCCAATGGTTGGCGGAGGCGGTCACCACTTCCCGGTATGGATGCAGAGAGCCGACCAGAGATTATTAAAGTCAAAGCAGGTCCTTCTGGTCCTCCTCCCTACTTTGACTTTAATAATCTCTGGTCGGCTCTCTGCATCCATACCGGGAAGTGGTGACCGCCTCCGCCAACCATTGGACCGAAATGGCCGCCGCCGCCACCCATGTGTGGACTGAACTGTGCTCCGCCGTTGCCGCCGTCACCCACGTTTTGAGCGTACTCGCCAGCGTTTGCTCTGAACACACCCGGACGTTTGAAAAAGACGACCGGCATGTATATTAGGCACACAACAGATGAATGTACCAAAATACCCCCCAACTTAACGCCTAATTGATGGAAAAGGTAACGGAGGACCAAATTGAGGTAATTTTTTAAAGTCAAGGGACCACATTGGGTGCAATTAAAAGTCGGAATGCAAAATTGAGAATGAGCCATAGTCAAGGGACCAAAATGGGTAAAAACTCGTAACTCAATCAACTAACAACTATTTACTAAATCTCAATTTATGACGCACTGTTTTTTAAATTAACACTTTAGCATTTTGAACACATTTTCTTCCAAAAGACTTTTAAGAAGGATTTATAAAATAATTTAGCATTTTTCCAAATTTGAAATTTTAAAAATACATTTCCTTAAAAAGGATCTATGGTAATAACAAATAATATTTATACATTAAAAAAAAAAAAAGCATTTACAGATACATACTTAAATATTGTTTACATTTATGCATTCTTTTGTATCTCATTTCCACTCATAATCCTTGATTCTATTGGTAAATGTTGATTTTTAGATTATTAAAAGTTTATTTTTAATAAATTTTATTAAATGTTTTAATAATAAAGCTTTTAGATTATTAATGGTTAAAAAAAATTATTTTTAATATATTAAATGTTTATTTTTAAGTAATATACAAAATAAAATAAAAAAAACTTTCAATACACTAAAAATGGACCTTAAAAAAGAGTACAACTAAACGCATTCGATCTCATATCCTTCTCCTCCCGGCATCAACTTGTTCTGTCTATTCGGTACTCACAGCGGCATCGCCGACACCGAGCGGGTTCTAACGGCCGAACTGAAGGATTGATGAAATAGTCTAAAGTATAGAGAGGATAGCTAGGGCGGAGGGATTGATTGCAAAACTCTATTAGGTAGAGCAAAGTGCTGATAACGTGTTAAATAAAGAAAACGCAAGTAAGGAGAAGAAGGAAGACACAAAGAATAGAGAGTGAAGGCAGATCTTCTCATTCATCCTTAGCCATTCTTATGGCAAGATATATATATATATATATATATATATATATATATATATATATATATATATATATATATATATAAAAAGGTAAGAGTAAATATGTACTAAATAGAAATAAGTACATCAGTTACAACTGTTACAACATGGATAATAATGTCCACAATAATATTTATAACAATTTTGTAATTTTTAAATAATTGCGTTCAAACAAAAAATAATGATCATGATTTAGATTGGATTATTTATGGGAAATTATAATTGTTATAAAAAATAAAAATGTTTGATAGTAACCTTTCAAATTTAAAGGTTTAATATAATTGATAAGTATATGATGTATTGTTACAAAATACAAAAATAAGATTTGGGTATTTTCATCAAGTTTTAAAGGTTTGTATATAATTGTAAAAATGCATAAATGTTTAATTTGTGTTTCTTTCATTAGCTTGTGTTAAAACCTTTAATAATAATAAATTCTTTAATACATAATGAAAAATATTTTATATATACCAACTAGCACCTTTTTGTTAATATAAAAGTGGTTAAACAATATAAATATATGTGAGAGAATAAAGTGCATAAAGTATTATTGACACAGAACAATTGTGGTTTGATAATGATGTAACTCCATTATCCTCATTTCATTAGGAGAAAATTTATTTGTATCTTTTATCTACCACATAAAAATATAAGGGAATCCAAACTTCTGCTTTAATCACTAAACTAGCACAATGTTTGTTCGATTTTCACAACATCTCATGAGTTTGCTACTCTCGTTCTCTTTTTGCAATAATGTCTAGAGATTTATAATGTTTAATGAACCCAAGTTGATATATGCTCCAACTAGAAAGACTCTTGAATGTATCTGATAAGCATGAAGCTTCTGGAGTCTTTGGAATGACTGGATCTTTATTTCGAAGAACACGCTAAGTGAGCCTTAATTGATGCTAGCTAGAAAGATTTATTGTTGACTGAAACCTCTGCTGCTTGTAGAAGTAGTTTAATTGTATATAATACTTCGTTGCTACAAAGTATTGCTGCATAGAAAGCTTTGATGTTGATGAAGCTAAGGTTTAATTCACAGTCCAAAAAGGCTTTAATTAGCTGGAAAAGATACATTTTCTAGAAACAGAAAATTTTACAAAATAAGTCAATATTAATAGCATTACATTCCAAGTGATCTCAGTACACATTCACTTATTATTTATACTAATATAATTAAGAGCATAAGAAGCATTAAGCCCACAAAGCACGTGCCCATGCTAAAAAGGAGTTGAACTTGTTATCTAAAAATTGAAAATATGCAATCCTCCAAGATCTTACAAGAAACAAAGACCCACAGGTTACCCAAAAACCCACTGCAAATCCTATAGCCATGCTGATGTAAAACCAATCCACTTCAGAATCATCATCTTCATCTCCTTTATTTTCATGTTTTGGAATTCCACTACAATTTTGTGAGAGTGGAAGGCCGCAGAGATGGTTGCCAATGTAACATGAAGCATTAAAACCTTGAAGTTGAGTACCTGAAGGTATCCTCCCAGATAGGTTGTTATATGACAAGTCCAGAACTTCAAGAGTGGATATACTTGATAAACTCGAAGGAATTTTACCTGAAATTTGATTTCTAGAAAGATCAAAAGATTCCAATAACTTCAAGTTTCCTATTTCCATAGGGATATTTCCAACTAAGCTGTTTCTGGATAGATTCAAAGATCTCAATCTCACAAGATTGATCAATTCAATTGGAATTTTTCCCGAAAAGTTGTTACAGGAGAGATCTATGCTTGCAAGCATGACTAAAATGGTGACACCATAGATGTACTCATTCCCTTTTGTTACCACTAAAGCACTTTCTTCTAGAAAACCCCCTAAATCTGAATATTCCATCTCATAGTCATTATCTTCAATCTCTCTTGTCTCATGGATCATTGCAGTGATATTATCAAGGCACCCAGGTAATTCACCGGAAAAATTATTATTAGCCAGATCAAGAATTTTAAGAAATGTGAGATGACAAAACTCTGGTAACAATTCACCATTAAACTTATTCACTCGAAGCCTTAGGACAATCAAATTTGAAAGTCCTGTACCCAACCATCTTGGAATCTTCCCTGTGAAACCATTTTCACCCAAATCTAGTTTCAATAGATGGGTACAGTTTTGTAGTGAAGTAGGTATAGGGCCAGAAAGCATGTTCTTATGCAAGTCCAAAGATTTCAACCTACTCAAAAGCCCAATGGAATTTGGGATGCTTCCAATCAGTTTGTTTTCATTCATATTTATGAAATATAAGTGTGGCCAATGCATCCAACAAGTGGGAATTTTTCCGGATAAATCATTTCCTCCCAAATGAAGTATTCTGAGCTTGTATGGCACATTTTGTGCATGACATAAAAATTGTGAGACATCTCCTGAGAATGAATTGTTTGACAAGTCTAACTCAGTTATGTTGATAGCAATACGAGGTAAAGGACCATAAAATTGGTTAGAGTCCAAATACACTAGTAGCCATGGACACCCATTGAGTTGTTGAATTGGGATATCTTCAATTTTACCTCGCAATTGGTTGTGTGAAAGATCAATAGTCTCAATATTAGAAGATAAGTTCCAGAACCAAGTTGGAACCTCACTCATTATTCCAGTATTAGATATGTCCACTTCCTCAATACTATGTTGAGATTTTAGCCAAGCAGGAAATTGAGAACCCAAATTCCAACCACTTAATGCAATTTGGCTAAGTTGGAAGGGAGGCATCCAGTTTGGACTAACATTCAAGGTTAATCTATTTCCAGATGCTCTTAAATATGTTAACATGTTGAGATTAACAAAGTGATTTTCTGTCACCATTCCTTCCAACATGTTACTGGAAATGGTCAACCATGTCAATGAAACCAAAGATCCTAAACTCTCAGGAAGGGATCCATAGAACTTGTTTTCTGAAAGATCAAGCTGTACTAGCTTGTTGAGTTTCCCAATTTGTGTTGGTACCTTTCCAGTAAGATTATTTCCAGGGAGTTCAAGTCCAGACAAAGAAGTCAAGTTGGAAATGGAGTTTGAAATGTTGCCTTGCAATTGATTGTATCCAAGAGAAAGTGATTCTAGATTGGTGCAATCATAAATCCAATTTGGAATGTGGGAATTCAAGTAGTTATTTGAAGCATCCAAGGTTTGAAGGGAAGTCAAGTTCCAAGGACTACTAGGAAATTGACCATGAAATTTGTTGTTATTTAAATTCAGAGATGTCAAGTAACTAAGGCTAAAGAATTGACTAGGTAATGAACCACTAATGTTATTTTTGGAGATGTGAAAGACACTAAGAGATGTGAAGTTCCAAAGACCAGTAGGCAAATGACCTTGAAATTGATTATAACTCAATTCTAGAGTTACCAAATATTTAAGATCAAATAACTGACTGGGTAATGAACCACTCAATTCATTAGTGGAGAGGTCAAGAAAACTCAAGGATGTCAAGTTCCAAAGGCCATTAGGGATTGGACCTTGAAAACCACCAGTGGCTAAATCAAGAAAATGAAGAGAGTTGAGATTGAATATCCATCTAGGAATAACAGAGTGGAATTCATTCCCGGAAAGATCAAGGACTACAAGTGAAGAACTGTTATGGTCGAGGGGATGATAAGATGATTTAGGAAGACCACATTCAGATAAATGAAGCTCACGGAGGGAAGGAAATATATTTATCACCTCTAGCCAATTATGAACCATGCTGAGATTAACAGAACTCAAATCCAATAGCTGTAAATTTGAAAGACTAAATAACCAGTCAAGGCTGTCAACTTTGAGACCCGCATTTGACAAACGTAAAGTTTGCAAACTCGAAAGGTTTCCAAGTTGATGGGGAATGGTTCCTTGAAATCCCAAGTTGGATAGATCAAGATATTGTAAATTGGCAAACAATCCAATGAAACTAGGGATATGAGACCCAGTAAAACCTCCATAGGAACCACTAAGATCAAGATGACGTAATTGTTTCAATTCAAGCAAACAAGAACTAAGTTTACCTTTAGGAGGATAATCAACGAACTCAACATATTCTGACAAACGGAGTTCAATGACATGACCAGTCATATTGTCGCACACGACTCCTTCCCAATCAGTACAACAATCAGTTCCATAAACCCAATCCGTTGAAACTTTTGCCTCCTCCTTGAAGCACAACAACGCCTGCTTCTCTGCTTCCCTGCAAGCTCCAGTGTTGTTGCTTCCGCTACAAATGCACAGCTCCATAACTACAAAGGTGAGGAAGATGATCTGCAAGTGATCAATTCGACGTGGAGGTGATGCCCCCATTATGCGAAAACTTTTTTCTTTAAAATTAAAATGGAAAGATACAACAATAATCTGAATGTTTTGCTAGTACGCTTGATTGGTTTACCTCAATAATAATGGTATACATATATATAGGCATGCTGACATGATATGTCAAGACTTTAGTTAACGCCAGTCAAGTAACGTTAGTTGCAAGACTGGAAACTACAAACTTTGGTTGAAATGTTCAAAGTCTTTAAAACCAACAAAAGATCCCAACTCATTTGCTCAATGTCTATCACTACCACATAAAATAAAATAAATAAATAAATAAAACCTATATACCAGGACTATGTGGTCCAATGGTACCTGGATTGGACTTCCATTTGGAAGGTTGTGAGTTCGAGCCTCAGTTGAGGTGTTATTAGCTCTTTGTATTTCAGTAGGTTGAGACGGCCCATATACGAGGTGTTATTAGCTCTTTGTATTTCAGTAGGTTGAGACGGCCCATATACGGCGCTGTTTCTTTACTTGCCGTTAGAGTTAATGGAGACCGCGGTGCATAATCGATTATGCACTGCGGCCCATATACGGCGCTGTTTCTTTACTTGCCGTTAGAGTTATTAGCTCTTTGTATTTCAGTAGGTTGAGACGGCCCATATACGGCGCTGTTTCTTTACTTGCCGTTAGAGTTAATGGAGACCGCGGTGCATAATCGATTATGCACTGCGGCCCATATACGGCGCTGTTTCTTTACTTGCCGTTAGAGTTAACGGAGTCCGTTTGTTTGGTGTATTAAACACACTGCAGTTATATCAAAATGATACTGTAGTTATAGTGAAATGAAACTGCAGTGTATATAAACTGAAACTGAATAACATTTCACATATTTGAGTGTATATTGTACAATGAAGCTGTAATTATATCAAAATGATCATGTAGTTGTGTTTTAATAAAACTATAATGTATATAAAATAAAATTAAATAACATTTTCACATATTTGAGTCTATATATATCGAGTGAAACTATAGTTATATCGAAATGAAACTGTAGTTATGTTCAACTGAAACTGCAGTGCATACAAAATGACACTGAATAACAGAGTTACTTTTTTAAAAAGGATGCGAAACGGCGGAAATAAACACTGTTAATTTTCATTTAAAAAAAAAGACGCGCGGTGCATAATCGATTATGCACCGCGATGCATAATATAATTTGCCGATACTACATTAGTTGCTAAATTAACGACAGAATAGTGACAACTCAGCCATGGATTTGAATTTCTGTGTTAAATAGACATTTAGTGAGGGATTTACAATGAATATTGTGACAAAATAAATACGTAGCATTTAATTGTTACAGTTTAGCGACGGCTTTGTGAATCTGTCACTAAAGATAGCGACGGATTAGTGTTTCTATCGCTATTTTATTCACGGCCAAAAGTATTTTTATTTAGCAACAAATTCATAATTCGTGGCTATTTTTAAAGTTTAACCATTCTAATCCGAAATTCCTAACTTAGTCCCGTCTCCCTTCCCTTAATTCTTTGTCAACCAAATCGCCTTGCCAAATCAAATCACCGCCACCTCCCATGTTCTTTTCTTAATTGAAGTTGTATATAATGTTTTTTTTTTTTAATAAGTTAATCGATTTACTCATAGTGAATCGTGTATGTGAATGGCTAAGTTGGCCAAGCACGGAAAATTTATATGATTCCAGTGTACTGGAAAATATATTTCCAGGAAAATGTATATGTTGTTCCCTGGAAAAGAACAAGAATGTGCTTATGTGCCGTTTGATTTACTTGGCTACGCTGTTGTCAAAGTCAAGTTTGTTTACATTCGTTTCCACATTGTGGATTAAATTCTCTATGGACTTTGGTGCACCCCATTTTGGTTTAGGAAGATTAAGGTAAAGGATAGAGGTCCAATATAGATTTCATCACTAAGCTAATAATGATAATGCAACCTTAGCTCTATGGGCAATTTATATCCTACACCACGACGCGCGTTGCACTATGCGCCTAGATGCAAAACGACGTCGTTTTAATTTTTTTTTTTTTTTTTTGAAATTTCCCGCCCCAGTGAATGGCAGTAATTTTTTCTTTAAAAAAAATCCGCTATTCAAGAATGTACATAATGTTATACTAGAATACACATAATTGTATACATGAATGTACATAATTATATAACAAAATATACATACTCTTTTTAAAAGATAATACACATAATCTAACATAATACATAATAAATATAAACTTTTAACATAATACACATCAACTATTAACATAATACACACAAATTTTCTGATTCGAATGTACATAATTGTATAAAAAGAATGTACATAATTGTATAAAAAATGTACATAACTGTATGAACCAATACACATAACTGTGTGAACAAATACACATAATCCCAACAACTTCCTACCGCACCTCCCAAAACGATCCCAAAACAACGTCGTTTTGGGAGGCGCACGGCGCACAGTGCTATGTGCGTCGTGGTGTAGGGTATAACGATTGAGCTCTATGCTATTAGGCTTTTGTTTGGTCCGCCGGGAGTGGGCGACTTTGTCAATGATGGAGACAGGCAGAATGTGCAACTGACTTCCATATTCATTCAATCCAAAATTATAAGTGGAGAAAATTTCAATTTTGGTCTACTGACTATTACACTTGTGTTAATTGCAACACTTGACTTTCAAAAATGTTAATTTAGTACCTTGACTATGCAATTTCTATTAATTTTGGTCACGCCGGCCAAATCTCGCCGAAAAAATTTAATAGGTCAACTAATGGGGGTATTTTAGTCATTTTACTCATTTTTTTCTTTTTTCTCCCCCTGAGCTTCTCCATTTCCGGTGAGCTTCTTCTTCATTTCCGGTGAGCTTCTCCATCTCCGGCGACCAATGGTAGATCTTCATAATGTGGCAAAGTTTAAATTTGAGCTTCCAACGCCCACTTCTGTTTTAGGGTTACCCATTGGACAACACATACATGAGTTGCAGGTTTGGTTGGCTAATACAGTTTGATGAAATTAAGGGACTCTATTGCCATTGAATTTATTGTTTCCTGGCTTCCTGCTGCTGTATTAAAACAGGGGTAAAAATAGTCAAGGTGAAGATGTTATCAAGCCGTACACTCCGACCACTTTGGACTCTAATGTTGGATATTTTGAATTAGTTATAAAGGTATTGGAACATGATCTATTTTGTTTTGATTAGCTACACTTGTGATAGCAGTGAAGTATTCGGATAGAACAAATTGCACTTTTGGTCCTGTGAGTATTAGGGTACTGACAATTTGAGTACGTGACTTTCAAAACTCCCAATTTAGACCTTTAACTATGCAAAAATTGGCAGATTTGGTCCTCCGGGCCAAATTGCCGGCCAATTTTGGCCGGAAAAACATAAATTGGTTCGAATTTATTTGTGTTGAGGGCAAAATCGTCATTTCACGATTGGCTCCCTAGCACGACGATGATCTTGATTATCTTCTCCGGCGGGGAGGAGGTTGAGATCCAAATTCAAACCTTTCCCATTATTTTCTTCCTTTTGGAGTACCCTTTTCTCGAAGCTGGAAGAGCTCGGGCTCAACTGCGAGGCGGCGGTGGCGGCGGTGGAGTTACGGTGGCGTCTCATGTGGCCGCCCAACGCCTGGCCGGACGAGAATTCGGCGCCGCAGTAGGAGCACTCGTGAGTCCTGGGGGAGGACTTGGCGGAATCGTAGAAATGGAGGGAAGAGAAAGGGGGAGAGATTTTAGGGGTCTTGTTGAACGGATAAGGATTAATGTCTTCTTCATCGTACAAGGACAGCGGCCTCTTCACGGCGGCGGCTTCCACCGTCGTCAACGGTTTCTTGCTGCAGAATTTGCTCCCGCAGCCGCTCTCCTCCTCCTTGTACAGCGGCGACTTGGGGATGGCAGGAGGATGACGCGAGACTCCTCCGCCTTGGGAGAGGAGCATAAGGCAGCGAGCCATGTCCTCGTCCTCCGGCGTAGGCGCGGCGGGAATTGGTTCAGAGGTGGCGGAAGAATGCGGTGGTGTCGTGTCCGTGATCATGGTGAAAGAGAAGGGAGTGAAATGACGGTTTTGCCCTCAACACAAATAAATTCGAACCAATTTATGTTTTTCCGGCCAAAATTGGCCGGCAATTTGGCCCGGAGGACCAAATCTGCCAATTTTTGCATAGTTAAAGGTCTAAATTGGGAGTTTTGAAAGTCACGTACTCAAATTGTCAGTACCCTAATACTCACAGAACCAAAAGTGCAATTTGTTCTATTCGGATATCTTTGTCTTTATTGGTTGGTTTGATGCTATGCAATATGTTTAACTAGTAATTCACCCGCGCGATGCACGGGGAAAAATTATGTTATTATAAATATAAATAAAAAATAAAAAAAAACTAAAATATTTTAAATTATTTAATATAATAATATTTTTGAGCTTCCATTGGTCAAGTATTTATTATTTTTATAGAATACAAAATTACAATTACAATTAAAATTAAAATTAAAATTAAAATTTTGTATGATTAATATAATCTCTAATTATGTGCATATTCAAATAAACTTATAGAGAAAATTTACATAATTACATTGATTTATTCTTAATTGTATTTCATCTATATTATAATTTTCACAATACGAATAATAACTAAGATAATTACATTTGGAAAGCAAATTTTAAATTTTGTATGTGTAAATTTAAACTCTAATTGAACACATTTTTTATATGATTATATAATATATAGCTATTTTATTTTTCAAAAGTATTTTTTTATATGATTATATAATATCTAGCTATTTTATTTTTTAAATGTTGTGTTTTTTTTTTATAATAAAAGATGTTGTGGCATTAATTGTAACATTAATTATTTCCCAAACCATATAGCTTTATTATATAAAGGATTAGATGTATCCTCAAGGAAGGATGTCTCATCATTTCCGAGAGATGCGTGTGGGTGATTATTTGGCAGAAGCGGCTGGTTATGAAGATCCACCATTGGTCGCCGGAAATGGAGAAGCTCACCGGAAATGAAGAAGAAGCTCACCGGAAATGGAGAAGCTCAGGGGAGAAGAAAGAAAAAATGAGTAAAATGATTAAAATACCCCCATTACTTGACTTATTAAATTTTTCCGGTGAAATTTGGCCGGCAATTTGGCCGACGTGACCAAAATTGATAGAAATTGCATAGTCAAGGTACTAAATTAACATTTTTGAAAGTCAAGTGTTGCAATTAACACAAGTGCAATAGTCAGTAGATCAAAATTGAAATTTTCTCATTATAAGTGGATGAAAGTGGAAGTAAATAAAATTGCAGCTTTTGTTTGTTATAACCCAACCGATCCCAACCCCAATCATGTTCATGGGCAAATTATGCCGTGAAAACGTGTTCACCATGTGCATGGTGAACACAGGGGTAGATCCATAGTTTCTATACTGTAAATTTATAATTTTAATTTTTTTAAACGTAGATTCATTATTTTATTTTTCATTTTCTGTTACAGATATTATGAATCTACAGTATAGAAATTATAAATCTGCAGTATAGATATTATGAATTTACAGTATAGAAATTATGAATTTACAGTATAGAAATTATGAATCTACAATATAGATGTTATGAATCTACAATATAGAAATTATGAATCTATAGCTTAGAAATTATGGATCTATCCCGTTAACAACAAATGAAAAACAAAATTATGAATATACGTTTTCAAAAAAAAAAATTATGAATCTACAGCATAGAAATTATGGATCTACCCATGTGTTCACCATGCGCATGGTGAACACGTTTCCACAGCATAACTATCCATGTTCATGATGCCCCCTCTCTCCAAGGCAAATTTTACTATGCGCCATGGTGCACACATCTGCGTGGATCATGGTCCAAAACGGTGTCGTTTTTTTTTTTTTTTTTTTTTTTTTTTTTTTTTTTTTTTTTTTTTTTAAATTAAAAGAAACGGCACATGTTCCATGTAATTAGTTCTGTTTGTATAACATATTCAGTTTCATTTTATTTACATTGTAGTTTCATTTCAGCTCAACTAAAGTTTCATTTTGTTTCTACCGCAACTTTCTTTTCTCTCTTAACTACAAAGTCACTAAAAAAACAGTGAACTCGGGTAGTATCCCCTACTGACTCTATAACTATTGCATCGCACAAATAACAAAAACCGTGCCTGGAAATAAAATATATAAACAATATTACAAAATTATTGTTTTAAACAAAGCAATAATACGAAAAAAAAAAACATATAATACAAAATTTTAAAAATGAAACAATAATTAAAAACAAAACAATAATTAAAAACTACGAAAGATCAATTATAGTCAAAAAATAATATGAAAAAAATACTTTTCTAAAAAAATTGAACTTGTTTGCATCGGCTTAGTCGAAGCAACTGCAGCTGGTCTGGAGTGGCATCAACCCGGACAAATCCATAATAAAGAATGTAAATGAAAAAATAATAACTTTTTTCACAGAGATAAAAATAGTTAGAAGAGATATTGTACCTTTAATGCTTTGAAATATGCATATTAGTTTGAGTGACTATTGAACTACAGTGATTAAATTGATAAATGGGTGATGAGGGAGTTATTGCAAGGGAAAATAGGGATGCAAGGTAAAATGAAGACTCATAATTTTTAGTCTATCAACTCATTGTATTTATAGGTGAAAAATATGATAATTATAAATTTGTAAGATTTTTCAAAAGGAAAGTGTATTTAATATTCCTAATCAAGTCATTATATTAATATTAATATTCCTAATTAATTTTATTCCTAATTAATTCATAACATTGATATTACTAAATTGTCCTTAAATTTGAGCGGGAAAATGAAATAGGAGGATTTTGTTTATATATATATATATATATATATATATATATATATATATATATATATATATATATATATATATATATTGTTGGTCCTGAAAGGGTGGCGAGAAGTCTAGAGGGGGGTGAATAGACTTCTCTAACTTTTTGAACTTTCTTCGAAAACATACAAGGCAAATAACACTTTGGTAATTTCAACTCTAAGTAACAAGCATTAACAAGATAAGCAACTTAGAGTGTGCAGCGGAATAAGTAGCGGTAAAGTGTTATGCTTATAAGTGCGGTGCTCAAAGAGAGATTCTAAACATGCAACACGTTAGAAACACTTGATATGGTTCAAAGATGATGTACGTAAAGTTTGACTTGCATGCATACGTGGGAGCTATCAAACCTAGACAGATAAAGATATGCGATAAATCGTAATCGGGTTAGTTCGCAGTTAGAATAAGCATGCATGAAATATATGAGCAGTACGTAAATAGAGAGAGAGATTTATAGTGGTTCAGAGGTGGTGTAATCCTCCTAGTCCACTCTTCTCCTTTCACTTCAAGGAGGAAATTCACTATTCTTCGATCACCCAGATACAATAGTGAATAAGTGTCCACCGACACTTCTCCGAGTGCTTCGCACAAAGCTACACTCCTCCAAGGTTTTTCGCAAGCTCCTCTTGTTACTCCGCCTTCCCGAGTACTTCGCACCAAGCTGTACTCCTACACCACGAGAACTACGCACAAAGCTACGTCCTCCAAGGGTTTTCACAAGCTCCTATTGTTACTCTGCCCTTCACCACAAGTGCTACGCACAAAGCTACACTCCACCAGGGTTTTTCACTCTCTCTAGTTACTCCGCCCTCTTTCTACACTCAGTAGAGAATATTACAAAGAAATAAAATTTCTCTCTCACTCAGACTTGAATTTTATTCTATGAAGCTCTGTTTCCCCCTTTTTCGGCTAATAAAAAATATAGCTTGTATCTTTTGCTTGTATGTTTTAGCCGTTGTTCAAGTTGTTGAACTGTTCAATCTCTTTGGGGTTTTTCTTGCTTAACTGCTCTCTTCTCTTTTTACTACTCCTTGTCTTCAAGTCTACTTGGACAATTTATAGCTAGTAAAAGCTATTTGCCCGTTGATCAACTTTCGATCTTGATCGTCCATTTTGAATTGTAGTTGATCAAATAATATTGTCAACTTGATCTGAAATATTAGGTAGATGTCATTTCTCCTTTTGTCAGATGATTTGAATAATTTGCCCGTTGCCGTTTCTTGAATTTTGTAGCCTCCAGAATTTGAATAAATTCGGCGCGGCAATCTTTGACATTTCTGGTCCTTCATAAATACTCTGACATGTCAAGTTGATCAAATAATTTATCTGCTGATTCTTGCTTGAGTATAAAATAATTTCTCCGCGAATCAGCCTTCTTTGAGCGTCTCCGGTTCCACCGTAAAAATTTGATGTTCAGATGAAAATATATCAGTTATTTTCTCCTTCATGATCCTTGTAAAATAATATATTGGAACCTCTGTAAAAACTTCACAGTTGTTCATGGTGAGATGCTCTGTTTCGAATTTCTAGCTTGGTCCACCATACTTGGTGTGTTTCTCCATATGGTGCATGACTTTTGTGAGACTTGAGCATTTTACTTAGTCTCCATATTCTTAGCTAGTCTCCTTTAGCTAGTCTCCATCTTAGCTAGTCTCCTTTTTAGCTAGTCTCCATGTAGCTAGTCTCCTTTAGCTAGTCTCCATTCCAAGCTAGTCTCCATTAGCTAGTCTCCATTCCAAGCTAGTCTCTCATACGGTTTGGTATACTTTGAGCTAGTCTCTCATACGGTATACGGTCCAATGTACTTGACCTTGAGCTAGTCTCCCATACTGTCCAAGCTAGTCTCCCATACGGTTATACGGTCCAAGCTAGTCTCCCATACGGTCCAAGCTAGTCTCCCAACTTTGAGCTAGTCTCTCATACGGTATACGGTCCAATGTACTTGACCTTGAGCTAGTCTCCCATACTGTCCAAGCTAGTCTCCCATACGGTTATACGGTCCAAGCTAGTCTCCCATACGGTTAGAGCTAGTCTCTCATACGGTCCAAGCTAGTCTCCCAAGCTTAAAAATGCTTCACTTGAGATTCGAACTTAGGATCATTTGGCATAGCTCACACGCGTTCTTGGTGACTTATCCACATCATAATTGTGTTAAGCTATAATCCCGCTTAACATCTAAAATCAACATGTGATTTTCCAGACTTGTACATGGGTTGCATGATATGGGTGCACCATACTCCGTAGACTCAACCTGACTCAAATAGAATAAAAATGGGGACTACTTGATTTTTCAAAAATACATTCGGCTCATCAAAATTTACAATAAATTCCTAACAATTTCCCCATTTTTGATGATGCCGAAACTTATACCCAAGTCATTTTGGCTTTGTCAATTTTGAAAAATAATTTCTTTTATTCGATTTTATTTCGACTAGCCAATTGACGGGTTTAACAAATTTAAGACCTAGAGATTTTAATTTTGGACGGTCCTAAACGTATATTGAGACTATAACGCGGGGTTGCGTATTGATTTTTATCTTTTAATTTTTCTTCCCCCTTTCAATTTTATTTTCTCAATTATACGCATCACATGCAATTACTAAGTCCAATTTAAAATCTTGTGACATAAAAGCACAAAATAAATAAATTAACTAGGACTTACTTCGTATGGTACGAAATATTTTCATCATGCAATTTCAACCCATTTTAGCTTAGCATATATAGGATGTCAAAACAAATGTGCTAGCTAAAATAAATTATACACCAAAAATTGAATTTGACAAACAACTTTGTTACCTCCCTTTCAACTTCGCATTGATGAACTCTCTCAACTTCTTGAAGTCCTTTTCTAGCTCTTTGTGTTGATAGGGTGCGGTCACTTGCCCGGTGACATAGTTGCCGTACGCTTCCCTAATGTTGTTCCTTTTCAATACTCCTGCTTCATGCCAGAAAATACATTCATCAAACGTTCGGCCGTCACACATTTGTTCACTACGGTGTCCGAATTCCGTTTGAAGTTCTTGCAATTTTTGAATCCTTGTTGCAATTGGCTTCGGCATTGGAGGCGTTGGAGCAATCGGCGTCGGTGGCAACACTCCTAGAGATGTAGAACTTGGGCTCGGACAAGTTCCTCTAAGGTATTCAATCATACTTACACGGCTTGGAGCTCTTGGTGGTGTTGGTCGAATTAGTTCAACTATTGGTCCTCTTGGAGCTCTTGGTTGTGTGTACGCATAAGCTTGTGGCACAAAATGACGTGCCAATCCTTCCCCCTTTTCGGCAGCATCTATGAATCGTTGAAAGCTCTTGGTGGAAGAATCTTGCTTGTCACGCACTCCCTCTAGAAGATCCATGTGAATACGCGATTGAGTTAGTAAACCTTGCACTTGTTGTTCCAAAAGTTTGAGCCTCGACGTAGTATCGGACCCATGCTTTCCCATTTCATTGAACAACTTCATCACATCTTTCTTCAATTCATCTTTGGTCGTGTCAATTTCGGTTTTTAATAGGCCTTGCCTATTAAACAATTGTTGAGCACGATCCACCATCTCCTTGTGATAATCATCAAGTTTTGTGTCCATTGCCTCCATCTTTGTGTTCAATTCACCCGTAGATCCTTGTACAATACCCCTAACATCCCCAACAATTTCTTCTCTCAAGGCTTGTGCATTGAACAATTGTTCTCTTTGAACGGGTTGATGTGGAATCGGCAAGGGGTGTACAAAATCATCTTGTGGTGTGGTGATCATTGTGTCAGCAAGATTTGCTTCGGCTTCTTCGGTGTTGTAGCAAATCATCAATGTATTTCGGATCCTTGGATGATCTTAATCGTAGATTTCACAAGTAATTGGCAATGTAGGCAAATTCCGTGCTTCATCTAAATTCAAGGAAACCCCTTGACTTGGTGCATTTCCTTCTTCACGAATAGACTCCGTAACCTCCGTTACGGGATGTGGAAAGTAAGACTCAAAGCTCAAATTTTCATTCAAATTTTCATCTCCAAAATTCGCAGGATATGGATCAAATGCCACGATCTCTACACCATCATTTCTCGCCAAAGATCCCTCTCCGGGTCCTCTTCGGGTATCTTCTAAAGACATAGCGGTGGCACGGCGAATATCATTTGAATCAAACTCTCCTAAAGGCTCTTCGGTTGTGGCTTCAACCATCACTCCCTTTTCGGTTCTCTTCTTCCTAGCAAGCTTAGTCAAAAAGTGAGACTTAATCACCGAAAGTCGGGTAGCTTTAGCAAGATCACGTGTACCTAACCAATTCAACACCATTTCTTCCCTTTCCATGGTATTTGGCCCTATTGATTCGGCTAGCAAGTTGTGATCCCCTAATCTCCATGCTCTCCATTCAAGTGCTCTTTTAAACTCCTCCAAAAGTGCACTATCCGCTCCAATTGTTGATATTTCATCATCACTTCCAACTTCAACTTGATCATTCACAACAACATCCACTTCAACTCTATTTGCCTCAACAAACCCGTGGCTCTCAAGGATAATTGGGTTTGGATTTTGAGTGGTTAAGGGTCTTGAGATTGGGTGGCTATTTTGCTCTTCATTTGATCGAACGGCATGGGTGTTTGAACCTTCATGACTTGGTTCTCGGATATATTGTTTAAGGTTTTGGAAGGGGTTGGGCAATTTTCTTTTTCGGGTGGGTTTTGGTAAGTTTGAGGGTAAGGAGGGATTTTTAGGTTCATTGGAGTTGGGTGACCGAAAGAGGTAGCTATGGTTTGTAATATGCTTGGCTTTGGTAAGGGTGACATTCTTGGTTCTCAAAATCTCACCAACGGCAAACCCGTAACCGATCTCCTGTTGAAACCATCCATCCACCAAAGACTTGGCCTTCCTAATAGACTCACACAACCTTCCAAACATAAAGGCACCCCAATCCACACAAATATTGTTCAAGATAATATCCATAATCAACAATTTTTCTTTTGACAACTTGTCACGACAATGATACCGGGATTCTACACATTTATGAACAATGTCCAACAACAATCCATAATCCTTCTTCAAATCTCTTTTGTTATCATTAACCTTCGGAGATAGCGGTGCGTTTGCATCGCGTACCTCGGCCCAAATGGCATTGACATCATGCACATGATTGTCTACTCTTAACCTTGTTTCAACAAGATTAAACATTCTCCGAAAATCATCGAGATTAATTTCTACATCAACACCTTTGATCATAGAAATAATTGAGTCATTTTCTATTCTAGCATTCATGTATAATTCGGTCACCTCATCTTTATAGAAGCCAACATATCTAAAAGTGCAAAAATTTAACAACCCACAAGATTCGAGAGAGTTAATAATTTTTACCCCAATAGATTTGTCCTCCACTTGTTTGTTGAAGTCGGTGACATCTAGAATCATCCCGCTTAGTACATGGCTAGATTTCCTTGTTCCTCCGGTTGTGAATGACTCCATCTCCACTTGATTAATCTCCATTTGAGTAGAAAAAGAATTTAGAAATTTTTGGGTGCAAGATTGAGTGTTTCGGCAGTGAGGTCCGAAATAGGATAGAAGGGATGGGTTTTTGGATTGTGAGGTTATTTGGGTAGGATTTTGAGTTTGGGTGATGGGTTTTAGTGTGTAGAAGATTTTTGTGTAGAGAAATTAGAGTGGGTGTTTGAGTGTTGGGAGATTCTTGGCTTTTTCTTGTGCTATGTTTCCGGCCGGCGAGAGAGAGGAGGAGGAAGAAGACTTTGAGTTCTTCTAGATTTTCAATTCTACCCGTTAGAATTGAGGGAGAAGGGTGAGAAATTACTCTTTTGCCCTCTAGTGGGTAGAGAGAGAGTATTGATCTCTTTGAGGATAAATTCGACCTTCCACATGATTTAAATTTGCCAGCTCAGATTTTTATACTCCATTTGTGAGTACATGGCGCCAAAAATTGTGCTTCAAATAACCGCCAACCTGGAGCAAATCAGATAAAAAAAAATCTCGAAAATAATCTGTTAGACCAATAAATACACTCCAGATTAATATTATTATTTCAATTTCATATTTCAATAAAGCTAATTTTCTGAAAAGAAACCTGATAAAAATAAATTGATCAGACAGATACCTAATATCTGAAAAGAATTTCAAGTTCCCAAAACAATTAAATCTTTTGACTTTCTAAAATTGGGCCTAACTTATTTGACTTTTGAATCTTCAAAATGTGCAAGCACTCATCAGAATACATCTTCCTTATCATGCAAACCCAAATAGCTATATTCCCCCTAAATATATGCAATTTCATCAAAATTAACCCAATTAAAAGAACATTCCCCCTAAATTACATACTAATCTCAAATTAATCTAATTAAACACATTTAGCAAACAAATTACACAAATCAATTATGCTAAAACGTGACAAATTAAATAGACATACGTATCACATAAATAAATCGCAAATTTAGGTACGCAGTTTTCGTAAGATAAAATTATAACACATTTAGGTACATACAAATTTTACGAAAACATGTACACAATTAAACATATATCATACGTACATACCAATTCAAATTAAAACACATAGGTCACATAGATTTCATGCAATACACACAGTACGTATCAAAAATTAACAAAAAATTAAGAGTTAAGGAATTGCTTAGCTCATTTCGATCATTCCCATTTCATGCCTTAGAGTTGCAAAACGAGATTCACACAACGGCTTTGTGAGAATGTCGGCAATTTGATTCTCCGTGGGAACATGATCGATTTTCAAATCTTTCTTTTCGACGTGGTCTCGGATAAAATGGTGTCGAACGTCAATATGCTTGGTTCGCGAATGAAGCACCGGATTTTGGGTTATGGCGATTGCACTTGTATTATCGCATAAAATGCTAACATTTTCGCACTTAATCCCATAGTCCAATAATTGTTGCTTCATCCACAAGATTTGTGCACAACAACTCCCAGCTGCAATATATTCGGCTTCGGCAGTGCTCGTAGCTATGGAGTTTTGCTTTTTGCTGAACCAAGAGACCAATCTTCCCCTAAGAACTGGCATGTCCTTGAGGTACTTTTTCGGTCTATTTTACAACCTGCAAAATCTGCATCTGAATAACCAGTTAGTGTAAAATCTCCTTCTTTGGGATACCATAATCCCACATTGATTGTTCCTTTGAGATATCGAATTATCTTCTTGGTTGCAATCAGATGACTCTCTTTGGGCTTTGATTGGAATCTTGCACATACGCCAACCGAGTAGGATATGTCCGGTCTGCTTGCGGTTAAGTATAGTAACGATCCAATCATCCCTCGATACATCGTTTGATCGACATCTTTTCCTTCATCATCTTTATCCAATTTTTGAGATGTACTCATGGGAATTTTGACTGAGGATTTTCCATCTATGCCAAATTTCTTGATAAGATCTCTTGTGTACTTGGCTTGATTTATGAAAATTCCTTCTTCAAGTTGCTTGACTTGCAGTCCCAAAAAGTAATTTAATTCTCCCATCATACTCATCTCGAACCTGTTCTGCATGAGCTTAGAAAATTTCTCACATAAAGATTTATCAGTACTTCCAAAGATAATATAATCAACATAAATTTGTACTAATAAAATGTGATTATTTTCTTGAATTCTAAAGAGGGTTTTTATCGACTAGACCTTTGGTGAATCCACAACTAATTAAGAACATTGACAAGGTGTCGTACCAAGCTCGCGGAGCTTGGTTTAATCCATACAATGCCTTCTTTAATTTGTAGACTTGATCACCAACGTCTTTTACCTCAAAACCAGGTGGTTGTTCGACGTAAACTTCTTCTTCAAGTAAGCCATTAAGAAATGCGCTCTTTACGTCCATTTGATATACCACGAAATTCTTATACGCTGCATATGCTAGGAATATCCGAATTGCTTCGAGTCGTGCGACGGGGCGAATGTCTCATCAAAATCAATTCCTTCTTCTTGTGAATACCCCTTCGCGACTAATCTTGCTTTATTCCTAACAATGACGCCGTCTTCGTTTGCTTTGTTCCTAAAGACCCATTTAGTGCCAATTACATTTTGGTGCGTTGGTCTTGGAACAAGTTTCCATACGTTGTTGCGCTTGAATTGATCTAATTCCTCTTGCATGGCATCTATCCAACTTGGATCGGCTAAAGCTTCATCAATTTCTTTTGGTTCCAGTTGAGATAGAAAGCATGAGAACATTGCATCTTGTTGTTGGTTCCTAGTAGATGATCGCGTCTTCACTCCGTCACTTGGATCTCCAATGACTAAGTCATGTGTGTGACTTCTTAGCCATTTTCGATTTGGTTGGAATTTTGTTGGATTCTCAGAGTTTCCTTCTTGATGTGATTCCACTTGTTGTGTATTAATGACGGTTCCATCTTCGGGTTCAACTACTGGAATTTCTTCTTGTGCAATTTCAGTTGTGCGTGATATTTCGGTATCACATTTGATATTGCCTCAATTTGGTGATCACCCATATCACTTGATTCTTCTACTTCCTGCAACACATTGTCTTCGAACAAATCATTAGATTTAATTAAATCACGATTACCTTCACCATTTTTGCCGTTATTGTCGTGATTTTCATCGAACACAACGTGAATCGATTCTTCTACCACCATTGTTGATTTGTTGAATATTCTATATGCCTTGCTGGTAGATGAATATCCAAGAATATTCCTTCGTCCGCTCGCTCGTCAAAAGTCTTTAATTGAGACTTTCCATTAACAAGTACAAAACATTTACAACCAAATGTATGAAAATAGGTGAGATTGGGTTTTCTCCCTTTCCATAATTCATAAGGTGTTTTGTTATAAGACTTGTGGATTAGACTGCGATTTTGAGTATAGCACGCCGTGTTAATCGCTTCTGCCCAAAATCTCTTTGGTAGTTCGGCGGCCGTTATCATGACTCGTGCGGCTTCCTTGAGTGTTCGATTTCTTCTTTCAGCTACACCATTTTGTTGCGGCGTTCGTGCGGCAGATAATTGATGTAAAATTCCTTATGAATTGCAGTAAGATTGAATCACTCTGTTCACGAACTCTGTTCCTCGATAGGTTCGTATTGTTGCAATCTTCATGTCTTTTTCGACTTGCAGTAGCTTCAATAGCTCTGGCAACTTTGATAAGACTTCATCCTTTTTCTTGATGAATATTGTCCATGTGTACCTAGAAAAATCATCAACAACAACCAAAGTATATTTCTTACCACTTATACTTACTGGGTCTACTGGACCAAATAAATCCATGTGCAGTAGACTTAAGGGTCTTGATGTTGACTCTTGAGCTTTGACTTTGAATGATGCTTTGATTTGTTTTCCTTTCTGGCATGCATCACAAATTTGATTTTTCTTGAACACAATGTTGGGTAGTCCTTCGACTATATTATTTCTTGCAAGCTTGTTGATGGTTTTGAAATTCAAATGATTTAGCCTTCTGTGCCATTCCCAACAAGCTTCATTCGAATTATTTGCCATCAAGCATACGGATTCCTTCGTTTTACTCCAATCCACAACATACATGTTTTTCTTTCTTGATCCGGCGAGTACGACTTCATTCGTAGATTCGTCCTTGACTTGACATTTGCCTTTGTAAAATTCTACAAGATATCCTTTGTCGCAAAATTGACTTGTACTAAACAAGTTAAATTTTAATCATAAGATACGTCATCAATTCGTAGACCATTTTTCACAATTGCGCCAGTTCCTTTTGTCATTCCATATCGATCGTTTCCACCAAACACTACTTTTGGTCCTTCGATACTTTTGAACTCAACTAGACTAGCTTTATTGCCGGTCATATGTCGAGAGCAACCGCTATCGAAATACCAAATTTCCTGCAAGAAAGATTAATTATTTTTAGGTACCCATGCTTGATTGGGTCCTTTTGTGTTAGTAATTTTTGGCATCCAAATCCACCTAGTTCCCACTGATCCAAGAATAGGTGATTTGTAACCATTAAAAACATTATAATCATAACGCACTTGCGAATAATGCTTTTGGTGCGGGTTGAGAAGCAGATAGTTGCTTGATTCTATGAAAAAGAGCAAATCTGGACTTGGTCCATGGTTTGTCATCAAGCGACCAATCTTGTTCTGAGGGATATATCTCCCAGCCCCAATTCTCGGAATTCTTCCCATATTCCAATGAGGTTTTGTTGCACTAGACTCGTTAGTTCTTTGGAGATACAAATTTTTGCCTTTTAAATTTTGTTGCCTATCCGAGATATTAATTTTTGATTCGGCTTTGCAACATTTTTCTGGCATTTATTTGATTACCAAACTCCTTGTCTCATTGTGCTATACTGACTTTTCACAAATTTTACCACTGGAACTTTATTAATTAAAGTAGTAGTAGAATTAGTCAGTTTTACAGGGGTTTGAGAACATGATGGATCGTAGCCTAGTCCGGCTTTATCTCAGCGGGTTTTTGCATGTTTACCATTTTATCCATTATTTTGGATGAATTTGTAAATGATGCGATTACTTCCCGAAGGTTATGTTCTCGAACCTCTCTAGCTTTGCACTCTTCTTGAAGTCGAACATTTTCGGCTTTCAAATTACTCATTTCATTTAGAGCATTTTGCAATTTTTGTGACATTTCTTCCTTTTCAAGAATTAACGTATTATTGCGCTCTTTGATTTGAGTATGAGTGGCCATGACTTTTGACAATCTTCCATAAGACTTTTGAAATGATTCTTGAGTCTGGAAAGAAGTGTCAACTGAACTAAAAGAACTAAAAGAGCTAGAAGATACCTCTTCGTCGATTTCACGCGCATATAGCATTCCTCATGTTCGGATGTCTTGCCCACTAGGCATAGTAGCGCCGTATCTTCTTGTGATGAATCACTCTCGTCACTAGATGATTCTTCGGATTCACTTGCTTCTAACGGATCGCTTATTAGTGCCTTCCGTTTGCCCTTTTTGAATTTCTTCTCTTTGGATTTGTATTCCACCTGTGGGAGAAGTATTCGAATTTTTGTCCGCCTTGGGTGTGGACATTCGGCCATAAAATGT